>NC_056750.1:179387466-179734966 GCF_019279795.1 Protopterus annectens | reverse complement strand
GAGAGGAGGGCAGTGGTGGTACTGTGGGAAGGTCTAAAACCATGTTGGGTGTCAGACAGCAAGTTATTTTGGAGAAGATGGTCAAGCAGTTGCTTGTGTAGACATCTTTCCATAATCTTAGATAAGGGAGAGAGTAGGGCTATAGGGTGGTAGTTTGAGATTTCAGTAGAATTTCCTCCCTTATGAAGTGGGATAATATGGGAGACTTTCCAAAGTTTAGGGACATATCCCTCAGTGATGGTTCTGTTGATGAGTATGGAAATTGGGTAGGCTATGGATTTGGCTGCTAATTGCAAGTATTCTGTGGGTAGTAGGTCAGCAGAGGGAGTACATGGTTTGAGTTTTTTGATAAGGGAGAGAATGTAAGTTGTTGGGACAGGTTGGAACAGAAAAGGGGGAGGTGAGTTTAAGTTGCAGTTAGATATAGTTGTGTTTTTGCTAGAGAGTTGACTGGCTAGAGTTTGAATTGTTTCGGTGAAAAAGGAATTAAAGTCATTAGCAATTTGGTTGGAATTGTTTATGTCAGAGCCTTGTGGGTTGGGTGTGATAGGTTTACTTGGCTGTAGTAACTGATTTATGTTTGCCCAGAACTTTTGTGGGTTATTTTGGTGAGTTTGCTGAGATTTCAGGTAATAGTTTTTTTATCAGTCATTATTGCTTTTTTGGTCTCATTTCTCAGTTGTTTGTAGTGTTGGTAATCTTTTTAGTTGAGCGAGATTTGTTCCAGATTTTATTTCTTAAATGGATGTTTTGCTTAGTTTCTTTTGAGAGCCAAGGGGCAGATTTAGTTCTAATTCTAACAGAGCGAGTGGGGGCATGGTAGTTAAGTATGGCTAGGAACTTAGCATTAAAGAAATCTACAGTTTCATCAAGAGAAAGGTGTTTTAAGGGGGACTAGTTACATGCATTCAGTTCACTTTGAAATAGTTCCAAGTTGAAGTCTTTTTTGGTTCTGATTGTTATAGTTATGTTTTAGGTAGGTGGGTTGGTTTTGAGCCTGATAATGTAGGTTAGTAAGTGATCACTTATATCATCAGGGAGGGTTCCTGTTTCATAAGTATGGGGTTGATTGTTGGTGAGTATCCAATCTAGGGTACTTTCTTTTTTGTTAGTCTTATTTATTCTAGTGGGGAGGTGATAGTTTGTGAAAACCCATAAAGACTAATATGGCTAGTAGGTTGTGTGTTGCTGCAAGATTGCCAATCAATGTTTAAGTCACCTAGGATGATTGTTTCTTGAGGTAAGTTTAGGGATAGCCAACATATGATGTTTTCAATGGTAGAAATATTATTTCCTGGGGGGACATAGATGCAGATAATAAAGATAGATTTGACAGAGTTTAGTTTGAGTTTGGTAATAAGAATTTCAGCATTAGAGTCCAGAGGAGGTTTTTGGTGGAAAGTGGTTATTTGTAGGCTAGATTTAAATAATATAGCTACTCCACCACCTTTTTTTGATAGCCTGTCAAGACGCAAGATATTATAGCCAGAAGGGGTGACTACAGTGTCTTTTGTTGAAGGTTTTAACCAGGTTTCTGTTAGACAAATAATATCAAAGGAATAGAGCTCTAAGAGAGCATGGAGTTGTGTTTTGTTATTAATGCTACATATGTTGAGGTTAGCTATTGAGAGTGAGTTGTTATTGTTTTAGGTAGGGGGCTAGCTGTGGAGTTTTGGTTAAAGTTCTGATTTATAGAGGAGCTAGTTGGACCTGGGTTTGGGTGAATATCGCCATTTATTAGGGAGAGTAGTAGGGTTAGATATGCAGAGTTTGTATATTTACTTTGAGGAAGGGGTAGCCTTCTAGGATTTAGGTGAACATATTTTATGTGGGTTGTCCTATGATATTTAGGTAAAAGATAGCTAGGTGTGGAAGTAATGTTGATGTGATGGTTTTGGTAGGTAGGAATTGAAGAGGTAGAATGTTTAGTTGGGTTGGGAAGGTGTGATAGTAGTGGGTGTTCATAGGAGGTTATAAGGAGTGCTATTATTAAAGGGGGAAGAAGTGAGAGTATGAGTAAGGTATTTTTGAGTACTAGGGTGGGGGGTTTATACATTGCTAAGGTGGATATTATAGTTCTAGTTACTTGTACAAAATGTAGTGGGTGTGGTACTGCAAGATAAAGGTAAAGGAGATGATGAAAGGGAGTGGTTAAAAAGAAATATGGAGGGAAAGGAGAAGATTGGATAATTGTGGTGAGGTTGTGATTGGAGGAAAAGGCGAGGGGGTGTGGCTAGGTAGGTAAAAATGTAGAGTCACTGGGGGTGGGTGGTATTTGGGGGTAGGGTAGGGGGGCAGAGTGAGCCCGCAGGGCGAACGGAGCGGATAGAGACAAAGGAAAAGAAGTTAGCAAGGATAGCCTAAGGAGATAGGTTAGGAAATCATATATTCATATTCATTTCACATGTATATTATTTTTGCATGTTTTTGATGTTATTTTAAATCTCTTTTTTAATACCCTATCTGATTAGCATGAGCATACAAGTAGGTCTATCAGTTATTGTAGTTTAAACTTGTTTTAAATGGGTATGTTTAAATTTGAATGGAGAAAGTTTGTTTAGTAGAATATTATTAGGTTTTAAATTCAACCTGTTGTAACCTGTGGTTACTGACAGGGTATTTTATTATTATTTTCATTATTACTTGACTTCTATAATTATAACAGTTCCTTTTAAGTAAGTGAGATTGTGGATGTTTAAACAATGTTTATTTCAAATAATTATTTTAAATAATTATTAGGTTGAGTGGATAAGTTCTGATCAACAGTATATGTTTTTTTAGTTATAAGCAATATACTATATACATAGAATTTCATATTTGGTTTTATGAGCAACTTATTTTCCTGCACTTTAAGCACGGTTAGTAGTCGTGCGTGATTGCTTTAAAAGAGTCTAATTAATCAATTTAATTTAATTAATATGTATTTAAAGATGATGTCATACTATTTAATGCAGGTGGTTGAATGTATTGTGTTTCTGAAGAAGTTTGCCTATGAGGCAAATGAAAAGCGCTTTAAATAAACCTTTGAATTTAGCCTATTTTTCGGTGGTTTTTACTGGCGAGTGCATAATCTAAAGACATTTTTTTGCCTTGGTGAACCATTGTATCCAAGCAGTTTGGGCTCCTGTTTTTGGTGCACCTTTTTGGAATTTTCTTGGTTTGTGTTTCGTTTCCGAGGTTAAAGCTACAAATAGTCCAGACCAAGTTCTCGGTCTCGCACCACGTGGGTGGCGCAGTAAACAGTCGTATGCTAAAACATATAGCCAGATGGAAGCTAGTATATCTACAGGGTAAAGGACTCGAAAAGTCCTTATATTGCCATGAACAGAAGTAACAGTAAGGATTTAGGCAGGTATGAGGTAACAGGAACATGAAGTAAGCATATACACCTTTGTCGCTAGCACAAATGCAAACGTTGAGTGTTGTAAGATAAAGCAATATTAACAATCAGTCCAAAATGATCACAAAGTAAGCATATACACCTTTGTCACTAGCACAAATGCAAATGTTGAGTGTTGTAAGATAAAGTAATATTAACAATCAGTCCAAAATGAGCATTTCAACTGGTCGACGACCATTCAATTAAACAAATGCAATCGCTGTATAAGCCAGATAGTGAGACCACTTGTAGCACTTACCAGGGGCTGAGCAGACAGCAGCCAGTGACCATCAAAGGGAGACTCACTAACTAAAAGATGGCGCCTCACAGGTCAAGGGGTATAAATAACCTCCCACGAGACAATGAGGCAGTAAGAAAAGGGAAAGGTGCGCGATAGAATGCAGGTGGGTGGAGCCAGAAGGTGGTAACTTAAGTGGAGGTTAGTTGGGAAACAACGACCGCAGGAAATAGGGGAGAACAAAAAAAATAATAATAAAAAGAAGAAAGGAGGATTAGGACTGGAGAGGGAGTAGATGGCAGTACAAGAGTAGATATCTACAGATAGAGACAGAAAGGTGTTCAATTGCTAGAGACAAAGGAAGAGAAGTTAGCGAGGAAACAATCAGTAATGAAGGTAGCTACAGGTTGGAAGGCAGGACATGAGTGGAGAGGTTTAATATAGAGGGGGAGTCTAGGGAAAAAGACTGCTAGAGGAGTACAAACTGACAGGCACCATGTAAATATGAATAGGAACAGGCAAGAAGCTTAGAAAAATAGATTGAGTTTACAAAAGTAGCACAGGGAGAGAGGGAGTTATAGATGGATGGGAGAGGCTTCCCCCTAGTGGGCATTTCTGGTATTGTAGGTGAGTTTGAAAGGGAGCTGAGGAGTGTAGGAGAGTGGAGAAAAATAAAACTATAGTGAGAGGGGGTGAAGGTAAGTGGAAGAGGTGTGTAGGCTGTTAGGTAGATACAGAATAGGAGTAAGGCAGCTGGCTGCTCAGGCTCCCAGTGAACTTTGGAGCCCTGAAACAGGTCGTGGATAGGGGTCTGTTTTATCAGGTAGATTTAGTCCATAACATACTTATTTCTTTCCTTGATAGAGGGTTCAGAAAACAGGAAACTGGAGGTTGAGGCCACTGGTTTTGGATAGGTTTCTTAACACTCCAGGTAGGCTGTGGTTATATCAGGAGCAGGACAAGGTAGAGCTGGGTATTATTTCTTTCCTTGATAGAGGGTTCAGAAAACAGGAAACTTGAGGTTGAGGCCACTGGTTTTGGATAGGGTTCTTAACACTCCAGGTAGGCTGTGGTTATATCAGGAGCACGACAAGGTAGAGCTGGGTATCATTTCTTTCCTTGATAGAGGGTTCAGAAAACAGGAAATTGGAGGTTGAGGCCACTGGTTTTGGATACGGTTCTTAACACTCCAGGTAGGCTGTGGTTATATCAGGAGCAGGACAAGGTAGAGCTGGGTACAGGGGCAAAGACGCCAGGGCAGAGCAGACAGCAGCCAGTGACCATCAAAGGGAGACTCACTAACTAAAAGATGGCGCCTCACAGGTCAAGGGGTATAAATAACCTCCCACGAGACAATGAGGCAGTAAGGAAAGGGAAAGGTGCGCGATAGAATGCCTATATATTATATATATATATATATATATATATATATATATATATATATATATATACACATAATTATTCAGCTATGCTCTGTTTACAACCTTTGCCTCACAGCAAACACCATGCCTATAGTCTTGAAATATGCTCTAACTACTCAAGTTCCAAAAGAACATAAACTAGCCAGTATTAACGTATTCCATCATATTTCTGTACTCCATACTCTAGGCAAATTCTTGGAAAAACGTATCAGTGATTAACTTACAGCAAGGATTTTGGTCTGGGAGAAGTATAATGATGGCCCTATTGACTCTCTCAGATCATATACTTAGCAACATGGATAAGGGACAGCCATCAACATGGTCAATCACTCTATCCTGAAAACACACCTTACAGACATAGGAATTAGTCCACTGAGTACCATATGATTTCAGGACTTCCTAACAAGCAGAACATTATGCATAAAAATTGACTCTTCCTTCTTCCAGTCAGATCAAATTTTTTCAATGTCCCACAAGGCTCAATTCTAGCCTCTCTAATATTTTCATTAATAAGCTCCTTTTTTACCTCCATCATCTTCAGCTCCTGCTACACACAATGATGATACGGTAATCTCTAGGCCTAGCTCAAATCTGCTTGACATATAGTAACTACAAACAGACCTCCTACAACTAAGCGACTATCTCACTTCAAATAAACTCATTCTTAACTAAAAAGAAAAAAAGAGAAACAATGTTTTTTTTGACACAACCAAATACTATCTAAATGTTGACAGTTCACATAACTAAAATAACTTATTTACAAAAAAGAATTGTGGACACATGAACACATGAAAAGGGCTACATGAATGGGTTGTGAAGATGGAATCCACAGAAACATTCAAGAGAGTATTGGATAAGTGGAAAAAGAGCAAGGGGAAAGGAAGTAATGGAGTGAAGATAATATGATCATTGCACTGAAACAGCAGGCTGTATAGGCTTTTTGTATTTATTCTGCATAAAACAAACATAATGCAATATGACAAAAGGCTGTGATGTCACCACAGTATTAACTGAGATTATAATTAAAATAGGATGCAAAATACAGGAGAGGCTGAAGATAAGGTTAATATTAACTGGAAAAATTGGTTTTTCTATGCTACACTGACTCATCATACTATGAGTTATATTTCATCAATTTTTCTACATTCTGAAACGTAACCTCAAAACTACTAAATAGAGAAAAAAAAAGCAGTTTGAATTGGGGAAAATCTCCTTCAACCCCATGTGGGAAGGTGGCTCTACACCCCCCCCCCCATTATTTGTATATATACTAACTTCATGGTCACTCCATAATGGGGAAAGTGAAATTTCGCTAACATCTATCAGGATCCTGTAGATTATAAATGGATCAGCTTTTAATGCATAACAATTAAAAAAAAATCTGACAAAATGATGCTCATTCGAACTGTACTCAACTCAAAATAAAGCAGGATAGCCAAAAATTGTCAACATGAAAACTTGCAGGTTATGTTCTATATTAAATATTTGGGAGAAGATACATATAAAAGATATTACTTATGTATATATAAAGGTGTATTATTTGTGTATGTGTGTGTGTGTTTTGTATGTTTGTTTTGCATGAGGCATCAGCTTCTTCAGGTCTGTACTGAAGACAAATGAAAATAAGACATTTTAAAATGTTTACAGAATATAAGAGAATACTGTGATTTGGTTAGTAAGATTTATGTTTCACAACGGCAGAGTTTGGGGTTCGGGCCTGATCTCCAGTTATGGTATGTGTGGAGTTTGCACATTCTTTTCTATGAGTGCTTGGGCTTTTTCCACTTCAGTTTCCTCACACATCCTAGAAACCTGCTAGGTGGTTTTCTCTGTAAAAGTGCCCATAAATATTCTGAATTTATTCTCATCATAGTGGTCGAGGTTCTGTCAAGAAACAAATGATAACAAATCAGTTTGATTACCCAGTTAACAAACAAGAAAGGCATACCAAACTAAGATAAAACTAAACGCTCCTTTTAGAGTAAGAGACAGTTCGGCCTTAACTGTGTAGTTGAATTAGTTAAACCACTGTGTAACAGCACTCTGCTTTATTTTACAGAACTGGTTTTTCACACATCATTATGAATGATATGATTACACAACTGACACCTGTCTGAGAAATACATATTTTAAGGATACTGAAAAAAATGTGACTCTCTACTATTTATGTCAGTATTATCAATAAAAGGGGGCTGCAAGATGTTCCTTTACTAAAACATAATTAATCATTTGGATCAATAATTCCCTTACCTTGTTTTTCCTGAGTCCTAAGAGATTCCATAACAGATATTCTGTACTTCTCTCATATGCTGTAGAAGAGCTCAAACTACATTTTTTGCATGCTCCATCTCTGTTCTATTTTAAGAGCTATTAATCTTGTATAATTCACAGCAATAAGAATGCTAGCTGGCTCGGCAAATGCACCACAATGTTTTTCTTAAAGTAAAATGTTCATTAGTTTGCCATTCTTTTCTGATGCTCTTGTAAAGCAACTTTGTAGCTATTTTTTGAAAAGTAAATTAATGAATGCTTGGTATTTACCCCAGTTCCACCTATTATGAAATTAGTGCCAAAGGATTTAACAGTACAAAAATCCACCTATTGCTCTCATATTGGTGATTAACTTACCAAAGCTGTTTTTTTTCCAGTAACGTTTTACCTCAGTGCCTCCCAGCCATCAAACCTCTCCCAGTCAGACTTATCCCATTCGGTCCCCCAAAGGACATATCCAGTAGAGTATGGGTGGAGAAAGCTGCCTAGAGGGGCAATTAGTTAGGCAGCTATGAGGGTTGCTTGCACCCTTTACAGCACCCTAGTAATGAGGGCACATTTAGTAGCCCTAACCTGATTCAGTGGTGACAAAAGATCTTGGATCACTACAGGGACTACCTACACCCCTGTAGCTGCACTCTTTTACACATTCCAACTACGACTATCATTACTAGCTTGCATAACCTCAGGCTATGTCCTCATCAGTTCTGCCTCCCTGCTTATCATGCAAACCTATGTGTGTAAAAGCACAGCAATATTAGCTGGCCAGGAACCAGCACTCCCTCCCTTTATGATGAATGGGTTATACTTCAGTCAGTTCCTGTCCTTCTCTGATATCACATCCACTGCCTGAACTCAGACTTAAATTCAAGTTGTCCAGATTGCATTCAGTTCTTCATCTGTCTGCACCATAGATCCAGACCCTTCCCAAGAAATGTTTTTGTTTTCCACTTTTCTTTGCCCATTGTGTTTCTTATGTTTTTTTTTTTTCTGGAGATTGGAATATCTATACATAAGTAGCATAATCAAAATATTTGCAGGGATGTGTTACTCTACTACAGAACTACACAGGAAAAATGTCTGTGTATGATTTTCCTAGTATTTGTTACAGATAGTTACTACACATATAGTCCAGGAAATCATTGAGGAGCCTAGCCTATATTTCCAATCACTCCAAAGTGCCTTCTGGTAAAGTGACTTGCTTAATGTCACACAGTGGCAAAATAAAGGCTGAGGAAATCAAGTCCTGGTCCAAAAGAGACAGCTTAACAGCTCGAAGACTTAATCCTCTGCATAACTGCCAGACTATATTATATTATGTTTGTTCAGATAAACTGAATCAGCACACATCATGCAATTTCTTGAAATATCCATATCATAAAATATATTTTGTGTATCACCACCTGCATTTCATCTGTACAGATCATACTTAAAGTTGGATAGCCTGATTACAAGTAATTAAAAAAAAATAAATCAGTCCAGTGGCGGATCCAGTAATTTGCAAGGGGGGGGGGGGAGGTGCTGTCTAGTGAGATGACTATCGGATGGGAGTGGGAAAGTGGGACACTGAGTTTGGTGGTTGTGGAAAGATCACCTTAAGAAGCTCAGACATCATGTGTGGAAGAACAGCAGTATGTAGTCAGTTGTAGATGATCTTGTACCCAAAACAAGAGACCAGTTGGCATAATGGTTAATGTCTTTGCCTCCCATGCACCAGGTGCAAGGTCTGATCCTGACCTCTGACCAATGTCTGTTTGCAGTTTGCATGTTCTCCCCATTTCTTTGTGGAGTTCCCCCACCTCTGAAACACATGCTGAGTTTTTCCATCTCAAAACACTTACCAACAAATGGAGCTGTGGGCAGCAGCACAGACTCTACATGGTGCCCTATAGGGGAAGAGTTGTACAGACCAACCGATTTGGGCATCTACTGTGGTGCTCAGTATCCTCAAGATAGGAGAACATGGATCACAGAGTGTGCGCAGTGAAAGAGCTAGCCACTTGATGGTGTAAAATATTGCTCTAAGTGATTCGGTCACAGTGTAGAGCACACACATCTAGAGATAGCACAAGTATTTTCGATGCATACTTGGAACACAGGACAAGTGCTCTGGCTTTTATCGTTTGCCCTTACAGTCATCTTGTTTCCATGAAAACATAAGTATGAAATGCTCAGCTACCTCAGCTGCAGACTCCTCAACACACATTGAATATTCATTTTCTAATGGAAAACTTCATTTCATTCAGTGTTCTCTTATTTACTTGAAAAAAAAAACTTACCAGATTCAGTTGAGTGCCTTAATCCAGACATTCAGCTATGCAAAACTAATAGAAAACATATCAACTCTACAAATATTATAATTTGTGTACTTTCACACCCCATCCCAACCTCAAAACCCCAAGATTACAGCCTATTAACTTAAACATGCTTTTATCCAGCCTTTACTTTTTTCACATTCAAATGCCTAGATTTTTTAAAACTAAAACATAAGGAAAATGGCACTTATTACTTCAGTATCTTTATCACATACAACAATATCTGATTTACTGATAATTTTATGATCTTATGTAAACAAGGCAAGTTTCTCACCTCTGTGTGATTCATAATTGCTTTTTTATATATTTCACCACTGTGCACTATTGCCTTATAACAAGTGACCTACTACCTTTTCCATCTACTTTGCATTTCACAAAGATGCTTGCTGCATATTCCAGATTTGCTTTATCCCGTTACTAAACTATTTATCTTGGCCACACCAAAACCACGTGTCCTATGGGCTTTAGTGAGTTTGTATAGCCCATATAGAAATGCTAGGGAAGATGAATGGTCTCTCTATATCTGTGGACACCAGGTATAGCCCTCGCCATTTGCCATGGTAATCTTCTAGAAACAAATTAATGATGCACTTGGTGTTTTTCAGGCTCCTGTTGGAATGTCAGGATCAGTTTCTTTAGTTGCCTGTTTTGCCTCAGGAGAGAACCTAAACCCTGAAAGCCTTGAACAGGCTACACGCTCTAGGGACCTACACCTTGTCACCACAATAAACAGAACATGCCGGAGGGATAGATTCCTGTCCCAGAGACTTCCAATACTCTGGAATAAACTACCTATCTATATCAAACAAAGCTCCTCATTAGCACTTTAAGAAAAATCTTGATGATTGGATGGGAGATAGGAAATTCACCCCAGGGATCACTTCTGTGGCTCTGCTCAGCAGTGGCACAGGAAAATAATTTTCTTGGGTGGCAAAAGCCAGGGTACCTTTTTGGCTTGGCTTGTATAGGCCCCAGGGCCAATAGCCTAGTACCTACCTATGAACAAGATAGTACATTTTCCTGAGGAATTTGGTGTAACAGATTGCACACTTAGCCATTAAGGCCACATCTGACTGATGGTGGAGGGGTTACTGAAACAGCAGGGGCTAACATTCCATCAACTGCTAGGTAGTATGTGATGCACAGAAGCTTTTATGACCCTTGAAAATACTGAAATCTGTAACAGCATTGAAACATGGTTTCAGTGCAATGCTAACTCCCCCTTCCTAGCAGGATTTAATATATAACACTCATTCTTACTCCCTTATGTGTGTGTGTGTGTGTGTGTGTGTGTGTGTGTGTGTGTGTGTGTGTGTATGTGTGTGTGTGTGTGTGTGTGTGTGTGTGTGTGTGTGTGTGTGTGTGTGTGTGTGTGTGTAGGTGTGTGATACAGTAATACAAGTAAACACCTTTATTAAATCATTACTTCAGACATAGGCGCACATACATGCATCAAAAGAAAAGAAAATTTATGTTTTTCATTTATATACATTATATATTAAATCTGTTTTGTTTCTTTGCAACTCATTTACTCCAGCATGACATAAATTGCTCATTTCCTTTCTTTCTTAAAACCTTACTCTTTCTCCTGAACATATTTTTTGCATGTATTCATGTATTGTCTCCACAATCCCAAGTATTTATATGTACTTTGTTCCATCCCTCTTCTAAAGATCCCACTTTTAGTACTTTAATCTCTTTCACAATATTTAGTACTTTAAAATACAGTTAGTTTAGATTCTGATTTCCATTATTTTTGTTATTGCTATTTTTGGCAGTTGATAGAATTAAACTTAATAAGGCTTTACTATGTCTAGGCAATTTGGATCCTGTGTCCTAGCTCAAAAAAATCATCTCCTCAGTTACAGCCATTTGGTGCCCCCCAATATTTATGACAACAGCATTCTCTGGTGAATTTTTAAAATCTGCAAGCTCAATTCACTCCCAAAAAACATGTTCCCATTTAACTTTTTCTTCCCCATAGCATCTCCAGCATTTGATATCTTAACAGCCATGCAGAATATTATATTCATAAAGTTGGAAAATATATTCTAATAAGGATTAGGAAATGTCCACTATTGCATTTTTCCTTTACTTCATCTTAATCTTTAACTAAGCCACCTCCATAACTTTTAACCTACTAGCACAAAAAAATCTGGACAAAGCCTAAAATAATGGGAGGACAAAGCCCACCCCCCACCCCCAAATAGGGACAAATTTTAAATATTGCTCTTATAAACTTAGAAAGTTGTTAGAATGAAAGACCCTGCAATTTCTGAATGACAATTCAAACTCAAATGCTTTGTTGTTATTCCAGTCCCTTTTCATACTTCATCTAAGGCACATTTGGTGTCAGTTTAAACCCATTAATTTAACTCTTTCTCCCTCTGTTATTACAACACAGACACTGACAGAATATGAGAATGTGAATTAATATACGTTTCCTAAAGTAAAAGAAGTCTGTAACTCAAATTATTGTCATTATTTATTAACTGTAATCCACCACCTTTTCTCTAAAAGTCACCAGTTTTGGGAGGGATTAAGAGGGACAGAGATAAAAATGAAGTCAAAATCAAAGATGTCCCTATAAGTCAAGGACAGCTGCGATGTTTGATAGGAACATTCCTTCAAAATAGGGACAGTTAAGAAATCTGTGACAAGTTACCAGCACACTTTCAAAACAAACAGTAATATCAAATGTAGCAATGATTATTGTCAAGTATAACTTTTCCGTCTTCCTTTAGCCACTCTATTCAGTTTAGATGTGAGGAATAAACTACACACAATTCACTCACCTGTATGAAATGCCTCTTCCTGAAATGTGACTAACTACTGAAGGTACACGCCACTTTTTAAACCATACAGCCACCACTTGTTTCGACCTAAATTTCTACAAAGCCCTGTAAGGACCTGAACTCACAAAAAGAAAATTATTCTGATATCTGTTACAGCTTCGGTAAACAAATAACGCACATATTAATGCAGCACTGGACTTTCTCATCTGAATGCTTTAGCACCCCTTATCACTGTCTACTGGGGACTACTTTCATTGCATTTCCCACCGAAAATTGCCCTGTGGAGATACAATTCTGCTGCACTCTGCAGTATTAAAGTTCGAAGGAGGAGCCCATTGGTTTAAAGCTGAGGAGATGGAGACACTCACTTATGTAACAAGTTTGAACGTTCAATGGGCAAGACTTCCCTGCACCTATATTTTAATTTTTGTCTTTAGAGGCAAGCAGCAAAATAGACCAACAGTTATAAAACGGAAAAGTAAAAAGAAAACTTTGCAACTTTTATCAGCAAAGTGTTTGCATGTTTTTTCATTAATATTAATATTTTGTACAGCGAATTGGTATTAAGTGTTCTGAAAATTACAGAATGTTAGACATTATGCAAGTTATGCACATCGATGTGGAATCCTGCAAGGCTCATTGACTTCTGCCCAGACGTTAGTGATACGTTAGGGAAAGCTGGTAATCAAGGTCATCCACCTCAGCTTGTATGTATCCTACCAACCAACATGCTTTCATTCGACGAAGAAGCAGTGCAGGATCTTCATTTAGATCAGCTGCCTGCAATCTCCAATCGCATCTTTGATACATGAATCATGAGAAGCAAAACAATGGTAAGCTGAAAAGGAAAATGTACCATTTTAGATGTACGTTTTCCAGTTTCAATAATGACGCATTGCATTTCTTCTTTTTTTTTTTTTTTTGCTGTATAACTTCAGAGCTTTAAAAAGGGGGTGGCGCGCGCCCCTGTGCCAATGCTTAAATCCGCAACTGCAGTCATACAAGTAAAGTCAAAACACATGGAAAAAGACTGAATAGCCCAGTTATATGAATGATCTATCCACCAGTTTGACACAATGAATGAACGGTCCAAATCCCAGTCCCTAGAATAACAGCTGCTGTATTGAATGATCAGGTCCCACTGCAGGATAATAGCTGCTGTATTGTACAATCAGGCCCCACTGCAGGATAATAGCTGCTGTATTGTACAATCAGGTCCCACTACAGGATAGTAGCTGATGTGTTGTATGATCGAGTCCCACTGCAGGATAATAGCTGCTGTGTTGTATGATCAGGTCTCAACATACCTCTCAACCTGCAGACATTGAAAATATGAACAGAAGTCCTTGTAAAGGACATCTAATTGGCATACATTTTGAAGAACATATAGCACACAAGTCTTCCAGCTTCCAATAGGAATGTGTGATACTACTCAGAAACATGTTTAAAAACAGAGTGAAAAAAGGATGGAAAACTATTAGCACAATATCAACGAGACAGTGTAAAAGCTATAGACTTTAATGAACTGCATTGCAAAATTCTACCATACAAGGTCATTTATTTTTGCTTCAGAAAAAGTAAGATGCAAGATGTGTGTTCACTTTCTTTTTAATATTGTTGCCAATAATATGTTGGTTATGTAGTGTGGTTTTTTGTATACAAACAGCTTAAAAAACGCATGTGATGAGGAGGATACAGATACTTATGTGAAAGGATAAATCAAACTTAAAAATAGGGATGTACCATCAAAAATGGGGACATCCTGCAAAGGAGTAAATGAGGCCTGACAATAGGAATGTTCCTCCACCTTAAGGACAGTTGACAGGCCTGGGTCCCACCCAGGATAATAGTGCTGTATTGTATGATCTGGTTCCACCTCAGAATAAAGTCTGTTGTGTTGCATGATCAAGTCCCACCCCAGGATAATAGTTGTTGTGTTGTATGATCAGGACCCACCCTAAGATAATAGCTGTCATATTGTAAGATCTGGCCCCACCTCAGGATAATATCTGCTGTGCTGTGCTGTATGATCAGGCCCCAGCCCAAGATAATAACACTGTGTTGTATGATCTGGTCCCACCTCAGAATAGTGTCTGTTGTGTTGTACGATCAGGCCCCTCCCAAGGATAATAACTGTTGTGTTGCATGATCAAGCCCTACCCCAGCAGAATAGCTGCTGTGTTGATCTAACTCTACCTCAGAATAACACCTGTTGTGTTGTATGATCAGGCCCCACCTCAGAATAGGATTTGTTGTGTTGTATGATCAGGCCCCACCCCCTGGATAATTCTTGCAGTATTGAATGATCAGGTTCCACCCTAGGATAACAGACACTGTTTTGTTACATGGGACAGTGATTATTTGTATCCATATACACATATAAACACACACACAGTAATTTTTGGTTGCTGTTTTTCAGTCTGACATATTTTTCCAAGGCTGTGAAGATGAACATGAAAACAAGAAATGGGAACCCCAAAACTGCTAAGATAAAAACTCAAAATAAAAAAGGTCAATACTCGATGCGGCAGAGAATGAGTGGGTGCTTTTTACACTGTTTTCTCCAGCAAGTTTTGTTTTTTAATTTGGATTTGTGTATATTATAGTTAAGATAACATTTAATGGGATGAATATAAAGCATTCTGCATTTAATCTGTTTTGATTTCAAGTGACAGAACAAAGGTATTTCTAGTTATGATGCCGTATCTTCTTGTTCAAGGGGAGAACAACCTGCACATAGCACTAGTAAAGAAATGAAATAACCAAATACAAGTCCAGCAAGGCATAACACTGAAATCTGACTTCTTCTTTCGGCTTTTCCCGGTTAGGGGCCGCCACAGTGGATCACCTCTCCGCTCATGATTGGCAGTGGAGTTATAGAGTGTCGAGTTGCCAGCCCGGCGCCCAACCTTCCACAGAAGGCACACGCATGCATGCACTCACGCCAGTTTAGAGTGTCCAATCCACCTACAGCATGTCTTTGGGATGTGGGAGGAAACCGGAGCACCCGGGGGAAACCCACGCGACCACAGGGAGGACATGCAGACTCCACACAGAAGGTACCCCAGCTGAGAATCAAACTGGAGAACCTCTTGCTGTGAGGTGGCAACGCTAACCGCTACACCACCATGGCCGCTCAACACTGAAATCTGACTAAGCGAAGTAAAATCAAAACATGTTTTAATCAGAATAGTTTACTGGACAAATTCAAAACTTGAATGGGATTATAAACAAAAAAAAAGCTTATTTTGAAAAAATGATTTTTAATCGCTTAAGAGAAGCTAGGAGAGTACCCAGCATGTAAATTTACCCACACGTGTTACCATCAAGAGAAAGTAGCTTGCCTGTGTCTCATAAGAGTAGTTTCTAGGACTGATCTCTCCCAACATCTTGTTTGGCCCTGAATTGGGCTTATAACAGTCAAGATCGTAATGCTTTACAGACGGGGTTAATAGTCACACAGGCATAAGTATTCTGTCAATTTTTCTAAATATATTGTCATCTGAGAGTTGCAAAGCCTTATTTTGAAAGTCTGTTGTGTCTAAGCGGTACAAAAATGCTGCCATTAAATAAGTCCTCACTCGG
This sequence comes from Protopterus annectens, assembly GCF_019279795.1. Classification (NCBI taxonomy): domain Eukaryota; kingdom Metazoa; phylum Chordata; order Ceratodontiformes; family Protopteridae; genus Protopterus; species Protopterus annectens. The sequence continues at coordinate 179,718,962 of NC_056750.1, read as the reverse complement.
AAAGTATCTTTTTTTTTTCCCCAAAATGTTTTTATTCATTTTATAACAATAACTTAACAGGGTCTATATCACATCGTCGAACTTGTATAAGTTCGAACGATGTAATATTGAACCCAAAAGTCCAAAACGCAAAAATAGCAAAGCCATGGCACATCGATTTTTTTTCCCATGGAAAAAAAATCGATGGGCCTTTTTCGGGGCTTTGCTATTTCCTCCACTGTGGTGCGATCTCGGAGTTCGTATGTTTAAGTAGGGGGGTTTAGTTTAAAGTTTATTTTATTTTATTTTTTTTGTTAGGGAACAGCGATTTTTTCCCTGGGAAAAAAATCTCTGTTCTGTGTATTCATTATTGTGCGGTTTCAGACTTTTGGGTTCAATATTACAATGTTTGAACTTATACAAGTTTGACGATGTGATATAGACCCACTTAACAGTATAGTGACAATTATAATCTAATTCAAAGACACATTCAAGAAAACAAAGTTTTTTTCAAGTATAGATATCCTATGTAAATAGTTGGTTTTGTAATGTTTGATTTTGGAATTGTTGCTTCACTTTAAGCTTTGACTATGTAATTTCTTTGATATACATACTGTATATATGTTTATGTTTATGAAAATCAATAAGAACAAGAAAAAAATAAACTATATACAATGACTGGTAAAGTGTCTTCATAAGCAAATCACTGAACTGCAGGTACAGGTAACAGGTATGTAAGAAATATTGGACAAATTTATTAGAATAATTTGCATGCTTTTTTTTCCAAAAACACCAAACCGATGGCAAAGGCAGATAATAAGTCCGCTAGAAGAAATATTAAGACACTGAATTTGAAACCGGCCATATCCAATTTATTATGTTCTATACCAGAACCTGAAACTATGCTGCACAGAGCACTAGAAAGTAATGAAATATTTCAGCTTTCACATACTGGTTTGAAAATGCCTCAAGAAAAGTAATACTAAGAGTTTAGCCATTTATTGATAAGGCAGAGTAGAAAAAAATTCAAAAAGGTCAATATAATTTATCACCTTTTAGGAAGAACTTCGCTAACGAAACTTAATTCCATGCCTGAATTCTTGGTAGTGCTTTTCTGATTACTAATATACTGAAACATACTAAGTGTATTTAGCCAAAATGCATAATGTTAACTGTAAATATGTATGTGTTTGAGGTTAGGATACTGAGAAGATGATGAGCTCATTTTGTGCAGTTACACTGAAATTAATTATTCAAATTGATGTAATTGTTATACAGTGTGCTTTCAAAGATATTATAAAAAAGAGTAACTGGTGCACAGTTGTCCTGGTGGGGGTGGGGGGTGGCTATGACCTGTACAACAAAGTAATTAGTACACCATAAAATTAGAAAATAAAACATTTTTACTGGTACTTTCACTGTTTTACTATACCATAAACATAAAATGAATTATGTTTCTGGTACTTTCACTATTTCACATCAATTATATCAATAAAAATTAATAATGCATTGCTTAAGATAGCATTAACTGTTACTACATTCTAGCGACTTAAAATTAGAAAGAAAGCATTGTGACTTTAAGGGTGAAAACACATCTGGAATAAATGCAGGTATATAAGTAAAATGTCTCTGCTCAGCTATGTTCAATAACAAAGATTGGCATGTTCTGAAATGAGATTTCACTGCTGATGTCAGCTGTCATCATTTTGCTGGGAATCAGGAAGTTCACTTAAACTGACTTCTTTTCAAGGTCACTCACTAAGCGATAACAAAATGATTTAGATCTGGTCATCTAGATTCTGTGCTACTCAGTAAAATCCTGCCATACAAGTAAAGGAAATAGAGGTATAAGAAACAAAGAAGACAATGAAGCTTGTATGGAACAAATTATTTGCATAGAACTACAGTTAGCAAATATCAGTAAATCATAGCAGCTAATGTACACAGCCAAGTGTGTTTCTTACATTCTGCAGGTAATGATTTTGCAAATGAGGCTGTTAGATCTGGGTCTTAGCTTATATCTGAATAATCACAGCTGTAATATCTCTAGAAGCTATTGTTTTCTCTTTCCAAGTTTGATAGCTGTTTTCTCTCTTTCCAAGTCTGATTGCTGTTTAACAAGTTGTTTTTAAATGCAGCCTATATGTCTGAAGCCCCTGAAGATACAGTTGATGTGTTACACAGACTGGAAGCACATTGCCTGGTACATTGCAAATGAAAAACAAAAACTCCATTACTAATACGTTCACTGAGGACCTCAGATTTTTTTTTCCTCTGTGTGTGTGTGCGCGCGCGTGTGTATGTGTGTGTGCGTGTGGGCACACATGAGAATGTGAGTGTTTTGGCTCCTTTTGTCCTAAACCAAACAGTGTTAATGCATTACGAGAATGTAAGGCTTTCTGGATAACCTTATGTTCATATTCTGATGAAGTCCCCATTTAATTGTGGATATTTAAACCATTGTTGTCCTCGTTTAGTAGTGCATTAACACTGTTTTGTTTTGGTCATATATTTTTTAATGCACTCACATCATTGTGTGGTTTCCTTTCTAGTTTGTGTATTTCAGCTTACAGGCTTTACTTTTGTTTCGGTTTAAGTACTCTGCCATATCTCTACCCTTGATTACAGCTTTGATTCCCCTGTAACAGAAGATGTGTTAGGATTTTCTACACAGGCATTCACATACTATTGAAGACACAATGTGTCACTAACATGCCAGATATAATTCTTTTCCTTTCCCTCTCATAATCCCTGTCAGCTCACCTAAACTGCCTTGCAATTATATCTATTTTCAGCCACTGGTATAAAGGATAGCTACTTCTGTTTTTCAGAATGTCCTTACTCAAATTCGAGAAGTAGACCATAAAAAGGAGGACGCCACACCTAATGAATGGATCAGTATAGAGAGAAGAAGTAAAAGGCTGCAATTAAAAAGCAATTTCATACTTAAGGAATGCAACAGTGAGTTTTATAGAGAAAGAGGACCTCTAATCTATAAACAGTCTAGAAATTATGTGGACCAGCCACCAGTATAATCAAATGATACCTGACTTTAAACAAAAGCTTTATTAACTGCATTGTGGACGCATTACAGCAGTGACTGCTGTAGTGAGGAAAGGTCCTGTTATGATTTAAAACAGGAAAGAAAAAGTACTGCATAAACCGAAGTGTCAAGTTAAAGAAATAATTTCAGATAACCAAACAAGTTCATCATGCAATATTGTCTCTATGTGCTACTGGGAACTTAACACCAAGTTACTCAGTACAAGTAGCATTCATGGTAAGTGTATCTCAAACTGCCATTACCTTGTAAATGTACTATGGTCACATACCTCTCAACCTCTTAGAGCAAGAAATCTGGACAAAGCTACAAATAATGGGGGGACAAAGATTCAAAAATAGGAACACTTTTAAAATATTGCTCTTACAAACTTAGAAAGTTGATAGAATAACAGGTTTTGTATTTGCATGAATTTTCTGAAGAATATGATGTCTGAAAATCAAATGTTTGCCATTATTTTCTGACTTCAGTACTCGATGATTTGCCAGAAAACTACAATTTTATGAGAAATGGTCCAAAAATATGAGTCAAAAATCTGGATATTCTGTGAAAATATAGACAGTTGAGAGCTATGATCAATGGACCTTTATAAAAAGCACTTGGGCTCAAAGTTCCAAATTCCAGTTTGCAGGTAAGTATAGCATATAACTGCATAGTCAAAACAGAAGCATGTTTCACCTCCAAAAACAACTGACCCCAGTGCATGGAGACTTCAATGTCAGAGTGGAACCCACAAGATGTTTACAGATGGAGTACTGAAGAAATTAATAGGAAAACAAAACCTGGTAGGCAGTTTATCCTCATCACAGGTCAACTGTAGCTGGCAGTGATCTAATACTCTGCTTAATCCTCATTAGATTTACTCTGGCTTTTATCTTTACATTCTTACATTCCTGTGACATATCTGAGTTCAGGAATTCTTTCAGAAAGCCTTTCTAAGTGTTCTTTATCCTGTCTGAAAATTGCTTCTTGATCACCCATCTCCCTTTTTGAAATGTTGTCTTCTCATAACTGTCTTGTGCATTTTTAAACAGTGAAGTGCTGTCATCCTCTTTTTTTTTTAAATTTTTCTAAGACACTTCCATGATTACAACCTGTCTTTCCTTTCCTTGGCAATAAACATACCGAGTTCCATGGGAGTCATTTCATGCAACTTCTAGTGGCAAACATCATTATTTTTTTTTTTGGCTCTTGTCATCCCTTTGAGTCTCTGTAGTGACACATATATAACTAGAAATGGCACACACTGCTCTGTATGACGTTTCATTAGCTGTCTGCACAGATAGATAATATCACATTTTTTCCAAGGGTGATGCCTTTTTCTTAATTTTCTAGAATTCGTTAATCTCTCCTAACCACCTTCACCTTTCCTAAAGGTAGTTTCCTACGTTCAGCTTGTTCGGTTTAATAACCTACATTATCTTTTCATTTTTGTTGATGTGTGTGATTCAACCTCACTGTGCATGTTTCTGTTTTATACATGTATATATTAAATATCAAATGGTCTGGTTTTGTTTAGGTTCATAAAATATTACTAAGTAATTGATCTGGTTGAGTCATTTGAAGCCTAGCCAGAGCAATACCCATTACATTACCTCTTTCCATAAGGATTTGATGAGGTAAGGCCGAGGTTGCATTTGTGATTTCCCACTTATCTAGGTAGTATTCGAAGAGGGTTGGAGAGCTACATTGTTTAATATGGAGGGGTAGTTTATTCCAAGGAGGGTAATTATTTGGGATAACTGTCTCTCTGAGCATGAGGGTTATATGTTGAAATGGAAGTTTAGGTTTCTAGAAGGTCACACGGGATTGGATCATCTGAGGCTCTGTAAGATGGGCAGAGGTCACCTCACAGGACTCTGTATGACACTGAAAATAGAGATAGGGCTTTAAGGCACTTTGCTTAAGACAAAGAGCTTAGGCCCCTGAGTTTCTTAGTGAGAAAGTGTGGAGGTCTTTTGGACTGGATCGTGTGTTTGGTCAGGTACATGCCAAATGAACTATGATGTTCTATTATGGGCAATAAGTGAGGAGTAGAGAGAGTAATGGCTTTTACAATCAGCTGGACAAGGTAGAAAGATTGTCTAATGATCACAGAGACATAGTGCAGCTCCCACTACAGTTTCTTCAACCAGTGATGATAGTTATGGTACATGGCTGCACAGTCAAAGAGGTGGCATCTATTCCACCACTATGTGCCATGACATTTAGATAGTAGTACCTTTACAATAATAGCAAAGAAATTAAACTTGATGCATGCACTGTATCTCGGACATTTTAATTTATTTAAGGAAATTTTATTTCTGCACAATTAATTGATTGCTGCATGTGTTTTGTTGGTTATATCCCCATCTGACACCTATCAAGTGTGATCTGTACAGTTAATTAAAGGCATAAGGAGAAGTGCACTAATGACTCATTTAAGGATTATGCCCTTATAAAGTTATTCAGAAGTACAGTATTTGTGTAGCAGGGATAGAGCAGCACTGTTCATTACCATAAATTCCTAAGTTCATAGGTGTTTACTAGGCCACAAGGGTCTTTTTAAGCCTAGCCATGCATCCCAAATCTCTGACAAGTTCTGATACACTTGATAAGTGCAAGCAGGGGCTTAGGAGATGAAACATTTGCAAGCAAGGGCCTGGGAGATTTACCATTTACAGGTTGCCTGTGTCCATTAGACACATAGGTGCCAAACCAGGGATGAATTTCCTGTTCCTCATCCAATTGTTCAAGCTGCACTTGAATTGGGCTATGGAGGAACTCTGCTTCACATGAATGGGGAGCCTGTTCCATACACGGGGTAGTCTCTCAGATACATAACTGTCTCTCCAGCATGTCCTATTTATATCCATCAGAGAGAGGTCTGACAATGCCCTATATGCCAGGCATAGATCCCTCTCAAAAGTCTGTAGGAGACAGAATACAGGAATAGGGCCTTGAGACGATCTGCATAGGACATTTTACTTACGCCCTGTATTCTTTTAGTGAGGAACCTCTGTGAACGTTCCAGTTGTTGGATATGCCTGGTTAGGTACAAACCAAATGAGTATTATCTGTCTCTTTTTCAGGCTGCATTGCTAGTAGCAACATAAATTAATTTTCTATTGCTGCATGTACATTAGACATTTACTACTGATACATGTACAGGAAAGATTTACATGTGTAAATGATGGCTGTTCCTGCATGGTGCTTGCTCAGATGAGACTGCACATCAGACAGTTTTTTCACTGACTCCACTCCTGTTTGTCAACAGACCTAGTCTTTGTGCACTCCTGAAGGTGAAATGGCAGCAGGGCTAGTTTCACTGGCATGATTTATCAGAGTAGCAAATGCATGGCTTACTTGTACACCCCCCCAACAGTACCCACAGAATACCATTTGTTGTAATACTTTGCAGAACCAAATCAAAAGCCACCCCATTCAATTTTCTTTTCATTCTCCATAGTTTCATCACAGTTTTACACGTTATAAGTAGTTACGTATTTATTTCCACGCCTGAGTTTTATCCTTAGTGTCTGAAATGTAATTATATACCTAAGATATCATGCACAATGTCCCCTAATGATAGTGTAGGTGACAGATCATACGCAGTGTTCCCTAATGACAGTATAGATGATGGTACTAGTGATCATGAAGAAAGGTTGTTATGAGAACTTGATGCTGAGTTACTGTGATGCTGTGATCTACTGTTTCTAGACCATGATCTCAGAGTGCTGCAAGATGAAAACTTTGACTGCGAGGTTCTCCCTTGTGTTGTGGAAGGCTGTCAGGTCCTGCCTGCCTTCTTTTATGTTAAGTCACTTGTAGATGTTGTAGCACTAGCTTGAAAATGACATGGGGTATGGCCTATTTTGCTCCCACATGTGTGAACACTCTCCTGACGATATCCAGCTGTGCTTTCTATGTGAGTCTGGTAAGTCTTTACTAGTTTGTGTATGGAGTCAGACATGGATGCTGTGGTACTGTTCCTGGCCTCCACCATTCCCATGTACTGATGAAATTCTTCATGTATATCCTACAGTACTCTAACCATCTCTACCTGACAATCTGTGGTAGTGACTTGGCTGCTGGATAGCCAAGGTTTTGAGTGTGTCCAGAGATAGCCGAGTGGTAGGTCTTTGCCTGGCACCCCTTTAAACAGGTATCATAATGGGTACTGCTAACTTTGATATGGTAGCATCTTCCGGAATGTGCTGTTGTGGTTCACAAGAGACACTGATGAGCTACATGGTGTCACGCTCTTCAAGTTTAAATACTATGTCATTATTATGCTGTATCCAGGAAGCAAGATAGAATAGCAGTGCAGCAAAGCCACTTGGCTTGGGATCCAGATTCCACTACTCAGGAGGAAGACAGAATAGAAATGGTGATGGAAACACAGTAAAGGAGAGACTTCAGAAGACAGGAGGGATGTTATCAGAACAGACTCCAGTGTAAGGATATGGCAATATTCATAATCTCAACTTATGCCCTACATCAGGATTGTGACAGAGAGAAAGAGTGCATTCAGGTAGCAGGTTGTGGCAACTACTATATAAAGCAGGACAACGTGAGTTAGTGTTCATTATGGGGGGGCCTGAATGCACATATTGGGACAGAGAGAAAAGGATATGAGGACTGCCTGGGTCCACACAGATGGGGCAGCAAGAATAAAGAAGGAGAGGCCATTCTAGACTTCAGTCTGGCAGATGGTTTGATGGTGCCCAACAAATGGTTCAGCAAAACAGGCAGTCACAAGATAACATACAAGAATGGCCCATATGCAACTCAAATAGACTTCATCCCAGGAAGGAATGGGCACTGGGGTAGAATCACCAATTACAAAGTCATCCAAGTGAAACAATCATCCCGCAACATAAACCACTGGTTGCTACAATCAGCTGCAAGTTGTGTTCAGAAAAGACTCTTAAGGACAACAGAGACTAGGCTGAAGACCTGGAAGTTGACTGGAGAGAAAGCACAAGAAGAGTTCAAGAAAATATTCAGGGCTCTAGCACCTCAGGAAGAAGAAGAAACAGGTGGAGTTGAAGAAGAATGGCAGTGCCTCAAAACAGCATGTGTATAGCACTGATATATGGTTGGCTAGGTATGAAAGTAAGGTACATAAGGAAAGCTGGTGGATGAATGCAGGCATCCAGGAAATCAAGGAGTGCAGGAAAAAGTAGGAAATAGAAAAGACAGACCAGACTAAAAAGGAATACAGGTTGGTTAAAAGAGGCTAGGAAAGCAGTCGCAATAGCGAAAAGCAAGGCATCAGAGGCATGCTACCAGCTTCTAGAAAATGACTCACTAGACACAAAGAGAGACTATCAGGTTGCAAGGCAAAGACAGAAAGATAAAAAAGACAGTCAGACACCCTTCATAAGGGATACCAGCAACAACCTGCTTACCAGACTGCAACACAGCAAAGGCAGATGGAAATAATACTTCCAGCAGCTTTTGAATGAAGAAAACCCTGCAGAAGCTGTATTGGCCTGGATGCAGTCTAAAATGAAAGAAAAAGAAGAGGAAACCACCCTGGATAAAATAAGAATACCACTGAGGAAAATTAAGTCAGGGAAAGTAGCAGGCTCAGATGAGGTTACAGCAGATTTGATAAAGATGTTGGGTGAGTTAGGGAAGAAATAGCTCGAGTGTATTCATAGCAGTGTAGAGACAAAGGCGTATCCCAGATGACTGGAGAATGAGCATACCAGTGTATGAGTACAAAGGGGACAGTCACAACTGTGGGTACAGACAGATGTCAAACTCCTGTCACATTGCATGAAAGTGTTTGAGAGGATGATTGACAAACAAATATGCAGAGTAGCAGAAAATAAGATGGAAGACAAACAGTTCAGTGTCAGATCAAGATGTAGCATAACTGACCTGATGTTTTCAGTGAGATAAACAGATAAGAAGCTACTGATGAGGAAAGAGTCTAGATGGATATACCTAGATTTGGAGAAACAATATGATAAGGGTCCAAGAAAGCTGATTTGGGCAATACTGCAATGATTTGAAGTTCCAGAAATACTGGTAGAATTAATGCAGGCTATGTACAAGGACCCAATGACACAACTATGAATTGTGTTCGGACTCACAGAGGTGTTCCCAGTGGGAGTGGATATGCATCAGAGTTCAGCTCTGAGCCTATGTTGTTTATACTAGTGATGTACTACAAAAGGCTGGAGGGGACAGATTAACAAAGTTGCTGTATGCAGGTGAAGTGGCATTACAAGGAGACTTTGAATTAAAACTTCAGCAAAGGATAGAGGAATGGATAGCAATACTGAGGACACATGGAATGAAACTGCATACAGATACGGCAGTTGTAATGGCAGCAAATGGGGAAAATCTGAAGATGTTGAGAAAGTAGATAGAAAGGAAAATAGTGGAACAGCTTTAAGTGTCTGGGAGAAGTGGCTAAGGAGAAGGTAGGTCTTAATGAGGAGGTCAAAGGTAGGATCAGAGGGGCTGCAGTAAAATGACACAAAGTAGAAGAATGCAGAAAAAGCTGAAAAGTAAGGTGTACAAAGCAGTGGTGTGACTAGTGCTACTGTATGGTACACTGGAATAGATGAGGAAATAAGAACATCAGCGTAGAAATACAAGTAGCTCCAGTTGCAGATAATGTCAAGGAGAACAGATTACAATGGTTCAGGCCCATGTATAGGAAAGCAGAAGACAGATGGTAAGATGTCAATAGGAAAATAAAGCATCCAGCAAAATGATGGCTGGATGGTGTGAGAAAACATCTGCAAGAGTTATGCATATAACTGTCGAAGTAGGTAGGACAGTGGCATTGAATTGTGGGAGATGGCAGCAGCTGACAGAAACTTTGACCCTATACAAAAATGGGGAAAAAAGAGGGGCGATGATGATAATGATAACGTTGGTGATGTCATCACTGTGTTGATTCTGTGAGCCCACATCCCTGTTTATGAAGTTGTGTGCCTGCTGTGGGTTGGAGTGGGTCCTGCCCACATACCTTGTGACTGTGTCCTCAGACTGTGTCATGAATACGAGAGTTATGGCATCATTGTTGACAGCCATTGTGCTCTCAGTGTCAGTCTGTTGTACTTGCACAGAGGAAGTGTTTGATTGTGATGTTGAGCCTGCGAAGGAATACATGATAACAAGTTGAGACCTCTGCCAACCAAAATTATTTATGTATAAACAGATGAAACAGGCACTTACTTTTCTTGCATGCCTGATGTAGATGGAACACCTGGAGATGTAAATGCAATAGGTTATATGTACACAACTATCCTGGGCAGTATATGGGGGTACAAAGTATTCCCATCTCCTTTGCACTAACCTTTCTGACTTCCACACTATGGCTACTGCAATAGTCTGAAAGTAATAGTGTCCACACCTCCACTGATGATTCCTGTTCCATCACCATCTGCATCATAGTCATCACACCTTATGGAGAGAAGGTATTCCTCCACATCAAATGTCAATGGCTGGACTGTGCAAGGGCATCCACCAATGCTGCTGTAGGCAACTGTATTCTGCCTAGTTTTGGCCCTTACATCTCTCGTTAGGTCATTTTCTCATTTTTACACTGTGCCAATGTAAAGTTCCTTTCCGCTATAGCACTGACGTCAGCCATTACTTGGTACCATGCCTTAGCTTTTTCTACCTGCTTTGGCCTACCTTTCCCAAACTGACATTTCCATGTGTTTTGAGAGCATCCATTAGGATGCAATCCTCTTCAGGAGTATAGTTATCTCTCCAGTGTCTTTATCCCTTCTGCCGCAGCATGTTTTAACTTGAAAACAATAATTGTGGGCCATAAATCAGATTCATTTGACACCCACATTGAAACAGTTTAGTAGCAAATATTGCAAAAGATTACTGAGTGTTATTTTGATTTTCAATGACTATTTGTAACCAGTAATTATATATAGTGTTATGATAACCATGATAATTCATTTTATGCTGCCACTGCCGTACTTCTCTGTAACACTTACAAATGCCAGACAATACCAAAATACTTTTTACACAGCTGTGAAAAATGGCACTTTACACTTTCTAACTAAAATGATTCTTAACATTGTAAAAAAATTCTATGTTCTATCTTACTGGTAAATACATGTTTCTGGGAAATTGATCTTAGTGAACTGTATCAGTCGTGGTGATTTTCTAATAATTTCCAAATACTGACGTTGTCAATAATTCCTTTAAATTTGTTCACTGTTTCCACTGACTGCTGGTGATAAACATGGATCAGCACAGGTAAATATGGCATACTTAATCTTATTGGCATAAATTTAGATTTTTACAAAGCTCATATACAAATAAAGCTCAGCCATGCTGAGCTCTATAAATTGCACCATAGCACAATGATGTATCCATTTCAATATATATAAAATGGCTTAACATTTTGTGGAAAGGCTGTGCTGAAGGGTGCTCAGCGCAGGAATGCACTTCAGTGTATAGCAGTTCCCAAGCACAGTAAACTATGCAAACCTTTGGGACATGTATCTAGTAGGGTATGGAAGTCAGAATAGAGGGTACCTAACCAACTTAAGGTGATGGGTCCAAACTCTGATATGCAAATGAAACTTTTTCACAGGTGATATAGACTCCATGTGGGATCAGAGCAGAAGACTGGTGAGTAGATGATATGTGCACAGTGCACATATGTGGAAGGAATGTAAAGAGGTGAAATATATTACGAGGAAGAATAGGGAAATTTAGTTCAAACACTATGGAAAGGCAGTGGAAGAAAATGTATTCTTTTACATTCTGGAGCAGAGCTAAATGTGAAGCAATGGAATATGAACTAATGCATTGGGTTGTAATTAATGACTATGCGAGTCAAGACAAAGTGGCAAAAGAATGCAAAAAAGAGAAAAAAGATAACTTTTTAAGGAAAATGCAGTGGAGTTGATGAGAGCAATTATTATAAGGAAAGCAGTAGAAAAAGAGTTAATGGAGAGCTGGAAAAAGTCAGGGAAGAAGGGGAAGGAGAGAGTAAGTCTGGGAATGGTAGACATGTAGGTCAAGGGACAATTATGAAAGGAGCTGCTGGTAGCTCTCTTTAGGGGAGTGGCAGGAATAAATCAGACTGAAGGGTAGTTCATATGCAAAAGATAGGGGGTTAGGATATGACGTGTAGGGTTACTATGTTTGGTGGTCACTACTCTTGTGAATCGTCAGTTTCAGAACATCTGGGGTAAGTTAGAATTGAAGGAAATAAATTATTTACCCAAGTCCTGCGGCAAAAAGATGTTTTGGAATACACAGACAATGGGCAAAGAAATAGGATGTATGTTAAAAGTAATTGTAAACTTGGTTGGTTAACTATTTGTTTGTAAGATATTTATTGTAGTTCTTTATTTTGTTTTGAAGTGACTATGATATATTTATAGTATGGCAATTATGCTAGAAAAAGTTGAAGATATTGTAAACTGGTATTTGTCTACAAGTTTAAATAACATATGAACAGCAATAAAATGTACGTAGAAAAAATATTTTGGTCTTTAGTAAAAAAAAGGTTTTGACACAGGGAATATAAATATAGATAGTATATGTGGACTCTGAGAATAAAAAAGAGGAAGAAAATAAAATGGATAAAAAGTAATAATTTGTTGCAGTTTATAGGGGATCAGTGGTGAGGTTGTGCTATTAAAACCAAAAATAAGATAATGAGGTATTAATAAAATAGTTTTGGTTATTGAACAAAGGATGAGGGCTCAATATTAGAGAGCAAATAATTGCATACTGTAAATGTTGGATATAAGTAAATATGATTTTGTTTCTGAATATGCAAAAAATATAAATAAACAATCATTTGGAAACACATTTTAAAGTCCCTTCTATTCTTTTTTATAAGTGCCATGGAATCTTTTACACCCACTTGAAATACCACCAAAAAATGGTTTAACATCTCATCAGAAGTGGATCCCTCCAAATTCTCAGTTATGCTGCACCACAATGCATAACAATACATTCAAATACCTGTAAAGAAAATACACTGAACTTACAATTTTTGACTCCGGTGCATTTTACCTACTGTCTTATGATCTCATAGGATATAAGGCAAGTGCATTACCCATTGAGCCCCTAACACTGACTCATTTATTTAGTCCTGGACTTTGACACAAAAAGGACTGAACCTCTAAAAGCAAATTATAACCTCAGTTAACACTTAAGAATTTATTATTTTAAATCAAATCCAATATTTCATCTCTAACTCTCATTTATTTAAGGTTCTGGTTTGACTTTTTTTCTTTCTTTCTTAACATACATCATTACAGCCAAATTGAAACTCGTTACATGCAGAGGTCTACAATCTTGGGACTGTATACATATTTGCTGACATCAACAGATCCAAACATAGTGATGTTTCTAAATCCTAAAGTAAATAAGTCTAAAGTGACTTGGCTTACACTAGTAGAAGCATTTTGAAAAGGAGCAGGTATGGAAATCAAACCAGAAGTAGACAAAAACAGGTAGCAAGAGAAAGTGGCAAAAAAGGAAATACAAGAATTGCATATAGAAAAAAAGAAAAGAAAATTGGTAAGTCACCAATTATAGTGGCAAATATAGAAAACTGCTGGAACTACATGTTGATGCAGATTTGACACATGAATGGCTAAGGAGAGGAGAACTTAAACCAAAACATGAAAGATTAACAATGGCAGCTCAAAACACCAGGCCATGTACATGCTGGTTTACAAAATATATAGAAAAAGTGAGAGATGTGGACTAGTGTAGATTCTGGGTTACATAACTAAAAGCAGTTGTACCTGTTTTTGCTAATTGTCATATACTTGATGGCTAAGGATCTGTAAAGTGAAAGGCACAATAATGTAGCATGACTGTCATATTGGGAATTGTGTATGCACTACATCATATAGGTAGCTGAGAAGCACTGGCCACACATAGTAAAACAAATTACTGAAAATGAAGACATATTGCTCACAGAGGACCATCGATTAACAGCAATCAAAAAAGTAGTAAGAATACCAGTCAGATAGCGTAAATGAAGAAAAACATAGGAAAGCAGTATCAATTATTGAAATAGCTACATCTAGCAACTGTGGTACCTGAGAGACTTAAAATTATACAATACAAGTATAATTAAACAGGAATTAGAGCAATGTGGAATAAAGACATCTAGATAGTTCCAATAGTAGGAGGAGCAACAGAACTAATAACAAAGAATTTTCTGATTCTTAGAAATGCTACCAGTGGAGGTGGAGCCTAAATGGCTGAGATAACAGCTCTTTTCAGAGCTCTGCAGTAAATTAAAAAAATCACAGGGGGGGGGAGTCTAGATGGCCAACTGAGAGCAGTGAATTTTGACAGCTCTATAAACTAGTATAATAATATAGGAACATTTAATTATTTTCAAGTTTAAAACTTCAGAAATCTATAGCTAAACTACTAAACTACATAAATATCAATTTTGATGGAGATATACAAAAAGTTTCCTGTCAAGTAACTTGGAGATATATTGAGTCACTAAATATGAACAACTCAAGGAATTCTTATCCAGATGCAGATTTGAAAAAAAAACTGCAATTGATTACATCTACCTTACAGGAACTATCTTTGAAGATGGATGGCTTTAAAAATGACTTAGAAAACCTCAGATTAAATTCTCAAAAACAGACTGATACTCTTAAGGAGCTATGACAGCAACGCCATACAAAAATAACAAATATAGAGACTTCTCTAAATGACATTGAAGGGAGACTCAAAGAGGAAGAATTCCAAAAAAAATTTCTGCTTAAACATAATACATGGCTGCTTAACAAAATAGATGACTTAGAAAACAGGGAAAGGAGAAACAACATAAGGATCTTTGGTCTGCCTGAAAACACTGAAGGAGAAGACATTTCATTCTTAACCTGGATTCCTGAATTTTTAGACTTGAAAGAGGGACTTTCATTTGGAATTGAATGGGCGCATAGAACACTGAGGAAACCTGCTTCTAATTCAACAAATACTCCACCTAGATCCATAGTTATAAAATTTCTTTCATTTCTGGGCAAGGAACTAATATTAAAATCTGCTTTGAGAAAACCACCCTTAAAATACAATCAAAGCCTGATAAGGTTTGACAGGGATTATTCTTCCAGAATACTAGAACAAAGGAAAAAAAGTCTGGACAATAATAAAACTGTTGAAACAAAACATTAAAGCACAGCTGGCCTTTCCAGACAAGATAAAAATACTTTTTGAAAATAAGATGAGAACCTTTAATGACTTAGAAGAAGCTACTATATTCATCAAAAACAACACAGTGTCTATCCCAGAAGAAATGGAATGGATGCCCCCTACTCTTAAAAGAATAAAAGAAACAAATCCTTGGACTGATGCTAGAAAGAAAAAACAAAAAAAAATTATTCCAAGATAGCTGTCCCAAAAAAATAACTCTTGCAACTACATCTCTCAAAGTATCAACTGATATACTACATCACTTGCCATCTGTTTTTATTTTAAAAAGGAGGGTTTCTTAAACAACTGAGAAACAGTAATGATTTATTCAGAATGTTCAAAGAGTCCAGTAATTCTTCAAAAACAAAGGTAGGTCAAGATGGGTTACCATTTACATTATATATAAGCCAAACAAAGCAACATATAATACAAATGTAGAAATTTCTATTCCCCTACTATAACTCAAAAAATACTTATCTTGTTCATTGATTTTACTTATAATAATTTAAGTAATTAATTAACTAATTCAACAAGGTCAAATTCATCAGAGTTCAGACTCAAATGTAACAAATTAATATCATATATATAATAGCAGTAACAGCAGAGTGTTTTGAAAAAAAATGCTGTCATTGAGATTAATGCCTTCTTCAGTTAAAGTATGATTTAGAAATGTCATGTATATCCTGGTTAAATAATAGTAGCAAGCTCTTAGTACAAATGTCATCATTATTCTGTCTAAATATAGTTAATATCAATTATGGCAGGTATCACATCTACAAGTGCTGTTTGAGCAATCCTGATATGGTGTGCATGAATGCAGCTGTGTCTAGCAGCTAGTACAAATGTCATTATTATTCTGTCTAAATATAGTTAATATCAATTATGGCAGGTATCATAGCTTTGAGCTCTGTTTGATCAATCCTGATATGGTGTACATGGATGCAGCCGTGTCTGGCAGCTAGTACAAATGTCATTCTGTCTAAACATAGTTAATATCAATTATGGCAGGCATCATAGCTTCGAGTGCTGTTTGATTAAGCCTGACATGTTGTGTTTGGATGCAGCTGTGTCTGGCAGCTGTTGTATGTTGTCATTTTCATCTCCGGGAAGCTGTGGGTTGCGGCTTGTGATCAAAGTTTACTCATCATCTTCTTTCGGCTGTTCCCATTAGGGGTCGCCACAGCGGATCATCTGTTTCCATTTCTTCCTGTCTTCTGCATCTTGCTCTGTTACACCAATCACCTGCATGTCCTCTCACCACATCCATAAACCTTATCTTAGGCCTTCCTCTTTTCCTCTTACCTGACAGCTCCATCCTTAGCATCCTTTTCCAAATATACCCAGCATCCCTCCTCAGCACATGTCCAAACCAACGCAATCTCGCCTCTCTTGCTTTGTCTCCAAACTGTCCAACCTGAGCTGACCCTCTAATATACTGATTCCTAATCCTAGTCACACCCAGTGCAAATCTTAACATCTTTAACTATGCCACATCCAGCTCTGACTCCTGCCTTTTTGTCAATGCCACTGTCTATAACAAATATAACATAGCTGGTCTCACTACCCTCTTGTAGACCTTCCCTTTCACTCTTACTGGTACCCATCTGTCACAAATCACTCCTGACACACTTCTCCACCCATTCCACCCTGCCTGTACTCTCTTCTTCACCTCTCTTCCACACTCACCATTACTCTGAACTGTTGAACCCAAGTACTTAAACTCATCCACCATTACCAACTCTACTCCCTGCATCCTCACCATTCCTCTACCCTCCATCTCATATATTCTGTCTTAGCCCTGCTGACCTTCATTCCTCTCCTCTCTAGAGCATATCTCCACCTCTCCAGGATCTCCTCAACCTGGTCCCTACTCTCACTACAGATCACAATGTCATCTGCAAACATCATAGTCCACGGGGCCTCCTGTCTGATCTCATTTGTCAACCTGTCCATCACCACTGCAAATAAGAAAGGGCTTAGAGCTGATCCTTGATGTAACCCCACCTCCACCTTAAACGTATCTGTCACTCCCACTACAGTCCTCACCGTCTACATATGCTTTCTCTAAGTCCACAGACACAATGCAACTCCTTCTGACCTTCTCTGTATTTCTCCAACAGTCTCAGAGCAAACATTGCATCTGTAGTGCTCTTTCCTGGCATGAAACCATACTGCTGATCACTAATCATCACCTCCCTTCTTAACCTAGCTTCCACTACTCTTTCCCATAACTTCAAGCTGTGACTGATCATTTTTTTCCCTCTGTAGTTACTGCAACTCTGCACATGATCAAAGTTTACTGATGCTTGTATATTAGGAAGGGACATTTGGTGTTTTAGCCTGGATCCAGGGGAATGGGGTGGATAAAACTGTGATTTGGGATATTTTGGCAGAGAATAGTTTGTTTATACATCTGCTGAGTAAGAGATGGGAAGGCTGGAAGAATGTGTTATCTCTTGTTGTGGCAGCTTGTTGGGAGTTTTTTTTTTAATCTGTTTGCTCTTCATTCTTTTCCTTTCTGCTGCCTCACTGAAAGGGAGGAAATTCAGGCTTGAAGTTGCAGTGAAATGAAGCTTTGCTTCAGGTGCACCACAAACCTCTGGTATGCAGTACACAGACACACTAACAGAAACAGATGCTACCAGGTCGCTATGGTAACGTAGACAGAATGACGATAACGCTTAACGGCTCTGAGGAGCCTCTGAGATGATTCTCGGCAATGAAGTTTTTAGTTTAAAAAAAAAAATATATATATATATATATATATATATATATATATATATATATATATATATACACACACACACATATGTATATATATATATATATATATATATATATATATATATATATATATATTATATATATATTATATATATAATAAAGGGCTGTTTTAAACAACATGTACACATATTTGTGGTCTCCCAACACTTCGTTTAGCTCATTAAGTTGATTCTTGATAAAAAATAAATAAACAATGTGCAATTTTATATTTAAAATGTATTTTGGTGCAAACACATTAAGGACTTACATAAGAGTGGAAGACTGAGTTATTGTGAAAGACTAAGAGCACTGGTCTGGGAGGTGAGCTTGCTTGGATGTGTTGGGCATATGGGGATAGCTGATTCTAAGGGTGTCTGGGGTTGCCGGGAAGTGCTAGACAGTCAGATTTCCTTCGTGGAAATATCTGTGGGAATGGAAGATGTGTTGAGTGGTTCACTGGCAAAGTGGCCACTGCATGGAACAGGCTGGTAAAATGGAACCGGACAAATATTGGTTTTGATATTTTCAGAAGAGCCTGGAAACACACCACATGAACTAGTGAATGGTATTCTGGCAAAACTGGATGGGCATTGTTGCCTGTGCTTGAAGTACTGATGTGTGTATGTACGGATGGAAATATACTTATAACAAATAGAAAACTAGAAGGGTCTCATAATTTAAAGTCTATGGACTGTATAAACATGCTTGGAAGGAGCTAATAAGAATAAGTATTACAGCGTATGGTCTCTCAAATAACTAAGCAACAACCAAAAAAAAAAAAAAAAACACACAATAGTTATGTAATGTATGATTTTAGTAAATCTAGACATAAAATATATAATCGTCATATAAGATGAAGCAGTCTGCTAAATTTAGATATTAAAGACAGGATTTAATAACATAGGCTTGTACATAATAACACTACTGTCTTAAGTTGTCATAAATGACACACTACAATGAACATCAAGGGTAAGCATAATGATTTTCTTATATAAGTAAATATGCATAACAAGTCATGTAATTGCTTTAACTTGAATTGAAGTTTTTGTAACCCATCTTGACCATATATAATACTTAAGTGGTTACAAAATAACTCATGTTTTATACATGACAAACTGACAACGTTGTTCAAGGGAAACAATAGAAACCTGAACTTGAAATGTCACAGAATGTAACAATCATATTCTGAACAAATAGTATTATATTGACAATAGACACACAGTTTAATAACATGGGCTTGTATATAATAACACTACTGTTTTAACTTGTCATAAATGACATACACTGTACTGAACATCAAGGGAAAGCATGATGATTTTTTCATATAAGTAAATGTGCATAACAAGTCATATAATTGCTTTGAATAAAAAATAAAGTAAAGTAAAATCCACTGCTCAGCAAGCAAACGCTGTAGTTCCGTGAGGTAGATATAATGTAAGTCACAAAGGAAGCTGAGTACAGCAGAAGTAAGAACAAAACTCCAAATTTAATTCCAAGAATGTGCACTTATAACATACGGATGAGTGCTTTCACCATTACAGCTTCTTCAGATCCTTGTATAAAAGTCACAGTAGACCTCCCCTTATATAAGCAGCTCAATTAATCAATTAAAACAATTTAAACAATTAAAAGCAATGATGGAGAATTTAAAAATCTCTCCCATATATAAACATGTTAATGTAAAGTAAGACAAAAATATATAAAACTTGCATAGTGACCTAAAAACATGTAAATAAACATTCTGATAAGTTAATATTGATAAAATACATAATCAAGAACATATACAAATAAATGATAGTTCATTTTATGTGCCTGCGTTGTCTCAGCTTAGGTTTTATAGAAGCTCTATCATTCAACCCATGCCACCTATCAGCTTTCAAACGAATGATCCAGTCAGTCTCCTTAGATTCCGTAAGATTCATAGTATTACCACCCCTCTTATTCACAACAATTATCTCTAGGACCTGGAACAAGAAAGTATGATCATTGTCATTGGTGGTTATATGTTTTGCTAAGGCATTGTGTAAAGTGTCCTTTCTCATGTGGTAAATATGCTCTCTCATTCTATCCCTTAACGGCCGGTTAGTTTTACCAACATAGAAACTCGGGCATGCCTGACAAGTAGCTAAATACACCACATTAGGTGTCATACAATCTGTATCTGCCTTGATGAAGAAAATGGTGTGTAAATCCGGGTGTATAAACACCTCACTGCTATCAATAAATAAACAGAAGTTGCAGTGACCACAGGGTTTAGTGTGACCAGTGTTCTTCATAATCCTATCATGTCTGGGGTGACAAAGCAATCACTTTAGGTTGCTCTTATTCCAAAATAGGAAACTTGGTGTCTCCCCCCCAATGCGTTTCAAGTCATCAACCAGGAGAATATCTCAATGTTTGCTAATAATTTCCTTTAACTGATATTGATCAGAAGTATACAGAGTAGAAAATTTAATAGATCTATTTAACATATGATCTCCAACGGTTTGATCTTGGACCCTGGGTCCAAAGTATGGTGCACCTGAAGTGGTGCGTGGCATGTATGCTTCCTCCATGTATGGTATAATCTCATTATCCTTGTATCCCCGGGTCAGTAATCTATTTCTCAGATTGTCTAATTCTGAGATAAATCCCTGTTCAGTGGGGTTCAATCTTGAGGCTCTAATGGCCTGTCCTTTCATTATATTCTTAAAAACAAATTGTGGGTGCATACTAGACCTTAATAACAAGGAATTGCAGTAACATGCCTTGCGATAGACCCCCGTATTTATCATATCATCTGTTAATCTCTCAATATATAGGTCTAAAAAATCAATTCTGTGTGGAATAGTTCATGGTAAAAGTAAGGAATGTAGTTAAATCATTCATAATGGATAGCATTGATTCCAGCTGTTCTGATGTTCCATTCCAAAGAACAAAAAGGTCATCAACAAACCTTCTATAGAACACCACATGTTCACAGAAAAGTGCATTCTTAAATAAAACATGTTCCTCCCAATATGCAAGGAACATGTTGGCTTAGCTATTTGCACATGGAGTGCCCATAGCTACGCCATCACGCTGTTTATAGATCTGGTCTTGGAACATGAAAAAGTTGTTCTCCAAGACCAGTTCTAAAAATGAACTATGAGGTCTATCAATACTGCAGTGTAAGTACTGTGTGCTTTCAGATAATTTAACACATAATCAAGTCCTATATCATTAGGTATTACAGTAAATAGGGATTGAATGTCAAGTCACAAAAGTACAACTAGAGATTCTATCATGGTGTCCAATACATTCATACAGATCAATCAAAAATTGCTTAGAATCCTTCAAGACTGCAACATTGTCATTCAATACACATCTCAGATGTTTCTCCACAAAAACTGAAAGGTGTTCAGTTACCCATCCACGGCCAGAAACTATGGGTCTCATGGGTGGGTTCTTCATATTTTTGTGTACCTTGGGGAGACCTTGTATAATCGGTATAGTGGGTGTATAAATCATAAGGTATCCATATAGCTCCTTATTTATTAAATTACTTCTAAGAATATCATAAAGCGTGTCATGAATATATCTGACGGCAGAGTGAACCTGTTCTATGGAAGTAGGTTCATAGAACCTGTCCTGTAACATGGAGGACATAGCCTCCATATAAAATAACATATCCAATACTACAACTTTCCCACCTTTATCAGCTGGTCTAATTATAATGGTAGGATCATTCTGCAATTTTCTCAGACACTGACATTCCCGAAAGCTCAAGTTATCCCGCCTCTTCTGTTTTTGGGGTCCCAGTTGAGTATTATAGTAACTATACAATTCCTCCTCTGTTAACTTAAGGAATGTTTCAACTAATGGGTGGTGAGTTGGTACAAAATCTCAGAATCATTATAAATGAATCTAAGCATTACATTCCTACAAAAAAGTTTTAAGTCCACCATTGTATCAGTCAATTTGCTCTGGCTTTTAGGAATAAAATTCAAACCTTTGTTTAATAAACTGGTATCATCATCTGTTAGAGTAATGTGGGACAAATTATAGATCAATGCTTGTTGTTCCACATTCTCTTTAAAGTCTGATGGGGCATAAAATCCCCTGATAATTTCCTCTTCTGTCTGCCCCTGCTCATGGGCGAGGTCTCGAGGACCTTTCTCCATGCGACTGGCAGAGAAGTCAAATCAAACTTGAGAGCTTGCTGGAATCAGTCAAAGTAGTAGTTTTCTTAGGTTTAACAACAGGCTCTGATCCTTCTTTTGTAGAAACAGGTCTATTCTTAACCACATGTGCTTCAGGATATAAGTTGTTTCTAGTACATGTACTGGGATGTACAATATGAATAACATCCACAGAGTCCTTGCAATTGTCTGTGGTAGTCCCAGCGACAGGTGGTATTTCTTCCAAAATACTTGCATCATTACTGATGGTGACCCCCCCCCCAGTACAAACTTGGGCAGAGTCCATCTCCACAGGAGTAATGCTGTTATGTCCATTCAATTCAACACCCACATTCATGTCGTTTGTTACACTATTACTTGTAACATCATTGATAAAATTAAAGTGTGTAGATTCCTTTACTTTCCTAGGAGGCATGGGGTAGAAGGATCCTATGCATCTGAGACGTTGTAGAGGAATCCTGCCCTGCTCTGGGCCATAAGAATACATTGCCCAATTTAAAATCATTAATATCCCTGGTGGCTTTGTGTTTTTTCTGCTGTAAAAGTTTTCTTTCATACGCTAGCACACAATCTAGCAAGTTCTCAAACAGTGGTGCAACCACCTTATCCGAAAAGTTACTAAACAGCTCCTGCTGTTTGCATTTAATATTGTCTGTTAACCTAACCTCCTCAGGGAGGAAAAAGTCAATTAGTAGTTGCAAATACTTGCGACTCACCTCAATGTTCAGGCGTTGCCATTTTGTGAGTAAATCTGGATGTTCCTTGCCTTGATTTGGCATATTAAGAACCCTTAAACCTCGCGGAATAATATGTTGTTCGAGGCAGAACTGGAAGTGTATCAGCTGTGTTTGTAAGCGTTTGAGCCTCATAAAATCCTTCTCCATGCTATCCAAAACTGCATGTAGTCTTTCTGAATTCAAGGTCGGCATCATGACATCATCGGAGGTCGGCGTAGACTCAAAAAACAGAGATGCATTGACAGTTTCTTTTAAATACTGTTGGAAGCACGCCTGCAACGCTCCAGTCCCACGGTCTTCACTTCTCGGGACATAATCCAGTTCAAGATTTGCCATTCCCCAAGAAAAGAGTCTTACTCTTGCTGGCAAGCAGAAAAAATGTACTGAATAAAAAATAAAGTAAAGTAAAATCCACTGCTCAGCAAGCAAACGCTGTAGTTTCTGCTTCATTTGTGACTTACGTTATATCTAACTCACGGAACTACAGCGTTTGCTTGCTGAGCAGTGGATTTTACTTTACTTTATTTTTTATTCAGTACATTTTTTCTGCTTGCCAGCAAGAGTAAGACTCTTTCTGGTAATGGCAAATCTTGAACTGGATTATGTCCCGAGAAGTGAAGACCGTGGACTGGAGGCTGCAGCGCTCAACAGTATTTAAAAGAAACTGTCAGTGCATCTGTTTTTTGAGTCTACGCCGACCTCCGATGATGTCATGACGCCGACCTTGAATTCAGAAAGACTACATGCAGTTTTGGATAGCAAGGAGAAGGATTTCATGAGGCTCAAACGCTTACAAACACAGCGGATACACTTCCAGTTCTGCCTCGAACAACATATTATTCCGCGAGGTTTAAGGGTTATTAATATGCCAAATCAAGGCAAGGAACATCCAGATTTACTCACAAAATGGCAATGCCTGAACACTGAGGTGAGTTGCAAGTATTTGCAACTACTAATTGACTTTTTCCTCCCTGAGGAGGTTAGGTTAACAGACAATATTAAGCGCAAACAGCAGGAGCTGTTTAGTAACTTTTCGGATAAGGTGGTTGCACCACTGTTTGAGAACTTGCTAGATTGTGTGCTAGCATATGAAAGAAAACTTTTACAGCAGAAAAAACACAAAGCCACCAGGGATATTAATGATTTTAAATTGGGCAATGTATTCTTATGGCCCAGAGCAGGGCAGGATTCCTCTACAACATCTCAGATGCATAGGGATCCTTCTACCCCCATGCCTCCTAGGAAAGTAAAGGAATCTACACACTTTAAATTTTATCAACGATGTTACAAGTAATAGTGTAACAAATGACATGAATGTGGGTGTTGAATTGAATGGACATAACAGCATTACTCCTGTGGAGATGGACTCTGCCCAAGTTTGTACTGGGGGGGTCACCATCAGTAATGATGCAAGTATTTTGGAAGAAATACCACCTGTCGCTGGGACTACCACAGACAATTGCAAGGACTCTGTGGATGTTATTCATATTGTACATCCCAGTACATGTACTAGAAACAACTTATATCCTGAAGTACATGTGGTTAAGAATAGACCTGTTTCTACAAAAGAAGGATCAGAGCCTGTTGTTAAACCTAAGAAAACTACTACTTTGACTGATTCCAGCAAGCTCTCAAGTTTGGATTTGACTTTTCCTCTGCCAGTGCGCATGGAGAAATGTCCTCGCAGACCTCGCTCCATGAGCAGGGGCAGACAGAGGAAATTATCAGGGGGATTTTATGCCCCATCAGACTTAAGAGAATGTGGAACAACAAGCGTTAATCTATAATTTGTCCCACATTAACAGATGATGATACCAGTTTATTAAACAAAGGTTTGAATTTTATTCCTAAAAGCCAGAGCAAATTGACTGATACAATGGTGGACTTAAAACTTTTTTGTATGAATGTAATGCTTAGATTCATTTATAATGATTCTGAGAAAGAATCAGCACAGAGCAGGAAATTTGCTTTTAAGAATTTAAGTGGTTTTGTACCAACTCACCACCCATTAGTTGAAGCATTCCTTAAGTTAACAGAGGAGGAATTGTATAGTTACTATAATACTCAACTGGGACCCCAAAAACAGAAGAGGTGGGATAACTTGAGCTTTCGGGAACATCAGTGTCTGAGGAAATTGCAGAATGATCCTACCATTATAATTAGACCAGCTGATAAAGGTGGGAAAGTTGTAGTATTGGATATGTCATTTTATACGGAGGCTATGTCCTCCATGTTACAGGACAGGTTCTATGAACCTACTTCCATGGAACAGGTTCACTCTGTTGTCAGATATATTCATGACATGCTTTATGATATTCTTAGAAGTAATTTAATAAATAAGGAGCTATATGGATACTTATGAATTATACACCCACTATACCGATTATACAAGGTCTCCCCAAGGTACACAAAAATATGAAGACCCCACCCATGAGACCCATAGTTTCTGGCCGTGGATGGGTAACTGAACACCTTTCAGTTTTTGTGGAGAAACATCTGAGATGTGTATTGAATGACAATGTTACAGTCTTGAAGGATTCCAAGCAATTTTTGATTGATCTGTATGAATGTATTGGACACCATGATAGAATCTCTAGTTGTACTTTTGTGACTTTTGACATTCAATCCCTATTTACTGTAATACCTAATGATATAGGACTTGATCATGTGTTAAATTATCTGAAAGCACACAGTACTTACACTGCAGTATTGATAGACCTCATAGTTCATTTTTTAGAACTGGTCTTGGAGAACAACTTTTCAAGTTCCAAGACCAGATCTATAACAGCGTGATGGCGTAGCTATGGGCACTCCATGTGCAATATACGCCAACATGTTCCTTGCATATTGGGAGGAACATGTTTTATTTAAGAATGCACTTTTCTGTGAACATGTGGTGTTCTACAGAAGGTTTGTTGATGACCTTTTTGTTATTTGGAATGGAACATCAAAACAGCTGGAATCAATGCTATCCATTATGAATGATTTAACTACATTCCTTACTTTTACCATGAACTATTCCACACATAGAATTAATTTTTTAGACCTATATAGAGAGATTAACAGATGATATGATAAATACGGGGGTCTATCGCAAGGCATGTTACTGCAATTCCTTGTTATTAAGGTCTAGTATGCACCCACAATTTGTTTTTAAGAATATAATGAAAGGACAGGCCATTAGAGCCTCGAGATTGAACCCCACTGAACAGGGATTTATCTCAGAATTAGACAATCTGAGAAATAGATTACTGACCTGGAGATACAAGGATAATGAGATTATACCATACATGGAGGAAGCATACATGTCACGCACCACTTCAGGTGCACCATACTTTGGACCCAGGGTCCAAGATCAAACCGTTGGAGATCATATGTTAAATAGATCTATTAAATGTTCTACTCTGTATACTTCTGATCAATATCAGTTAAAGGAAATTATTAGCAAACATTGGGATATTCTCCTGGTTGATGATGACTTGAAACGCATTGTGGGGGAGACACCAAGTTTCCTATTTTGGAATAAGAGCAACCTAAAGTGATTGCTTTGTCACCCCAGACATGATAGGATTATGAAGAACACTGGTCACACTAAACCCTGTGGTCACTGCAACTTCTGTTCATTTATTGATAGCAGTGAGGTGTTTATACACCTGGATTTACACACCATTTTCTCCATCAAGGCAGATGCAGATTGTATGACACCTAATGTGGTGTATTTAGCTACTTGTCAGGCATGCCCGAGTTTCTATGTTGCTAAAACTAACCGGCCGTTAAGGGATAGAATGAGAGAGCATATTTACCACATGAGAAAGGGCACTTTACACAATGCCTTAGCAAAACATATAACCACCAATGACAATGATCATACTTTCTTGTTCCGGGTCCTAGAGATAATTGTTGTGAATAAGAGAGGTGGTAATACTATGAATCTTACTGAATCTAAGGAGACTGACTGGATCATTCGTTTGAAAGCTGATAGGGGGCATGGGTTGAATGATAGAGCTTCTATAAAACCTAAGCTGAGACAACGAGGCACATAAAATGAACTATCATTTATTTGTATATGTTCTTGATTATGTATTTTATCAATATTAACTTATCAGAATGTTTATTTACATGTTTTTAGGTCACTATGCAAGTTTTATATATTTTTGTCTTACTTTACATTAACATGTTTATATATGGGAGAGTTCTTTAAATTCTCCAGCATTGCTTTTAATTGTTTAAATTGTTTTAATTGATTAATTGAGCTGCTTATATAAGGGGAGGTCTACTGTGACTTTTATACAAGGATCTGAAGAAGCTGTAATGGTGAAAGCGCTCATCCGTATGTTATAAGTGCACATTCTTGGAATTAAATTTGGAGTTTTGTTCTTACTTCTGCTGTACTCCGCTTCCTTTGTGATATAATTGCTTTAACTTGAATTGTGGTTTTGTAACCCATCTTGACCATACATAATACTTAAGCTGTTACCAAGGTAATTAATGTTTTATACATGACAAACTGACAAAGTTGTTCAAGGGAAACAATAGAAGCCTGAACTTGAAATGTCACAGAATGTAACAATCATATTCTGAACAAAAAGTATTAAATTGACAATAGACACTCAGTTTAATAACATGGGCTTGTGTATAATAACACTACTGTTTTAACTTGTCATAAATGACACACTATATTGAACATCAAGGGAAAGCATGATGATTTTTTCATATAAGTAAATGTGCATAACAAGTCATATAATTGCTTTAACTTGAACTGTGGTTTTGTAACCCATCATGACCATATATAATACTTAAGTTGTTACCAAGGTAATTAATGTTTTATACATGACATCAAATTGACAAAGTTGTTCAAGGGAAACAAGAGAAGCCTGAACTAGGAATGTCCAGAATGTAACAATCACATTCTGAATAAATAGCATTAAATTGACAATAATCACTCAGTTTAACCTCTGCTGATTATACAAAATAGAATCTTGCCATTTAAATCTAAAAACTTTCAGTATATGCCATAAAATGGCAATTTATGAATACGGAAAGGGAACATGTAATCATTAATCACAATAAGTGAATTTGTTGTTTTAATCTATAATTTCACTCATTTTATAATAAGAAATGACAGATATAGAAATCCTTATGTGTAAGAAATGGGGGAAGAGGGATGCACTGATAATTAAAATGCACTAACTTTCATCAATGTTCACATAAAATGAACTTGATGCTTTTAGTAAGTTAGCAACAAAGTGATTACTTAAATGCTGGCAAACAATGAAATATAACTTCTGATATATCCAGTAAAATACATTGTATTATAAACATTAGGTATAAATATTATTACCATTTATAAGTTTTAAAAGACTTCATCAATAAGTGTGAATGTTAAATAACTGTGCTATAATTGTTTATTGAGGTTTTATATATGATACATCCTACTTTACTATGATTGAATTGATTGTCATCTTTCTTTCATGTAAATATTAATTGTCTAAACAATAAGTATACATTTATATTGTATTAGAATTCTGTCTAATCTACAGTAGTACTATATCTGTTCAAAATAATATAAATATTGCTTATTCTTATTACATATATTCTCCATATGATAATTCAATTTATGGAGCTCAGATGTTCTGGATTGTCAAGTTATGAGTGATAACCTGATGGACTTAGGTGTATCCATCAGATTAGGAATGATTTTCATTCCATGGCTAGTGCAGATCTTAGTCTTGTTAACATTTATTAATTTAAATTTCTTATTTCACAAAAACATTTTAGCATGCCTGACCAAAACATTACTTTACTGGCAAACACTCAAAGTCTAAAACTGATAATTTATTTTAAAAGCTCAAACATATGCTTTATAGCTAGAGGAAAATGTTTAATAGTCGCAATAAAATAAAAAAATACATAGTCTAAATAACCTAAGATGGATTTAATTTTATTATCTTTAAATACCAAAGGCTTAAACAATCCTAGCAAGAGATCAAATCTACTGAAATATTTAAAACTGAACAAAGCACAAATTGTCTTCCTTCAAGAAACTCATTTCAAAACAAATGACAATAACAAATGGAATCCTAAGGAATATGATACTGGCGCAATCCACTTATAAGACAAAGACAAATGGGGCAATAATTTTATGGAAAACAAATGTGATTAACCCAGAAATCATTTATAAGTATGAAGATAAAGAAGGCCTTATGGCATTAGTAATAGTTAAATATAATAACAGAATATGGACCCTAGCCAATCTATACTGGTTCCCAGGCATTGGAACAGGAACTGTTAAAAAACAATTGGATTTCATTTCCAATAATTATAAAGGCAACTTAATATTAGGAGGAGATTTTAACTGTATATTTGATATTTCTGAAACAACAAATAAGACAGCTCCACACATCTGCTGTATCAATAGCTTTAAACAAGTGGGTAGAATCATTTCATCTTGTAGATACTTTCAAATTTAAGGAAGATAAATCTTTGCTGTTTTCCCATCAAGATCACAGATTTGGCACCCAAACTAGAATAGATAAAATATTTGCTGCCCATGATTTACACTCTAAAATAATTAATTTCTCAATCACTCCCTGCCCCTTTTCAGACCACAATTCATTGATACTAAAACTTTAAAATGGGTACAAACCACTAAGCTTTAACTCCAGAATTCCAGCATATATAACTAAAATTAAAGAGGTCAAACCCTGGTTATTATCTGAATTACAGTTCTTCTTAGATATTAATTACACTACAGACATAAATAAAATAATGATATGAGACTCATTAAAAGCTTACATATATGGTAAAACAAACTGTTTACAATTAGGGAAAACAGAAACTAGACTCAAAAAATGAAGAATGGAAGTCAGGAGTCGGCAAATCCACTCGATTATTTTATTAGTGCTTTCGTCTGTCCAAATTAAACAAACTTCTTCAGAATAAAAGTTAAAAGGATATTACATCCATTAAATAGGGAAAGTCATATGACATCACTTCCTGACTCCTTAAAAAAATACTTCAAAATGTTTAAATTAATAGTTCAAATCTTTGCTTTAAAATGTTCAAATAAAAAAAAAATATATATATATATATATGTATATATATATATATATATATATATATATATATATATATATATATATATATATATATATATATATATATATATATACATATATATATATATAAGTGTACATATAAATGATGTGTGAAAGTGTCACTTTGCTTGTCCGGACTGCTAAAAGAGGTTGTTTTGAAAGATGTGTCTTCTAAAGCCTTTAAATTTAGCAAACATTTCAGGTTACAGTTCTCATTGACACCTGGATGGCAAAAGGCATTCAGTTGTAATTAATGTAATTAACTTAAAATGTTTTGATTTAAAACTATTCAAGTGCAAAAAATTACAGTTGGAGGTAGTATACCTCTGTGAGTGTCAACAGAGGAAACATAGACCAAAGGGACTGAGGCAGTGGAGATACCAGACAGGGTTAGTCAACTATTCTTCTTTCCACTGCAAACTGCTGCACTTATTTGAACAGAGTTGTCAGTTTCCTTGCTGTTGTGTGCTAGGTGGGGCTGCTGAGATGTTTGTGCAGATAGATGAATATGGAGTTTTGTTTTATTGAACTGTGTAAGTGTATCTGTGAGCTTCCTTGTGTGATCACTGTATGTTGGTTTAATTTTTAAAGCCTTAGGAATTTGGCAGTGTTTCTCTGGCTGCTAGATAGGTATGTGATGTTTGGAATTGTTGGGTTTCCCTTTACATTCATTTTCCATATGCTTTTTTGTGTTTTCTAATGTTTTGATGGAAGTGCTTCCTTTTTGGAGTGTGTTTGCGTAATAGGCCTGCTGGTCTCAGGGAAACTTGTTGTGTGATTAACTGGGTTGTGGGGGGATGCCAGACTGGATGGATCTGCTTGCTTTGTCCCAGGAACACATGAATAACTTAATACTTTTATTTGTAACATAAATGGACTTAGTTATAATTTAGAGCTGAGTTATGGGTGTGTTTTTAGAGTGAGGTGGTGGGTCTGTCTGGCCCGATGTTTTTCTGTGTTTTATTTATATGTATTCAGTATTGTTACAGTGGTTCTTGGTTTGTTGTGTGAATCACATCGGGATGCTTTTTTGGCTTAACAGTTTTATGTTTTTTTTATTTTAAACACCTTCTTTTGAATTGGTGAAGCTGTGCTCTCTTGTCTCATGAATGATCCTTCCCACGTAATGTATGAGAGTGCGCAGTGTTCACTTGCTCTGAAGTTTTCATTATATGCAAGTAGCAACAGTTAAGGAGAGAGAGAAGAGAACTTTTATTTAACTATAAAATATTTTAAATAAACAAAAGATAGAGGCTGGAGCTTAGCAGTTTAATACTACGAGCCTTCTGGCTTGTCGCATTTAAACACCATATTAATTATTATTATATTTTTATCTCTT
The DNA here is from genome assembly GCF_019279795.1 of Protopterus annectens. NCBI lineage: Eukaryota > Metazoa > Chordata > Ceratodontiformes > Protopteridae > Protopterus > Protopterus annectens. Next base: position 179,687,664 of record NC_056750.1, on the reverse strand, counting down.
GGGCATTATCTAATGCATGACATATGTAACACAATTATAATTAGATTACCTTGACTTTAGAACTGATTTATATGTAAGTCTGGTATTGTGAACATCTTCACATCACCACTTCTGAACTGTCTACCAGTATGTGTTTTGATTATAATGACTATTATATCATTATTTTAACTATTGTTGTGAATATATATGTAATGCAACTACTTTTCATCTTCCCATTTGGGTGCCCTGAATAATTGTAATGTGTTCTAGATAGGAGTGTCTAATGCAACCCATAAGCTATGGTAAGGTTTTAAAACAATGTATAATTAAGCTACTGAACTGAACATTTATTTATAACTAAGATGACCATAATTTAGCATGTAATTTTATGTATGAATTTTTAAATGGCCTGATATTATATCTGTGCTTGACACTAGTGTTATTACATTTTGTTGTGTGTACACATGCACTGGGCAGTTGTGTCAAAGGCAAGTTGCATCACTTATGGAGACATATATCATCCTATCACTGTGTCAGTGTAGTCAATTAAGAGTTGTAATTTCTCAAAATCATCATAAGTTGTAATATTTTAGTTGTACAATACGCTTTGTTTTTACTATATTGAATGTTCTACAAGCTTATTTTCAATGCTTACTAATTAAGGAAGATACTTGTTAATATAATAGTTATTTGATTTTGTTTGAGTTGTTAAGAGAAGTAAGCATCATTATTTAAGAACTGATGTTCCCTTCACTAAAATACAGACAGTTGTTTGCTGCTCAATTATGTATATACACACACTGAAAAAAATACTAACATATTTTGTTAGAAGGACATTATATTTGAAAGCTATTCGTGTGTGAATTTCAATTTCACTTGTATGCCAGATTTTATGAGCTCTGTTTCATGCAGCTTACATTTCATGTACACTCTGACCATAGTAGGAAACTGAGGCATCAGAGTCAGAAAAAAGACTGAACAATGTGTTGGTCAGATTCCCTCTCCATCACACTGTTGTTCTTTGACAGTGGTTTATTTTGTTTGTCTGTATACTTTCTATATAACCTGTGAATTATAAGTTAAAGCTCAGGTATAAAGAGCTATTTTATATTTCAGATTCAGTTTATGATATATTTCACCATAGATCTTTGATTCCAAATTTTAATTATTGTTTTCTTTCTACTTTTTACTAAACACAGGTAAATGACATTTATAATTTTACTGCATTTTTATATAGTCCCAAATTAAAAGTATTTCACTGCAGAGCTCATTTATGATAGATATTTTTTTTCTTCATTAAGTTAGAGACAGTCTTTAGATTTTTTTCTCTTGTAGACTGAAAATTTCTGATATTCCACATTTAGAGTTTTTTTTTTCAACAGATTTTTTTTGTAATTAATACTTTTTTCTTTTGCCTGAGACTCTTTTTGTCTATAAAATTAACACAATTTTATACTCAATGTTTTTGTATGCTATCTCTTCCATAATTTATAAATTTATCTCTTATTATAATTTATTATGGAAATAACTTCACTATCATTAAATGTTAATGGTCTAAACAATAAAAAGTGGGCAAACTTAAGATATTTGGATTTGAATAATCCAAGGGTTGCATTTTCATGTCCAAGGTACAAATTTCTTCTCATAACAATAACAATTACTGGAATTCTAATAAACTATTAGTTTTATTTTAATCTTTTAAATCAAAAAAGACAAGTTGCTATTCTATGGGAAAAAAAGAAATGTCAATGCCTCATAATGTATACCAGTATGAGGAACTGGAGGGTCTATCTACTTTAATCATCATAAAATACTGAAATAGAATATGGGCTCTTGCCAATTTAATTGGTTTCCTGGAATGGGAGTTAAACTAGCTAAAAAGCATCTTGATTTTATAATAAATAATGGTAAATGAGATTTAATATTAGGTGATGATTTTAATTGTCTATTAGGTAATTCAGAATCCAATTTTTGCAGAAAATTTAAATGACCTCTCATTGCTAAATCTTTAAATATTTGGAAAGAAACTTTTAATATCAAAGGTACTTTTAGCTTCAAAGCCATACATTCATTAAATGTACCCATCATTCTTTCAATTTTGGTACTCAAAAAAGAATTGATAAAATTCTGGTTTCTCAAGACATTATCTATAGAATAATCACTTTAATACAATGCCATGTCCATTTTCTGATCCTAAGTGTAAAAATAGAAACTGATTTTAAATGTCAAGTCTTACATTCCCAGAATTCCAGCATATATTACCAACATGAAATAGTACAAAACTTGGTTACTTGAAGTAGAAAGTTTTATACTTTTTAATAATACACCCAACACTAATTTAGTTATGGTCTGGGACTCTTTTAAAGCTTATATCTATGGTGAAACAATATCTTGGTATGAGCACAAATTAAAAGAATGGAATGGGGAATTACTAAATATTCAAATAAAATTAAAAGATATAAGAAAAAAGGAGAGAATAAACTAGTAGCCAACAAGACAGAAGTAAAGGCCCCTAATTAAAAAATATAATGAGTTATTTGCTCTTAAAATAAAACTGGCTTTAGAAAAAATAATAATAGCTTCTTATTCAACATTTCCTAAACAACTAAAAATATTATAAAAATAATTAAACTTCAGGCTAATCTTAATAATATTAAAGAAAAAAGAAATTATGCAACAAATAAAATATATATATATATATATATATATATATATATATATACACATATAAACACACACACACACACATATATATATATATATATATATATATATATATATATATATACACTGTATATATTAGAAGGTTTTAGAAAACATTATATATCTGTATATCAAAAAGTAACAATTAAACAAAGATTTGTCAATAGTTGATCAATTCTTAGTAAAAAAAAATTACACCCCTCCAAAAATTAATGCATTAAAATCTATAACACTTCAATAAAGTCAAAAAATAAACTATTAAATCTAATAAAACTCCTAGAAATTATCATATTATTCCAGAATTATGTTAAATTATTCCCTCAAAAAATTACAGTACAACTACATAATGTTATGGTAAATGTACAAAATCATGAAAATTTGCCTCCATCCTAAAATTAGTCCTCGATTACCAAAATTATAAAAAAGGTAAAAATCCACAATTATGTTCTTCATATAGACCCATATCCTTATTAAATGTAGATTATAAAACTTATGTCTGTCCTAGCAGATAGATTGAAATCAGTTTTACTCAATTTAGTTTAGCTCAATCTGGTTTTATTTAAAAAAAAACTAACGATATAAAAAAGACATTACTTTTATAGATGTTATGAATAGTGAGAAATATAAATCTCTTTATATTAGTTTGGATATTAAAAAGTATTTGATTTTCTGGCTTGGATTTTTTTTTATTCAAATTAATTGATTTTTCTCCTCAATTTGTTTTGATGCTAACATCTATTTAAAAAATAATAAAACTTATGTAAAAATGTGACTATTTCCTCAAGTTCAATAAATATAACAAAAGGAAATACACGTCTGTCCTCTTTCCCCTTTACTATTTGTTTTAACTATTTAAACTTTTGCAATTTTAACTGTAATACAAAAATTTAAGGCTTGGAGATTAATCAACAGTATCATTTAAAATTATGTTAACTGTTGATGATATCTTGTTAACATTGCAAAATTGTATTGAAACAGAAGAACTGAAACTGAAGTTTATTATAAAACAATTTCAAATTTATATAATTACCTTCTTATTAAAAGAAAGAATTGAATCTGAATTATATAATCTGTAAAGAATCTTCTAATCTCTTCTACATGGGGATTTATGTATTAAAAACTACTGAAGAAACTTTAAATTTTAATTATGAAAAGTTTATATCTTCATTAACTAATCTAACTCCTGGAACAAAATTATCATTTCATTTCAAGATAGACTACAAATCATTAAAATATGATTTCCAAAAATAGTATATATATATATATATATATATATATATATATATATATATAAAACCCAATCTCTTATACTGTCACCTAATAAAAATATAATTAAAAGAGTAAATTACTTCTAAATTTCCTATGGTATCCAAATAAACCTAGAGTAATCTTATATCATCATTTTTGACCTTGGAATTCTAGAGGTATTAATTTCCTGAGTATAGATACATACACAAAAGCAACGATTTTAAAACAATCTTTACCTGGCTACATAATACTTATACTACAGACTTGGAAGATTCTGTATTATCATTTACTTAATATAAATAAAATAACATTTTTCAAATTCTAATAATAAACTATATAATCCCTTTTGAGTGTCCATATGTAATTGTATGCAAATCACTATTTAGCCCCCAACTAAATCAAATTATTTAAATCTAAGATTAAAGAATTTAAAATATATATTTCAAAGAATTCTAATTATATGTTTTCACCTGAATCCCTTATCCCATTTTCTTTAACAAAAATCTTAATAATAATTTACCAACACATATTTTATATATGGGAAAGACAGCAATTTTATTGTTGGAATCAATTCTATGAGGGAATTAGAATTAAATATTTTGAGACTTTGTGCTTAGAATTTAATATTGATATCAAATATTAATTTCTTTTAAGAAAAGTTATTACATTACTTCATACTAAGTTCTCTAATTTATCTAACTCTTTATGTAATGAGGTTCCAGAATGGATTAAAATTGTAAATGAAATTATATACAAAGACTGGGAATTTGATAGTTTGATCTCCAGATTACACAGAATTATAGCAAATAATATTAGCTATTTAAATGACAAATCCTGGAATTTCATTACAAAAGAACACCACATATATTTAACTGACAAAACAAAGAGCACCTTCTTTCTATTAAAAGCACATCTTGGTCTCTTCGCTGGAGGATACTCACTTGGAAATTTATACATAGAGCTTTTTGAGTACTATTAGAGTTGCTAAATTTAAAAAGGAAATGAATCCAAATCCTGGAGATGTAAAAATACTGTAATGCTAATTGATTACATATGTTTTATGACTGTACTATGTTATGGAAATTCTGGAAAAAGATTCGGGAGTTTCTTAAAGGAAAACAGGATATTAAGGCAGATTCCCCAACCTGATGACTCTTCCAGTCCCTGTTCTTTGATAAAGCTTAAAAAAAATCACTCTTGCAGCTTTAAAAAATAACCCACTCAACTGTTTTCCCTGTTCTGCTTCCTAGCTTTCTATACTGTTTTTGTTTCACTTTGCAAACCAACTTGAAAAACCTGTAGCTGGCTCTGAAATTATGATGTCACATCTGCCATCTGCTCTTGCTCTAGCTATCGGGATGTTTCCTCCCCCAAAGTGATGTAATCCCCACCTGATTTGCATGCTGTATAGAAGAGCCAGTGTTCCTCCCACATTGTGATGTCAGACCTGTCTTACCCAGCCCACTCAACCTAATAAAATTCATGTGGTGTGTGGAACTCCTTTTCATTGTACATGTATCCTGTCGACTGCATTTGTTTGAGGGACTACTGAAAAGTTTGGATTGCCTGCATTTTCACCTGCATTTTTTGCTTCATTGGTAAGATAAGTCTTCCTAGTGAATTAAAAATGTAATTCTACACACAGCCCCTGTTTGAATGCACTTCTAGCCCTATTTTGTGCTGCCTGATATAGTTTATGCTTCTGTTTGAGGGTGCCACATGGTTCACTAGTGTATGCTGCTGCCGACTATCTAGATTAGCCTTCTGTTGTATTTGCTTGCTGCTGATATATAATTATATGTATTTCGTATATTATTATTGTATTATGGTTATACATTTTATTTGATACTGCTGGTTCTCTGTTATTTATCTAGTCATTGTGTTCCCGTGTGTGAATGCTGCCTTCTGTTTTAGTCAGGTCTCATGCTGCATGCTGAATTCGGCTTGGTGAGTATTATCTGTGGTTATCTTCGTTACTGATACTCAGAATAAGCCGACTCTTCTTTTTTTTTTTTATGCAAGTGTTGGTTTATAGTGATAGCTTGTATATTTATCACTACTGCTGCTCGTTTGTTTTTTCTAATTTTAGCATGTTATTAATTATTAATGCTCATTTCTGCGTCTGTGTGTGCCGTGCTCGTTTATATATATATTTTTTCTGCTGCACATTAGTGTTTCATGCAGCCGTTTTAAAGGTTAGAGCAAGTTGGACTGCAATTGCGACGTTCTTTCATCGGCAAGTATCATGTTTACATCCCCTTGTTTTGCTGTGAATGCTGTGGGCCATGTTTGTCTGTGCCAATATCCTCTACATTTTTGAAAAGCCCCCTTACCCTGAAGAAAGTTTCTCTTTCATGGTATATTCTGAACCAAGTTAGGTACTGCTGTAGATATTTTAGCTCTGTGAGCTGTTCTTGGTATTGCAACACATAACACTTCTATTTAAAAAATCCGATGAAGTGTAATGTTGGTGTAGGTCTGAAACTGTTCTAACTGAAACTTCGAAGGTCCAGAAGGGGATGTTCATCGTATTTCACTGTTGCAGTCATTACTCTTGGGTTATCCTGCTGGCAGGCCACCTGCAGTCGGCCTGAATTCCAAAGTCTTGGTCCGGCGTCAGTTGCTGTCACCTCTTCCCTGACTTCAGTGCGCCAGGGGTATAAAAGATGCAGCCGACGCCATTTTCTCCAGTCTTTCTTGCCGCGTGGTGCCCGAAGCAGAAGCAGTTCGCAAGTGCCGGTCGGCCGACTCCTGAGATTTTCGTGTTCGAATTTCAGATCCAAAGTCTTCATTTAAAGCTAAGTACCCTGTTGGGTAAACTTTTTTCTTGCTCCAGACCAATGTCAGAAAAAGTTAATAATTGTATTGCTTGTGGGAAGCAAATACATCATAAGGCCTTTCATTCTTATTGTATTCCTTGCCTAGGTCCTGATCACAATGTTGCTAATTGCAGGTTTGTGCTAGATGTAACCAACACACTATTAAGCATCGGTACGATTTTGCATTTTATTACTTTGGCCGAAGATTTAATTACATGATGTCGTCGGATAGCCATCCGACTACCGCAATTCACAAGAAATGCAAGGAAAAGGACAGACACCCGCTACCTCAGAGCCGCAATCCGCTTCCGACTCCCACGTGGAGCAGACTAGGCTGCTGGAAACTCAAGGTATTGGACACTTGGAAAATATTCCCTCAGATGGGTCCGGAGCCGCTGAGCAGGCATCGGCTTCTGATGGTGTTTTCAGGCCTACACAGTTATATGTAAAACCAACTACAGCTTCAAAGGCAAAGACTAAAGCACCACTAAAGACAAAGAAACAAGTGCAGCAAGCCCATGGACAGGCCTCCATGCCTAATAAACAGATGCTCAAAATGGTCGAAGACCTAATTACTTTGATCAGGGGTTCCCATCCCCCTCCTGATAAGAGGCCTAGGCAAGAGACAGAATATGAATCTTCAGATCAGGTTTCCATTTCCTCTGACTCCTCTTCTGAACAGGAATACTCTTCCTCCCTATGAGGATTCTGCTGCTGAAGAATCTATCCCTTCAGCCTCTCCTCCTGAGGATTATTCTTTTGGGGAAACCCTGCATACCATGAGGGAGCACTTCCACTGGGAGAGCCAAGACTACTCAGAATCTAAGAAAAGGCTCAGAGACTTTCCTTTACTACCTCAGAACAGGCCTCTTGCAATCCCCCCTGTTTTAGACATTGTAGATGATGTATTTTCAGAGTCCGGCCTGTCTCCTGACTCTTTACACCCTGCACCTGTTAAGCCAGACAGATACTACAGGGTTCCAGATTCACATAAATTTCTTTATAAAAACCCTGCTGCTGACCCAGAAACTATTTCTCAGGGTCCCAAAGGGGTCAAGGCTTCGACTGCAAAAAACCAAATCCCCTCTGATAGGGATTCAAGGGCACTGGACAGATGGGGGAAAAGGTTTACACTTCTGCTACCTTGGCTGAGAGGGCATTAAATTGTCAATTTCATATGCTTAAATATCACATATATAACACATATAACACTTAATGTCACTGCTTAAAACAGAAAATATTAACAAATTCTGAATGTGCAGAAAACAGGGAAATGCAGGATTTATTGCACGCAACTGAACAAGTGGGAAGGCATACCTTGCAATGTGGTTTTGATTGTCTGGAGGCCTCTTGCAGGGCCGCTGTTATGGGTTCTGTCATTAGGAGGCATGCTTGGTTAAAGGAACAGAATCTGCCTGATCATGTTAAAGCAAAATTATTAGATGCTCCATTACAGCATGATACTTTGGTGTTAAAGCAGAGGAGGTGTTGAAGAAAATGGAGGACAAAGCAAAATCTATGCAGACAGTTCAGGATTTCTTACAGGTGCAGCCACCCAGATTTAGCAGGAATTGGCCCACAAAGAATTGGTCCTTTCCAGTGTCAGACAGGTCACAAAGAAGCAGATAGATGCCCTAGAGGCAGATCCCAGCCCCAAGGCTCATACAGGCCTAAACAATGGGGTGCTTCTACCTCCAAAAGCAGAGAAGACAAATCACAGCCATACAGGAAACAGTCCCAATGACTTTCCTCTGCCAGAACCAAGCACTTATCTTTTGGCAGCCCCCTTAGGGGGAAAACTAGCACTTTCGCAAAATTGCCACATAACCCATGACAAATGGGTCTTGAATATAGTGTCTCAGGGCTACAGGTTCCACTTTCACACTCTGCCAAGGGCAAAAGGTATGCCAGACCTGCCACATAATCAATGGGCAGAGGCACAAAAGCAAGTTTCGTCCCTCATGGACATGAGGGCCATTCAGCGAGTACCACAGCAAGAGCAGGGACAAGGATTTTACTCGAGACTTTTCTTGGTACCCAGAAAGGACAAAGCCTGAAGACAGTACTGGACCTGTCTATTCTAAACACATTTCTGGACATTCCAAAATTCAAAATGTTGACTCTGCAGCAGCTTCTGCCCATGCTGGGCAAGAAGGCTTGGCTTGTAACTTTGGACCTAAGAGGCATACCTGCATGTCCCAATCAGACAATCTTGCAGAAGATAGCTCAGATTCATAGCTGGCTCAATGCACTACCAATTCTCTGCACTGCCCTTTGGCTTATCTACTGCGCCCAGGGTCTTCACAAAATGCCTGGTACCAGTAATTGCATTTTGCAGACAAAGAGGAATTCAAATATATCCTTACTTGGACGACTGCCTTATTCAAGCAGAGAACAAGGACATTCTACTAAAGCATCTGGCATTTGTAAAAAGATTACTAATTTGCCTAGGGTACACAGTAAACGAAAATAAATCAAAACTAGTACCCTCCCAATAGATAATATTTCTGGGTGCAAGCTTAAATACAACTGCCCAGATGGCTTATCTTTCGCCAGACAAACAAAGGCAACTGACTTCTTACTTCAAAATGTTGGCAACAAAGACCCAGTTATCTGCAAGAAAAATTCTGCAGGCTTTGGGCTTCATGGCATCCTGCATTCTGCTAATTCCATATGCCAGACTGCATATAAGGAAACTACAATGGTATCTAAAAAGTGTTTGGACTCAACATTGCAACAGCCTGGAAATATTAATTACCCTCATTCCCTGCCTGCAACAGGAATTTCGATGGTGGGCACAGGCCTGTCACCACAACAAGGGATAGCCATTCACTTTACCCACAGCCAGGCAGACACTAACAACGGATGCATCAGATTATGCCTGGGGGGCCCACATGGCAGAAAAATGTATTCAGGGCACATGGCCCGCAAGCCAGATGCATCTTCATATCAATCAAAAATAGATGCTAGCTGTTCAAAATGCCCTGACAGCTTTCAAGGATCTACTTCATCCAGGACAACTACTGATAAAGACGGACAATACTACAGTCATGTGGTACATAAACAAGCAGGGAGGCACACATTCCTACCCCCTCTGCAGACAAGCCATGACTTTGTGGGACACAGCATTGACTTATCAAGTTCACCTGCAAGCACAATTCCTGCCAGGAAAGATAAATACTCTGGCAGATGTACTAAGCAGAAACCTCATGGATCCCCATGAGTGGAAACTGGATCCACAAGTCTTCAGCATGATAACAAGGAAATGGGGATGCCCAGACATAAATTTATTTGCCTCTCCTCACAACTGCCAACTACAGAAATTCTGCACAAGGACGTATCACAAGCAAGCATGGGAAGTGGATGCCTTATCCTTCAGCTGGAAAAACAGTATATGCCTTTCCTCCACTGCCTCTCCTCCCCAAGGTACTCCTAAAGGTCAGACAAGAGAAGCCAAAAAATGATGCTGGCCATGCCAGCACTGGTATCCAATCCTAAAGAACTTGTCTCAAGGTCCAGCCTGGACATTGCCTCAAATTCCTCACTTACTGACCCAACAAAACAATCAGATCCTGCACAGCCAACTCAGGACCTTAAATTTGGCAGCATGGTGGATGATGTAGCCATTCAGAACACTCCTCACTCCAAAGCTGTGATGGGTGTTATTTTGGAGGCCAGGAGGCCCAGTACCAGAAAGTCTTATGCAGAAAAATGGAAGAGATTCTGTGCTTGGAACCAGGCACAAGGAATTGACATGTTTGTTGCAAACATTCCTCAGATTTTACAATTAACTGAGATGCTGGAAAGAGGCCTATCCTTTTCATAAATTAAGATCCATGACTCTGCCATTTCAGTCCATTACAATACGGAACCACCTATCTTTTCTCATTCTTTAATAAGGCAGTACCTCAGAGGGGCCAAAAACATAAGACCTCCAAGGAGAGCACCAATACCTGCATGGGACTTCAATTATGTCTTGGAAAAACTCACACTGCCTCCTTTTGAGCCAGCCTCAACAGCTGATATAAAATTCTTATCCTGGAAAACAGCTCTGTTCCTAGCAATAACCTCTGCAAGACAAGTCTTGGAGTTACAGGCACTCATGGCTGTGGAACCTTTTATCATTTCCATCTAGACAGGGTTTCTCTGAGGACAAACCTGACATTTATGCCTAAGGTGGTGCCCAGTGTGGCCCTTAACCAAACCATTCACTTGCCTACCTTTTATCCAAACCCACAGAACAAGGGTGAGAGACTTCTGCATTCTTTGGACATACACAGACAGCTACGCTTCTACTTGGACAGAACTAAAGCTTTCAGAAAGACTGAGCAACTTTTAGTGGCATATGCTGCAGGACCACAAGGAAAAGCCATCTCAAAACAAACTATTTCAAAATGGATAGGCCATTGCATTCATTTCTGCTCTTCACAACATGGCAAATCAGTGCCTAAGGGCACTAGGCCACATTCAACCAGAGCAGCAGCCACTTCAGCAGCCTTCCTCAGAGGAGTACCAACCAAAGACAGCTTAACGGCTGCAACTTGGAGTTCAGTGCACACTTTTACAAAGCACTACAACTTACCTCTCTACTCTCAATCCAGAGCAGGCTTTGCCACTGCAGTTCTGCAGGGCCTCATAGCCTCTCCTAATCCTATTTAGCCCCAGCCACCCATCCTCAGCTTTGGGATTAAACCCAAGAGTAATGACTGCAACAGTGAAACACGAACATAGTACAGTTGTGTACCTACCATAAATGTAGATGTTGGAGTGTATTCACTGTTGCAGTCCAGGTTACCCTCCCTCCATCCCCCTTTCTTTTGCTGGGTCTTATCTGTACTTCTCTATTCTATACAACCTATGTGGTGTATTTGCTTGTAGATGAAGGAAATGATTACCTTAGTGCATACATGTTTATTGGCATAATTTGTAGCCTACCCTTTTGGGGGCACCTGACATCTGGGGAAAGAAAAACTGAAGAAAATGGCGTTGGCTGCATCTTTTATACCCCTGGCGCACTGACGTCAGGGAAGAGGGGACAGCAACCGATGCCGGACCAAGACTTTGCAATTCAGGCCAACTGCGGGTAGCCTGCCAGCAGGATAACCCAAGAAATAATTACTGCAACAGTGAATACACTCGAACATCTACATTTATGGTAGGTACACAACTGAACTTTCTGCTGAGTCAGCGTAGCAGCAGCATTCATTATGAATGGAGAATACTATATAATTTCATCAGCGGCACCCATTTATTTCCACTTATATATATTATTAGCATTGATATTTTGCAATAACACTGGTCTTGTACGAACTGACCGTTCGCTCAGGTCTGCTAGATTGTCTTACTGTAACACATCAGTAGCTTTAGTGGTGTTAATTGTACCATGCCAGATTTTTCAGTTATGGACACTGAAATTGCTTTATTAGCATAGGCAGTATGATTAGATACTAACTTGATTTCAGGGCTGTATGGTTTAATGTTGCTCCTTGTTTAGCTTTATAAAGTACAGTTGTGTATACCTACCATAAATGTAGATGTTCGAGTGTCTTCACTGTTGCAGTCATAACTGTAGGGTACTCCTGCCGGCAGGCAGCCCGAGGTCGGCCAGAATATCAAAGTCTGGGTCCGGCGTCGGCTGTATCAGCTAGAACCCTGACGTCAGAGCGTATGGGTATAAGGCTGACAGCCAACGCCATCTTCTCCAGTCTTTCTTGCCCCTGATGTCAGAAGCCCCCATAAACCAAAAGGTGTCCCCAAAGGAAACACAAATACACCAAAAAGGTAGTGGAAAGGAAAACACAGTAACCAAATAGAAACAAGAGGGGTCTGGAGGGAGGGAAACACCGACTGCAACAGTGAAGACACGCGAACATCTACATTTATGGTAGGTATACATAACTGTACTATGTTTTTCGTGTTTCACTGTTGCAGTCATAACTGTAGGGTAGAATCCCAAAGCTGAGAATACGGGAGGAGGTTATGAAAAAGAAGGAGCAGCTAAAAGACCCTGCAAAAAGTACAGTTTTGTACCTACCATAAATGTAGATGTTCGAGGATCCACATTGCTGCAGTCATAACCTGTAGGTAGTCCGCTGTCCTCGGTCGGCCCGAATACCAAAGTGTTAGGCTGGCGTCGGTCATGGTCGCTCAGATCTGACGTCAGGACGCAGTGGTACTAAAGCGCATGACCGACGCCATATCCTCAGTCTTTCTTGCCCCAGATGTCAGAAGGCCTAAAAAGAAAAGGCCATAGCCAAAAATAGAAAATACCCAACCACCAATATAGAAAAAATAATTACCCCAAAAGCAACACAGCAACCCCAAACTACAGAGGGAAGGAGGGAGGAAAATTGGACTGCAGCAATGTGGATCCTCGAACATCTACATTTATGGTAGGTACAAAACTGTACTATGTTCTTCGTCTCACATTGCTGCAGTCATAACCTGTGGGTAGAATCCCAAAGCAAAGGAAAGGGAGGTTGGCAAAATTAAAAAGCATTAGGAGCTGCTAACATGTCCTGTAAAACTGCAGTGGCAAACCCAGCCCTAGACTTGGAATAAAGAGGGAGATGGTAATGTTTAGTAAAAGTGTGCACTGAACTCCAAGTAGCTGCCTCCAAAATATCCTTAGTAGCTACTCCCCTTAAAAGGCAGTAGAAGTGGCAGTAGCCCTAGTGGAATGAGGTCTGATCCCAGCCGGAACATCCTTTCCATGATGAGAATAACAAAAAGCAATACAATGGCCAATCCACTTAGAAATAGTTTGCTTTGAAACAGGTTTTCCTTGTGAACCCAAAGCAAAAGAAATGAATAACTGTTGAGTCTGCCTGAACCCTTTAGTTCTGCTCAAATAATAACGTAACTGCCTGTGAATATCCAAAGAATGCAAAATTTTTCCCCTTTATTTTGGGGATCAGCATAAAAAGTAGGCAAATGAATAGATTGGTTTAAGGCCACATTAGAAACAACTTTAGGCATAAAAGTAGGGTTAGTACGCAGGGATACCCTATCCTTATGGAATATCAGGAAGGGTTCAACTGCCATTAGAGCCTGTAATTCAGATACCCTCCTAGCAGACGTAATGGCCAACAAAAAAGCAGTCTTCCAAGACAAAACTTCAACTCAGATGTAGCAGCAGGTTCAAAAGGAGGTAAAGTAAGCTTTTCCAACACAAAATTGAGATCCCAGGAAGGAGTAGGAGCTCTGCGTGGGGGTCTTATGTTCTTTGCCCCTCTAAGAAATTGCTTAAACAAAAGGTGAGAAAATAATGGTGGGTCACAATCATAGTGAGCAGAAATGGCTGCAGCATGAACTTTCACGGAGGAGAAAGACAAACCCTTGTCTAATAATTCCGTAAGGTACTGTAGTGTAACACTCAAATTAGGCACTGAAACATCAAAGCTCTTTGCTGTGCTCCAAAGAAAAAAATCTCCTCCATTTATCAGCATAAACTTTCCTAGTACTAGGTCGTCTGGCTTCCAATATGACATTCAAAACTTGTTGAGGAAGCTGCGACCCCCCAGGGTCTAAAACAGAATATGCCAGGCTGTCAGATGCAGGGACTGTATCTTGACATTGAGGAAATGATTGCTTGCCTGGGACAAAAGGTGTGGAATTGGTGGCAAAGGCCAAGGAGGCTCCTGTACTAAACTCCTCAGCAGAGGATACCAGTGCTGACGTGGCCAATCTGTAGCTATTAGAATCATGCAAGGCTTGTCCTGTCTGACCTTCAAGAGCACCTTGGGAAGGAGAGGCAGAGGAGGAAAAGCATAGACGTGAAGGTTGTTCCAACTGAAAGATAGAGCATCCACTTTCCAAGCTTTTGGGTGAAACATCTTTGTGCAAAATTTTGGCAGTTGGAAATTTAGTGGAGAAGCGAACAGATCTATGTCTGGAGTTCCCCAAGCCACTGTCAACTGTTGAAATACATGAGGATCCAATTTCCACTCGTGGGGATCCACCATCTGTCTGCTCAAAACATCTGCTAAGGAGTTCTGTGCTCCTGGCAGAAACCTTGCTTGAAGAGTGACGTGCAAACTCAGAGCAGTCTCCCACAAAATCATAGCTTGTCTGCAAAGAGGGTACGAATGGGTCCCCCTGCTTGTTGATGTACCACATGACTGTTGTGTTGTCTGTTTGAATCAACACCTGTCCCGGTTGAAGTAGATCCTTGAAAGCCATCAGTGCAAATTGGACTGCTAACATCTCCTTCATGTTGATATGCAAATGCTGTAGTCTGGGAGGCCACGTGTCTTGAATCCATTTCCCATTGAAGTGTGCTCTCCAAGCCATGTCTGAGGCATCTGTCGTTAAGATCTGACTCGCCTCTGGTCGGGTCACAGAGAGTCCCTTGTTTAGGTGACATTCCTGAGCCCACCACAAAAATTCCTTTTGGATGCAAGGTATTATCTGAATGACAGTGTCCAAATCGTGGCAGTGTTGAGTCCATACACTTTTGAGATACCATTGTAGCTTCCTCATATGTAGTTTGGCATTGGGAAGTACCAGAATACAAGATGCCATGAACCCCAAGGCTTGAAGGACTGTCCTTGCAGTCAGCCTGGACAGTAGGGATAATTGCTGGAAGTATAGGGGAAGATTTCTTTGTTTGTCCGGGGTCAAAAAAGCCATCTGAGAGGCTGTATTCAGTCTCACACCCAGAAAGCACATGTCCTGAGAGGGTACTAGACTGGACTTTGTTTCGTTCACAGAATACCCTAGGCATCTTAAAACTGCCATTACATATTGTAGATGCTGAAGTAACTTGACTTTGTCTTGAGCAAGAATCAGGCAATCGTCCAGATAAGGATAAATTTGTATTCCTCTTAGTCTTAAGAAGGCTATCACAGGAGCCAGGACCTTTGTGAACACCCTGGGCGCAGTAGATAAGCCAAAGGGCAATGCAGAGAACTGATAATGAAAAGTACCAGCCCGAAAACGCAGGAACCTCCTGCAGCTGGGCCTGATAGGGATGTGAAGATAAGCCTCTTTGAGATCCAGAGTTACCATCCAGTGATCTTTGCCTAGCAGAGGCAAAAGTTGCTGCAAAGTTAACATCTTGAACTTTGGAATGTCTAGGAATGTATTGAGAATGGACAAATCCAGAATTGGCCTCCAAGTGTTCCCTTTCTTTGGCACAAGAAACAGGCGAGAATAAAATCCTAGGCCTACTTCTGACGGAGGTACCACCTGGATAGCCCCCATTTGTTAAAGTAAAGAAATCTGCTTGTGAGCCTCCAGCCTTTGCTGAGGAGGTACGTCCAGCATGCCTTTGAAAGGAGGCAAGGTGTGAAAATAAAACTTGTAACCTCGATTTATAATGTCCAACACCCATTTGTCCTGGGTGACCAAAAGCCAATTTTGCTTGAAAAGTGCCAACTTTCCTCCTAGAAGAGCTGCCAGACAGGAGGAATCTGGCAGCTGGAGATACAGGTCATTGGGTCTGTTTACGAAAAGGCTGACCCCTGCCCTCACCAGAAGATTGTGCAGGAGAACTCCACGTCCTAGGTCTGAAAGAACCCTGAGCATGAGTTCTGCCCCTACCACGTCTAGATCTGCCCTTAGACTGAAAATCAGAAGAAGGATAAGCCCATCCTTTTGCAGGCCAATTTCTGCTAAACTTAGGGGGCTGCACTTGTAAAAATTCCTTAACCGTCTGCATGGACTTAGCTTTGTCTTCCATTTTCTTCAAAACTGACTCCACAGGAGAACCAAAAAGAACTTCAGATTGAAGGGGAGCATCCAAAATTTGAGCTTTAACATGCTCTGACAAATTCAAATCCTTAAGCCAGGCATGCCTACGAATAACTGAACCAGTGGCAGCCACCCTGGAAGAAGCCTGAAGAGCATCAAAGCCACACTGCAAGGAATGATTACCTACCTGATCAGAGGCATGAACTAAGTCCTGCAACTCCTTACACTCCATACCCTCAGCTAAAGCATCTACCTTAGATTTCAACTGACTTAACAGAAAATTCTGGTACTTCAGCATATGAAACTGGCAATTTAAAGCCCTCATAGCTAGCATGGAGGAGGTATACAATTTTTTACCCCACCTATCCAAAGCTCTAGAATCTTTATCCAGAGGAACTGGATTCTTATTTATGAGCCTCTGGAACTCTGTAATACCTGTCTGGCTTGACAGGGGCAGGGGGTAAAGAATCAGGATTAAGGGAAGCTTCAGAAAAAACATCCTGAACAACATCCAAAACAGGGGGAATAGCCAAGGGCCTATGTTGAGGTAAAAACAAAAATTCCCTAAGCCTCTTACGAGAATCTGAAAAATCCTGACCTTCCCACTTAAAATGCTCCCTCATGGAATGCAGGGTTTCAGAAAAGGAAAAATCCTCTGGAGGAGAAGCAGAAGGACAGGAGTCCTCTGCATCCGAATCAGAATAGTGAGGAAAATCCTGAATGTCCTCAGCTGAAGACTCAGAGTAATCTGAGGAATGCTCCAATCCCTCCACCTCTGTCTCCACCCTAGGCCTCTTATCTGGAGGGGGCATAGAACCTCTGATTAAAGTAATCAAATCCTCTGCCATTTTCAGCATATGTTTTTTAGGAACAGAGCCTGAAGAACTAGGGCTGACGCCTGTGCCAGAAAGACCAGGTCTAGCTTTAGAAAGGGCTTTAGTGACAGAAGTAGAAAGCCTAACAACCTTATGTAAAGAAGGAACTACAGAAACTTGAGAGGCCCCCTCGGCCTGACCTAACTCCTGAGAGGCCAATTCCTGTAAGATTAAAGGCTCCCCCTGTGATTCTGCTGAAACCTCGGCTGGATCCACAGATTCAACCGTAGTTTCCATAGAACCGGCGTCCGCAACGGACGACTCATCCTGCTTAGACTTTAACGATTTATCTTTTCGCTTCTTAGCGGTAGCGGGCGTCGGAGGATCCGACGGCATGTTGTAGTTACACCGCTTACCGAAAACAAGTCTAGCACAATCTAACCTACGTTTAATGGTGCGCTTATTAAATCTAGCGCCAGCGACACCCGACTACGTCGTGCTCAGGCCCCAAGCAAGGAATACAGAGAGAGTGGTAGTCCCTATGAGGTATCTGTTTCCCACAAGAAATACAATTATTAACTTTTTCTGACATCCGGATTTAACTGAGGCAAGAAAAGACAAAAATATTCCCCAACGGGGTACTTAGCCCAACTTGGTCTTCGGTCTGAAACTCAGAATACGAAAATTTCAGGACGCCGAATGGCACTTGCAAACGCTGCTTCTGCTTCGGACCATGCGGCAAGAAAGACTGAGGATATGGCGTCGGTCATGCGCTTTAGTACCACTGCGTGCTGACGTCAGATCTGAGTGACCATGACCGACACCAGCCTAACACTTTGGTATTCGGGCGGACTACCCACAGGTTATGACTGCAGCAATGTGAGACGAAGAACATCAGCAGAGGCAAAGCCTGCCCTAGACTTGGAGCTCGTGCATACTTTTTCCTAGCACTATAACCTCCCTTTGTACTCTAAGTGGCAGCCTCCAGAATGTCCTTGGTAGGAACCCCTCTGAGAAAGGCTGCTGAAGTGGCAGCTGCCCTAGTAGAATGAGTCCTGACGGTACCTGAAATCTGTTTCCCATGAAAAGAGTAACAATATCTTATACCATGAGCAATCCATTTGGAAATAGTTTGCTTAGAAATGGCTTTACCAAGAGAACTGGAAGCCAAAGAAATAAGCAATTGATCTGATTTTCTAAAACTTTTAGTTTTGTCCAGGTAAAAACGTAGCTGCCTGTGTATGTCTAATGAATGCAAGATCCTTTCCCCCCTATTTTGGGGTTTAGGAAAAAAGGTAGGAAGGTGAATAGTCTGATTTAGAGCCACTCTAGAGACTACCTTAGGCAGAAATGTAGGATTAGTCCTCAAGGAAACTCTGTCCTGATGGAAGATGAGGTATGGCTCCACGGCCATGAGGGCTTGAAGCTCTGACACCCTTCTGGCAGAAGTCAAGGCCAACAGGATAGCTGTCTTCCAAGATAAGAACTTAATGTCCGCAGAGGCAGCAGGCTCAAAAGGAGGCAAAGTAAGCTTTTCCAAGACAAAATTGAGATCCCAAGGAGGGACAGGAGGAGTTCTAGGGGGGTTTTAAATTCTTAGCTCCTCTCAGAAATTATCTGACCAACTGGTGGGAAAAAATGGGAGGATCACAATTGAAGTGTGCTGAAATAGCAGAAGCATGGATTTTAATGGAAGAAAATGAAAGACCTTTAATCAAAAGGTCTGAGAGATAAAGTAAGATAGAAGAGATATCTGGTATTAAAGGATCAGAGCCACGATCCTGCATCCAAATACAAAATCTTTTCCATTTAGAAGCATAAGGTTTCCTAGTACTAGGACACCTAGCTTCCAAAAGAACATCCAGAACTTGTTTAGGAAGAGCAGAAGGGATCAATTGCCTTTGATGAGCCAATCTGCCAGACAGAGAGTCTTGATTTGAGAGTGAAATACCTGACCCTGATGCTGGGACAGTAGAAAATGGGTCAGAGGAAGATTCCAAGGAGGTACCAAGGAAAGATGCAGTAGAGTAGGGTACCAAAACTGACAAGGCCAATTTGGAGCTATCAAAATGATTAGACTGGGTTTGTCCAGCTTTATCTTTAGCAATACCCGAGGTAGAAGAGGAAGAGGGGGGAATGCATATCCCGAAAGATTCCTCCAACTGAATGACAGGGCGTCCACTTTCCAAGCTGTCTTGTGGAAGGACCTGGTGCAAAAGAGAGGCAACTGATGGTTGAGATGAGATGCAAATAGATATATCTGAGGACAGCCCCAAACTGCAGTTATCTTGCTGAATAAGTTGGGGTCCAACATCCATTCGTGAGGATACAAAATGTTTCTGCTTAGGCTGTCTGCTAAGAGATTTTGTTTTCCTGGAATGAACTGTGCCTGAAGACCCAGATTCAACTTTAGGGCTGTATCCCATAAGGTCATGGCAAGTCTGCAAAGGGGGTAAGAGTGAGAGCCCCCTTGCTTGTTTATGTACCACATGACTGTGGTGTTGTCTGTTCGGATTAGCAGAGGTCCTGGTTTCAAAAGGGCCTGGAAGGCTAGAATAGCATTCTGGACTGCTAACATTTCTTTCAAGTTGATGTGCCATAGAAGGTGTTTGTATGTCCAAGAACCCTGTTGGCATTTGTCTTGAAAATGAGCTCCCCATGCGTATCCGAGGCGTCCGTGGTTATGGTCTGAGTAGGTTGAGGCAGATGAAAGGGCCTGCCTTCGTTCAAAACACACGCCCTGGACCACCAAAGGAATTCCTTCTGGAGGCAGGGAATCAGTGGTATCATTGTATCCAGACTGTGGCAATGTTGAGACCATACACTCTTTAGGTACCATTGAAGTTTCCTCATGTGAAGCCTCGCATTTGGAATCAACAGGATGCAAGAGGCCATGTAGCCCAGAGCCTGCAGGAATTTCCTTGCAGTGAGCTGAGTCAGTGTTGCCAAGGTCTTGAAGATTGAAGCCAGCTGTAACTGTTTTTCTGGAGTGAGGAAGGCTTTCTGTAAACTTGTGTTCAATAGAGCTCCCAAAAAGATCATTTGTTGAGACGGAATCAAATGTGACTTTATGTTCACTGAGAATCACAGTAGTAGGAGAAGACGTAGAACAAAATGCAGATGTTGAAGTAGGTCTTTGCTGTCTGCCTGAATTAGACAGTCGTCCAGATACGGGTAAATCTGAATCCCCTGAAGTCTGCAATAAGCTACTACTGGAGCCAGGCATTTGGTAAAAACTCTGGGCGCAGTAGATAAGCCAAATGGCAGTACAGAGAATTGGAAGTGTCTCAAGCCTGTCTTGAATCTGAGGTACTTTCTGCAATGTTGCCTTATGGGGATGTGTAAGTAAGCCTCTTTTAAGTCCAATGTTACCATCCAAGAATCTTGTGCGAGCATTGGAAGAAGTTGTTGAAGTGTAAGCATCTTGAATTTTGGAATTTCCAAAAAGGTGTTTAATATAGAGAGGTCCAGAATAGGTCTCCAGGAGTTTTGTTTTCTTGGGACCAGAAAAAGTCTTGAATAAAAACCTTTCCCCACCTCTAGAGGTGGAACAGGTTCTATGGCCCGTAAGGCTAATAAGGCGTCCACTTGATTTAAGGCCTCTGTCCATTGATGTTTTGGCAGATCTGGCCAGCCTGAAGGCCTTGGCAGAGTGTGAAAGTGGAATCTGTAACCTTTCGAAATCACGTCTAACACCCATTTGTCCTGGGTAATGTCAGTCCAATTCTGGTAAAAAAGAGTAAGTTTTCCTCCGAGGGGGGCATCCAGGGACGGAGGACCTGGAGCCCAACAGAGGGAGTCACTGAGTCTGTTTTCTTTGGGTTTGAGATCTGTCTTCTCCCCTTTGAGGTGAAGAAGCAGTCCACTGTCTAGGTCTGTAGGAGGCCTGAGCCTGCGCCCTACCTCTGGAGCGTCTATATCTTCCCCTTTGAGGCCTGTCAGAGGTGGGAAAAGACCAATTCTTGGAGGGCCAATTCCTAGAAAATCTAGGAGGCTGAACTTGCAAGAAATCTTTTACAGTCTGCATAGACTTGGCTTTTTCTTCCATCTTTTTAATGGCCTCCTCAGCCTTAGACCCAAATAGGACATCATGCTGAACAGGGGCATCTAGCAATTTTGCCTTAACTTGTTCAGGTAGATTCTGCTCACGAAGCCAGGCATGTCTCCTGATAACAGTACCAGAGGCAGCCACCCTGCAAGAAGCCTCTAAGGCATCAAAACCACAATGTAAACTATGTTTGTTGACTTGTTCAGTAGCATGCAACACATCCTGTAATTCCTTGTCCTCAGCACATGCAGGAAAGGCAGAAATCCTTTGTTTTAAAACCGATAAAAGAAACTGCTGACACTTAAACATGTGAAATTGGCAGTTTAAAGCTTTAATAGAAAGGGTGGCTGAAGTATAAACCTTTTTGCCCCACCTGTCCAAAGCACGAGAATCCTTCTCAGAGGGGATAAGATTCCTAGAGGAGGTGGCCTTAGCAGCCTTGGAACCTTGCGATATAGTTTCAGGATCAGCAGAAGGGTTCTTGAATAAAAATTGATGAGAATCAGGGACCCTGTAAAATCTGTCAGGCTTAGAAGGAACAGGAGGCATGGAATCAGGATTCAAGTTAGCTTCAGAGAAGGCATCATCCACAATATCAAGTACAGGAGGAATAGCTAAAGGCCTGTGCTGAGGGAGAAGGAATTCCCTGAGTCTCTTTTTGGAAGCAGAGTAATCCTGACCTTCCCAATGAAAATGCTCCCTCATCTCATGTAAGGTTTCCCCAAAAGAGAAATCTTCAGGGGGGGAGGCAGAGGGAACAGAATCCTCTGCATCTGAATCCTCATAAGGAGGGAAGGAGTAATCCTGATCAGAGGAAGAAACAGAGGATACAGAAGCCTGATCAGAGGAATCATAAGGGATATCCTGTCTAGGCCTTTTCTCAGGAGGAGAATGAGAGCCCCTTATCATAGTCAATAAATCCTCAGCCATCCGAAGTAATTGTTTGAGTCTTGGGAGCTGTATCCAAAGAAGCTTGAGTAGAATGTCTGGGTTTAACAGGAGTCTTTGACTTAGCTTTTGACTTTGTGGATATAGTAATGTGTGAAGGCCTGAAGACCCCCTCAGAAGCCGGTACCTGCACAGCGGTTCTGGACCCATCTGAAGGAGCGATGTCCGAAGGTCCTGCAGCAGACAAATTACAAGGCCTAGTTGGCTCACCATGTGAGTCTGTGTCGGCCATCGGTTCTGAAGTGGCGGACGACAGGGGCTGCAAAAGCGCCTCACTGATGACCGCCGAACCCGAAGCTGGCTCCGGCTGCAACGTGTCCTGTTTGGATCTCGGAGGCCTGTCCTTGTCTTTGCGCTTCTTCTGTAATCCGGTAGTCGGTTCCGACGACATTCTATAATTAAATCGTCTACCGAAGTAATTCAAGGCCCAATCGTACCTACGCTTGATAGTGCGAGAATTAAACTTGGCACAGAACCGACAACAAGAAACATCGTGGTCAGGGCCTAAGCAAGGTAGACAGTAAGAGTGGAAATCTTTATGAGGTATTTGTTTTCCACACGATACACAATTAACTTTTTCTGACATCGGAGGAGCAAGAAAAAAAGTTTCCCCAACGGGGTACTTAGCTTTGAGAAGTAGAAACTTCGGACCGACGACAATCACACCACATTGTCTTGAAAACGCCAACCAATAACTAGCGAACTGCTTTGCACCGCATGGCAAGAAAGACTGGAGAAGATGGCGTCGGCTGTCAGCCTTATACCCATACGCTCTGACGTCAGGGTTCTAGCTGATACAGCCGACGCCGGACCCAGACTTTGATATTCTGGCCGACCTCGGGCTGCCTGCCGGCAGGAGTACCCTACAGTTATGACTGCAACAGTGAAACACTAAGAACATCGTGTTTAATGCATCTCCTCTAAACATTCCTGTGTCTATTTTTAGTACCACTATTATGCAAGGATATGATGGGGGTTCACACTTGTGGTTAGTTTGGTAAGCAGCAGCTCAATTCAGTCATGTTTTGGACCAGTATAGCATTGTATTTGTGCTTTAAAAACATTGAAACACTTCCTTCATATGTTTTATTCAGAGCTGAGGGGGATCAAAATGTATGAAAGGCACTGTAGACTTTAATAGCCAGAGTGATTTTTTAAATTATGTCTTAAAAAAGCATGTTGGTGCTGTCATGCAAGTCTGAAATATTTCATGTTTATAGTGTATCATTTGTTAGCTATTTAACCAAACGGGAAGGAAAAATAAGTGGGAGTTTGATGCTTTACAAAACGGTGATTATTCCCAGTGCTATGTAGCTTGGTTCTAAATTTGACAGGAGGAGTGCAACAAAAAAAGTGTCCCACTGTAAGGAGGGAAAGGCTGACAAGAAAACAGTACATTACTCTGGTCACCTGCTGTGAGCTATCAATCACATGCAGATAATGGGTCAAATTACCTGTAGCTCTTTGACAGCTAGGGAAGGTAGGTGTGAAGTGGGAGGGGAGATGCCTTGAAGAACTAGATTTCAGCCTTCACAAAAGAAAGCAAGTTAGCATTTCTAAGAAACAAAAGCAATAAAATGCACTTTTCAGTTCTGTTCTGTAGCATTTGCACTGCTTGTGTTTGAAGTAGTCATTGAAAAAGGATAACATTTTAACCAAAAGTAGGGGACTTTAAGACAGCAATGAATACCTGTTAAGTCAATGAAGTGATAGCAGCTTAAGGGAAAACGTGGCAGATCTGATGCAATTTTTTGGAGACAAACAATGCATTCTGGGATACTTAGAGGCAGAGTAAACCGTCTGAATTATATCAAAATGCCAGCCCCCATGTGGTCAGAGTCAGAAATTGCATATAAAAATATCTAAAAAGCTCTAAATAGTCCCAAAGTGCTGTTAAAATGTAGGAAACACCAAACCATGATGAAATAAATATGTTTTTTTTGAGTCTGAGGGTGCGGTTGTCCTTTAAAGCTTTATGGTCTGATTCTTTCACATTAACAAACATCATATTCAATGTTTTAAAAATTAAATATTCAAAGAAAGATCTACTTAAGCTGAAACAATTCTTGCTGTGGGTAGGAAGAACATTACAAGTGGAAAAAAAACTTCAGAGCCACAACTTGAAGAATTTCTTACCTGTTTGAAAGACATTTTTATTAAAGAACCAACAATTAAGAAGAATAGAATTTTTCCTAACAATCTTAAGGACTATCTCTAGTTGAAATTATTAGCCCTTATTGAAAGTTTTTCATCATATAAATGCTTATAGTAATTATTATTTGAAATTTTAACTGCAGCTTGTGTCATTTACCTATAATTTGGTCGCAGGCAATCTGTATATACTGTATTTTTTTTAAATTTGCACTGTTATATTTAAATAGTAAACTGTAATGAATAATTTCATACTTCTTGTAACTTCAAAATAATAAAATATTTTGAGTAAAAAAAAAAAAGAAATGCTAACAGCACAGGTAACACTGTATCAACTACAGAAGGAAGCAGTTCTGGGTACAATGCAGAAGCTAAAAACACTCTTGACAGATATCAAAAATAGAAACAATACTAATTTAATGAACTTTAGTTTCCTGACTTAGGAATGGAATTAATTGCTGTCATACTATTAGAAATGCTAAACATTTGGACGAATTAAAAAAAAGACAAAAGCCAGCACAAAACATAGCAAAATACTTTTAATGTTAAGTCGGGTTAACTTCCTAAAAACTTGATTTCATTAACTGACATTATCAAGAAGGAAACATGAATCTTTTATAAAACATTAAATGTCTTTTACTCAATATGCAAAATATCTCAACCAACTTACATAATTTATAATGGCAACTCACAGCACACAAATGTAAAAACTGTACAACAGCAATAATATATTAGTTGTGTAGGGAGGCCATGTCTCTGTCATGTCCCAATGGGTGAGCTTTGTCACCATCCACCCATCTCTAAATATAATACTTCTACTATTGACCAAACCTGGAAAAAAGGTAAAAATTAAAAAAAGAAGAAACTCATCCAGTTTCCTTTTTTCCAAGTCATACAACCTCAGAGACAACATTACAGAGTTCCCGTGGCAATACAGTATTTGACATTGGAAAGCATTGACGACAGAAAAAAATTAAATACATGACTACTATGATTTCCAACAAAACAAAATTTGATAACTCAAAGTATTCCCAGCTATGGACTCAAGGAAAAAAAGAATCTAAAACTTAATATGAAAGCATTTTAAAATAGATCTCTCTCTCTCTTATATATATATATATATATATATATATATATATATATATATATATACACACACACACACAAATATATAAATATATATATATATATATATATATATATATATATATATAGTTACACTTCATAATTTCAAAATACTGAAATCTCAAATTTCAGTATGTCGAGACTATAAAGTGGAATTTTAAAATAGCAAAAGTTCATAATCGCAAATTAAAATATCTCAAATTCGTGGTTATGGCTTTATGCTTCGTTACGTCAGGTGTTTTATGTGGATGGTGTATGGTGTCATGTTTGGATGTAGGTGCGATTTAAGGTAAGTAAGTGTTTTGGGTGGAAGTTTGAATGTATGTGAGTGTGTTTGTAAGTTGCAAGTGTGGGTTAGGGTAGGTAGGTGAAATTATGAGTGTGTAAGTGTTGGACGTGTTGGTGTTTTTATATGTGTGGTGTGTGTCTGTGTGAGAGGGACTGTGGAATGTCTGGGTGTGAGTTTGCTGTCTTTCCCTGTTTGTGTGATCTTGAGTTAGTATATATAAGTATGGGGGATGGAGGGTGCACCACCCCACATGGGGGGTGCAGGGGGGCTTGCCCCCTGCTTATATGTAGTGTAGGTTTGTTTGTGTTTTTGTGTTTGTTTGTTGTGGTGCGAGTTGGGTGATGTATGTGTTGTGTGGTGTATGGTGTGTTTATGTGCGTGTTTTTGTGTTTCACAGTTTTTGGGTTTCGGGATTTGAAACGTTCAACTTTATGGTCTCGAAATACTGAAATTCGAGATTTCAGTATTTTGAGATTATAAAGTGAATCCATATATATATTATTTCATAATCGCTAAGGTTGTCAGTGAACACAAAACTTTATATACTCCTGTTCAGCTATCCTCCTCATATATATTATGTACCACTGCTTGCTGAATATGTTTACCCTTCAAGGCTGGCTCCTGGTGGCACAATTTTGATATTCCTGCTCCCTGCAGCACTTTAACTGCACTTAACCAGTTATTACATGATTTATGGCATAATACAGTAATGACTAATGCAGGAATTGTGTTTTTTTTTTTATCTGTAACACCCAAAATTCTGGAATAAACCAGAAAAAAAGTTTACTTGTATTTTATCATAATTTGAAACAAAACACTTAACTGGAAATCAATTATTACCTTTACCCTATGAGACCTGAATAACCCCCAAGAATTTTATAAAAATGAAAATATTTCCAAGGCAATTAAATTTGAAATCTCCACATATTAGTAAATGGATAGCCTGGTTAAAGACTAAGAACAAGCAGGTTATACAAAGCTACTGCAAGTCAACAGTGCATCAACACTGTTTATAGATAAACATGAAAGACCAAACCACAAATTACTCAAACTGGAATGGACACTAATGACTGGAACAGAAATATGGCTTGTAGAAACTTAAATAGACTTGATAAAACCAATGATAAATGATAAGCAGTTTCATCCACTTCAATCTAGACTTTCTCAGATGAACTACTTTAAGATTAACACCTTTTTATACTTAAATCTTAATGGCTAAGTTCTGTCACATGACAACCAAGCACCCCTTGATGTCACCTTCTCATTTCATTTTACTTTACCATGAGAGGGTAATTATCCAACCCATAAAAACATTTTCCCATTTTAAAATAAAAATGTGGGACCTTGAATTAGTAAATATTAATAAAATTAACCCTATTAAGCTGCATACACTATCTTTCTAAAGATTTCAGTTTTAAGATGCAGCTAATGCACATCTGATCATTCAGCCCAGGCCAGTTCATGGCATTCAATCTCAACTGCCAACAGAGCTTGAGTCTTTCGAGATACAATGTCCACAGATCACCCCTCGTGAATGTCCACAGACCACCCCTCGTGGATGGAACAAGTTCTTTTGATTCAAAAAATGTGAATACATGATCAATATGGTCAATAAGATGTTTAGAAAGATCATTTATAGTTTTTTAGCCCTTATGTCATAGGTGTGCTCAGATTTTGTCACATTTACATCTGTCTTGTCAACATAAAATTTTGAGCAATGTTGGCACTGAGCACAGTAGACCATGTTAGTGGAATTACAATTATAATGTTTATTTATTCTACATATGACCTCACTGATGTCAAATAGTTTTCCAACTTCAATGTATTCACACAAGGGGCAGCAGCCACCATTTATACATACTGAAATGTTTTTGCTGTTGTTGGAACCTTTTTTCAAGTAAAGATTTTAAATTAGGGCCACACCTGTGAAAAATGCATGGGGTATTACCAATGTCTTCCCTAACATCCTTGTCATTATCCAAAATGTGTCAGTTCTTGTTAAGGATAGTTCTGATATAATAAATGTCCAGATAGAATACTAAGATAAAGGAGGACTTTTGTTTTTCTTTGTTTCCAGTGCCCTTCCATTTTTAGAAGGTGACTATATCTGGTTAAATGGGGTGGGCACTATCAAGTGCCTCAGGAAATGTAATTGAGAAATAAAAATGGTAGTCTATTTGGCCTTATGCTTGATGTGCAGGTCATTTTATATAGGTAAAACCAAAAGGGCCATTAACGACAGAATATATGAACATTTAAGAGAAATAAAAAAAACAAGAACAGAAGAATGCATTATGAAGACACATTTAGAAAAAAGGAAGGGCATATATATTCTTTTTATTGTAGACAGTCTTGATAATGATTTGAGAGGAGGGCGCCCTTAAAGATTAGACTAAGTAAAAGAGCTTGAGTGGCAACTGAAAACTAATGCCACTGGTCCAAAGCGACTTGATTATATTTCTATTAATATTCTTCTGAAGGTAAAAGATGTTTCTTGCTAGGAATATTGTCATGTATTGTGTGGGCATTTTTTCATTTTATTTCTTTTTAATTTTTTTTTTTCATTATTTTAGCTAAGTTATTTCTTTATATTTTTACTTTGTTCATAACTCAAATGCATGAATTTTGGTTTGTCTAAGTCTTTCAATTAACTAATTAACTTGTTGCTTGATGAGTTTTCTGGGGGGGGGGTGGAGTTTTACCAGTGCTATTTAAAGTTGCTGTGTATGTGTGCATCTTTTAACTCTGAAGATGTCCCATTCGTGTTGTGTGATGAAAGCACTTATTTGTAGATTATTAAACAAGTTTTTGTTTTTACCTGTGTTTATTGATGGTTTCTTCATATAATACAGTGGATTACTTTTTGAGTTTGTTTCTGTGGTGGTGACACAAGTTCCTGGCTTTTGTTCAAGTTTTATCAGTTCCTTTTCAGAGGTTTTGCAGCATCTCTCTGAAAACTAAAAATGCAAAATATTTGCCAGAAACTGAGCAAGGAGTTTTCTGACATTGTGCTAAAGAGTGTAATACATGGGAAAGATACTTAGAAAATGTGTGTATCCTTGAGAACATGTAAACCTTTGCTATGTTGTTCAAAAGATGTAATGTGTTAAGAAGGCATTCTGAAATAAAAAAGCTTAAATATAAGTATTATAACTTGTCACAAAGAAAAATGTGAAATGTGTTTTAAAAATAGCTGAACAATACATTAATATTGCATATGCATTAACAACTGTTGAAAAAAATGTTTTGGGATATTTGTAAAAAGTATTTATGCAAGAAAACTATTGCCAATTGATATAATTAACTGCAAAGTGTGAAAAAATAGGCAACAAGAAAGAAAACTATAATCTGTGTGTATGACTAGGTTATAAAGTTGCTTATAAGCCCTGTGGGAAAAATCACTGTATCTTTAAAGCTGTCTATCTCTAACACACAAGTATGAAGAGTTTGGAAAATAGGCAGTTGTGATGGAAATTGAATGTCGCCAAAAAGGCTCTGAGACATTGGCTGAACAAATGTTCCTTAACTGTGTTTTAAGTGTAAACCAAACCTGTGTGGAATTTCAGTATTGAAATAAAAAAAAGAAAATATCTTGCAACTCCATAACACTTTCTGTGTGGAAGTTCATCCAGAAACTGAATGTGTTGACTATCAACTGGTACTAAGCCTAGTGAAGCTAAAAACAATAAAAAACAAGAGTTGTAAAACTGTTGAACAAAATGTGTTAAGAGCTTCTATTGAGACAAAGCATTGCAACAGCTAAGTATATGTGCTATAAAGCTGCAGTAGAACACAAGTCAAAGTAAAAGTGAAATGCAAATCGAATGATGATGGCACAATCTGGTGCAAAAGAAAGCTTGTGCAAAGTAGAAGGGGGCTTTAAAGGCATGTTGCTCAACTATGCATAGTGAAACCATATTTGAGAGTGATGTTAAAAATATATATGTAGTTCAGAATTATATCAGAAAGTTATAAAGCCCTGTTGCAAGATAGGGTATTATGGAGAAGGTCATTGTGATGTTAGGGCAGAAAATGCTAACTATTCGTCTAACATTAAGGGAAAATTTGCAACATACTGAAATGTAAGCAAAACAAAATACTTTGTGGTAGGAATGACAAATTGTAAATAAAAATGTTTGACCTGAAAGTAAAATATCAGATCTTGCATACTAAATTTCAGTTAACAGTTTTACTTACTGATTCAGAAGTTAAATGTGTGATGCTGAAATAATAATTTGAAAGGGAGTTGATCTCTTTGATGCAGGAGGTCAAGAGCATACAGAAGTTCACAAACCCCAAGATAACTGAAAATGGCAAACTGAAAAAGCAACCACTAGTGCTGATGCTGCACAAAGCAGAGATTATAAAATAGGAGCAGATGTTCTCTGAGAGGGAAGAACAGCTGATTCAGTGAGAAAACTAACATGAGTGAACTGACAAAAAAAAATAGGTGTTTTGTTTTCAAGAAATCACAAGAAGTAACTAATTTTGCACAACAGAAAAAGAGAAAATTACATTGTCAGTGCAACTTGTTGGAACATGGTTGAGAAAATGTGTATACACAGACAACATAACTAAAAGACTGGCAATGTTCACTGAAAAGCTGAGGTTACAGAAAATGTAGCTATGACTTTGAGCAGCATGCTTATTTCAATATACAAGGCTAAGTGATTATTCTTGAGGCAAACTTATGCAAATAGACTGAGGTATCACAAGTTAAACTAGCTGAACAAAGTGATACCTTGAAACAAAATTATGAGTTGGGTAGACAGCAGGGCCCTGTCTGTCAAAGAAGTGTAATGTACCAAAATGAAATATAAAAAAAAAAACATAGATAGGCAACATCCCAAAGGGCAGAATAAAATACTAATTGGCCTTGAGCAACAGGAAAACCCTACAGCTAAACTGGACAGGTTTGTGAGTGCCGAGTCCAACATACTGTCTGAAGTTTATGAACAGTCTATGTATAGTCCACTTGGGTATAAGTTACTCACTTTCAGCTGAGATCCAGGGAGAAAAGCTCCAAGTATAAATACATGTAAAAAAGTACAAAAAGCAGATGGGAAAAATTAGTGACTAAGCAATTTAACCAAATTAAGTGTAAATAGAGCATTTAGTAAAACATAAACAGGGTTTTACATAAGACAAAAAATATATCAATAGATAAAAAATTGGTAAGTCATGAATAAAATCTAATATACGAGTACAACAATAGTTCAAAATAAAGAAAGTAGAAGGAAAGAAAAAATAAAATTATTTGCAAGAGCAAGTTTTTAAAAAATGAAGTTTGAGGAAGAAAACATCTTGATGAAAGTGATAGTCATACAACAATGTGCAGGAGGACCAAAGTAAGAGGACAAGTTTGAGAGTCAACACTTGGGACATGGGTCAGGATGCCAGCACAGGAACTGGTTGGATCATGCTTAGGGTGTGGTAGAGCTTGCAGCAGATGGTTACTACATAAGCTGAGTGAGAGGAAGGGTGGGGATGGCTGAGTATTAGCATGTTCATAGCTAGGTACTAGGCTATCGGCCCGAGGGCCTAAGTTAGCCTAGCCAACAAGGTTCCCTGGCTTACGCCACCCAAGAAAGTTATTTTCCTGTGTCCCTGTCAAGCAGAGCCACAGAAGTGATCCCCGGGGTGTATTTCCTATTTCCCATCCACTCATCAAGAGTTTTCTTGAAGAGTGCTAATGAGGAACTTTGCTTGAAATAGATGGGTAGCTTTTTCCGGAGTATGGGAAGTCTCTTCGACAGGAATCTATCCCTCCAGCATGTCTTGTTTATTATGGTGACAACGTTTAGGTCCCTAGAGCATGTAGCTCGGAGGAATTGAGATTTCTTTAGGTGTAGCATGTCCAACAGCTCTGGGTTTGACATAGCTTTATATGTTAGGCAGAGATCACCTCAGAGTAGGCAATATATTATGGAGTAAAGTTGGAGTTTTTTGAGACGGTCAGTGTAGGGCACCTGTTTGAAGCCAGTAATCCTCTTTGTGAGGGATGTCTGTGGCCTTTCCAGCTGCTGCAGATGTCTTGTGAGGTACATTCCAAAGGGGCATTGTACTCTATAATGGGTCTAATGAGTGTCGCATAGAGGGGAACAGTGACCTCTTTTTTCTGGATGAGAACCCTTTTGTGATAAGGTGTGCCACAGAGAAGGATTTCCTGACTACTGTGGCGATGTTATTATCAAAGGAGAGACTAGTGTCCACCTGGGTCCCAAGGTCTCTTATTACAGATTCGGCATTAAGTAGACTGCCGCCTATGTGGTAGTTCATGGGTACTGAGTTTTTACCAAAGGGAATGACAGTGCACTTTTTGGCATTGAGCTTGAGGCCATGGCTCTGACAACAGGCATCTGTCTCAGTCAGTGCCTTCTGTAGGATGTCCACATCATTTGGGGACTCGACTATGGCTCTTAGTTTGCAGTCATCTGGAAACTTCATTAGCCAAAGGCCTTCTGTGTTAGCCTGTACTTCAGAGAAGTAGATAAACAGGAGAGGTCCCAGGACTGAACCCTGTGGTACTCCACTTATCACTGGTTTGAAGTCAGATTTGGAGTCTGCAACTTTTACAGTGTGGGTTCTGTCAGTGAGCCAGTTGGCAACCCATCTTGTGATGTAGAGATTTATACCTAGTTTAGTGAGTTTAGCTATAATTCCAGAATGGGGGATGGTGTTGAAAGTCTTGCCAGGTCAAGATAGGCCGTGTGAACCACCTTACCCTCATCTACGGCTTTGGTGACTGCCTCAAAGAAGTCGATCAGGTTCAGGAGGCATTAACTGCCTTTCACAAACCCGAATTGGGTGGGGTCCAGAGTTTGGAGGTTACCAATGTCTTTGTTTATGAGTTCCATGATGATACATTCCATGGTCTTACAGATCAGGCTCGTCAGGCTAATAGGGCAATAGTTCCCAGGATCAGTGGTGGCTCCCCCTTTGTGGAATGGGATAATTGTTGCTGTGTGCCATTCAGTGGGCACAAAGCCTGACATGAGGCTATGACTGAATATGGTGCTTAGGTGGGGAGCTAGTTTGTTCTGAAGTTCGTGTAAAATGCAGCCTGGGATGTTGTCTGGTCCCATGGATGCTGTGTTTTTGGCTTGAGAGTGCAGCTTTTACCTGCGTAGTTGTAATTACAGGGACTCTGCATTCTTCCTGTAAAGATATGGGCCCTTTAGGGGGTGAGAGAGGGGCAAAGTTAGCACTGAACCTATCTGCCAGGATGTTGGAAATATCGGTTCGTAATTTTCATGCCGTTGTGCTGTAACTCAGGGCAGATCTGGTTGTTTGCCATTGAGATTGACACAGCTATAAAATGTTTTGTGGTTGTCCCTAGAATCAGTGGTGATTTTGTTTTGTAGCTAGCTTTGGAGGATCTTATAAGGGATCTCAGCTTCTTACTGAGGATGATCAGGGAGCTCCTCCACACATGGGATGTTACTCTTTTGCAACAGTTTCTTCCTTCTGTTGTAGAGTTTGTTTATGGCAGGGGACCACCAGATTGGCTTCCTTCTTTTGGAGGATAGCATCTTGGTTCTGTTTGGGATAGCACGATCCATGCACTCGTGTAAGTGCTTATAGAGTGCATCTGTGTAGGATTCAGCAGTCGTAACTGTATTGTCCATCTGCATGGGTGTCATGAAGTTCACCACTTCTGTCTTAAAAAGCATGAAGTTGCAGTTTTCTGTCTTAAAAAGCAAGTTTGGATTGCACTTTTTCCCAGAGTTAGTTGCACTTGGATAACCTCGGATGCATTATGCTGAGCAACTAGCCTGGAGGTGTGAATATCCTTAATGAATATGGACGCACCTCTGCCTTTGGTGCTCCGGTCCAGGTTAGGTGGCCGAAAAGTGTGGTATGAGTTATAGCCTGGTAATGCAGGGGTGCTCTCTGGAGCCTTGAACCAGGTCTCAGTCACTGCACAGATATCGATGTTCTCCATTTTAAGGAGTGCCTCAATGGAGTGCATTTTGAGATTTAGACTTCTAGCATTGAGTAGTATTACCCTCAGTTTTTGCTTGCCTGTTCCTATTACAGTGGTAAATTTGTCATTTGAACCTTGCCTAAAAAAGGCACTATAGGAGTGGCAAGAGCCTTAGCCAGTATCCAGAATCCCAGGGGTGACAGGTAGGATTATTGCTGTGAGGAGAGGCTGTAAGGTGCCAATCCATGGTCTGTGGCTGGTAGAGGGAGATACAGAAGGGATGATTTGTGAGAGGAAACCAAAGAAGATGAAGAGAAAAAATCAAGCTAGTGAGCCAGGAGATGCTGAAGGGAAATAGCAGGGTGTAATGCAAATAATTGAGGGATATGAGGAGAGGAGTAGGAAGTGGTAAGGAAAGGGGAAAGGAATGGTAATGATTTATGGTGAAAGGATGATACAGACACATACAGACACAGGCTGTAGATATATCGATATAGTGTACTTAGATAAAGCAAAGGATAACAGTTTAGAATACTCTGTATGGATGGCTAGAACTTTTTTTCTAGCCAGGAGTTGAGCAGGAATACAGCCATGTATTCATTATGTGTCAATGTAAATGAGACTTGAATGATTTCACCTGAGGTATTTAAGGGCAAGAAGATAGAGTTCCAGATTTTAGAGATGTAGGAGGAACAGACACTCGCCAGCAGTGTTGTTTGGTTTAGTTATTAAGAGTATTTCTTTTTTTATCTACTGAGTAAAGAGCCTGTGGAGTGAGTAGTGCTGAAGGATGTGAATTAGGCTGGAGCATGTTTTTACATTTGTGAATAAGGATATCGGTGGTAAGCAGTTGAAATGGAGTCAGGGATTCAGGCAGTTCTAGCCATTCTAGCTGGTTTAGAGCTATACAATGGTGAGATTTGTCTGTCACATAAGCAGCAGATTTGCCTGTTTTGTTATACATTGCTCAAGGAGATTGGTCTGCATTACCTGAAGATTAATGAGAAGGTTGACTGCATGGAGGAGAGTTGGAAGGAAAAAAGTTGAAGCAATGTATTTTCTAGCATTGTCTGTTAGATAAGGTTTTATCGGGCGGAGGTACCAATGTTTTGATGGTTTTTTTTAATTACATCTTTTACATGGTACTCAAATTTCAAGTTGTAATCAATTATTACATCTTGTAGATTAGGGTGGGTTACTAATTCATTTTATGTTGTTTGTTATAGAAAAGAGGAATTTCCGGGTTAAGAATTGTTTTGGGGTTTATAGGATGAGGTTGAATATTGGGGGGGGGTTAGAAGAAGATGGGCCCATATCTATACAGGAAGAATGCAGAGTCTCTGTAATCACATCTATGCAGTTAAAAGCTGCACACTCTAAAACCAAAAACACAGCATCCATGGGATTGAACATCCCAGGCTGTGTTTGACACGAACTGGCTCCCCACTTAAGCAGCATGTTCTATCATAGTCTCATGTCAGGCTTTGTGCCCACTGAATGGTGCACAGCAACAGTTATCCTACTCCACAAATGGGGAGCCACCACTGATCCTGGGAACTATCACCTATTAGCCTGACAAGCCTGGTCTGCAAGGCCATGGAATGTATCATGGAACTCAAAGACATTGGTAACCTCCAAACTCTGGACCCCACCCAGTTCGGGTTTGTGAAAGGCAGATTATGCCTTCTGAACCTGTTCGACTTCTTTGAGGCAGTCACCAAAGTTGTAGATGAGGGTAAGGTGGTTCACACAGCCTATCTTGACCTCACCAAGGATTTTGACACCATCCCCCATTCTGGAATTATAGCTAAACTCACTAAACTAGATATAAATCCTTACATCACAAGATAGGTTGCCAACTGGCTCACTGACAGAACCCACACTGTAAAAGTTGCAGACTCCAAATCTGACTTCAAACCAGTGACAAGTGGAGTACCACAGGGTTCAGTCCTGGGACCTCTCCTGTTTATTATCTACTTCTCTGAAGTACAGGCTAACACAGAAGGCCTTTGGCTAATTAAGTTCGCAGATGACTAGGAGCCCTAGTCAAGTCCCCAAATGATGTGGACATCCTACAGAAGGGCCTCACTGAGACAGATGCCTGGTATCAAAGCCATGGCCTCAAGCTCATGCCAAAAAGTGCATTGTCATCCCCTTTGGTAAAAACTCTGTACCCATAAATGGCAGTCTACTTAACGCCGAATGTGTGATAAGGGACCTTGGGACCCAGGTGGACAGTAGTCTCTCCTTTGATAATCACATTGCCACAGTAGTCAGGAAATCCTTCTGTGTGGCACACCTTATCACAAAAGGGTTCTCATCCAGGAAAAAGAGGTCATTGTTCCTCTCTACTCGGCACTCATTAGACCCATTAAAGAGTACAATGCCCCTTTTGGAATGTACCTCACAAGACATCTGCAGCAGCTGGAAAGGCCACAGAAGTACCTCACAAAGAAGGTTACTGGCTTCAAACAGATGCCCTACACTGACCGTCTCAAAAAACTCCAGCTTTACTCTGTAGCATATCGCCTACTCCAAGGAGATCACTGCTAAACATATAAAGCTATGTTAAACCCAGAGCTGTTGGACATGATACACCTAAAGAAATCCCAATCCCTCCGAGCTACATGGTCTAGGGACCTAAACCTTGTCACCACAATAAACAGGACATGCTGGAGGGATAGATTCCTGTCCCAGAGACTTCCTATGCTCTGGAACAAGCTACCTATGTCAAGCAAAGTTGCTCATTAGCACTCAAGAAAAATCTTTCATGGGTGGTGTAAGCCAGAAAACCTTGCTGGCAAGGCTTACGTTAGCCCTTGGGCCGATAGCCTAGTACCTACCTATGAACCTATGAATATAAGTAAGGACATTTTGGGTTAGTTCTTTCAGTGAATCCACTTTCTTGGCAGCATTGATCAGAATGGAGTCATCTGCATATTGCTTGAGTTTTGCATGTTTGTTTGCTGAGGCAGGTCACTCACAACTACATTGAATAAGTGAGGGCCTAGAATAGAACCCTGAGGGATTCCAACTGCTATTGGGAGGAAAGCAGAGATGTTATTTTGTCATTTAACAGTCTGTTGCCTTTGAGACAGGTAGCTCTCCATGTATCTAGGCCTATGGAGAACAATTTTATAGCAGTTGTGTCATGAAACAGTGTCAAAAGCCTTCAATAGGTCAAGGAACACTAAGGACACTAGGTTTCCATCATTTTTGTTTTGATTTATAGTGGATATGAAGTTAAGAAGACTTATAGTATTGTTAAGATTAGGGAAAATATCATGCTGTGTTGGAGATACCAGATTATTGTCTGAAATTAAGCTGAGTTCTGTATATATACATTTCTCAAGTGCTTTTGAGAGTGGAGATTGATAGGCTGTTCGTCTGTAGTCGGTAAGATCTTTGAAAGTGCTGTCCTTGTGTTTTGGATAAAACAGAAGATATTTTTTCCCATACTGTAGGTTGAGAAGATAGCTTTGTTTATTGGATTCACTATTTAATATTGAAACTGGGTAGGCCAGAGCATCTGCTGCCATTTTAATGTAGTCTCCTGGCAGAATATTGGGAGCAGCAAGTGGAATGTTTTAGGTTTAGAAGTACATTTTTATGGTGGAGGTGAAGATGGGTTCCAGGGAGAATGTTTAATGGTAGAGTGATGGTTTAGAGGAATTTTGTAGGGTAGTGGAGGTTGGGAGATTTAGGACAGAAACACATTGCAAATGTGCTAGGCAGGTTGATGAACTAAGGCCATTTATCACTGAACACAGTAAAGTTCTAAATTTAATGACACCTGAACAGTGGATTGCTTTGTACAGGTGTATTATATAGGAACATAGGACATTACTAGGCTATCGACCTGGAGGTCATTTTAAGCCTAGCTGTTTCATCACAATGTAATAGAATAGAAATGCTAGTCAGTACCCAAGATTGCATTTAGTGATGACTGTCCATGTCCGGGAGGGTTGTGGACTCTATCCCCAGTAAGAATTTATGGTGCTCCATCCACTTGTCCAGGTTCCTCTTCTACAGTGTCATAGAGGTGCTCTGTTTCACATGAATTGGTAGCCTGTTCCAAAGATGTGGCAGTCGCTGGGAGATAACTTGTCTCTCCAGCATGTCCTATTTAAGTCACAGGCCATATTTAGGTCTCCGGAATGGCTATCCCTAATCCTGTTTGATATGCTGATATGCAGCAAGTTCATTAAGTATGGGTCTTGGATTGCTCTGTAGGGCAGGCATAAGTCTCCCCTAAGAAGTTTACATGATACAGAGTATTGTGACAGGGGTTTTAGTCGGTCTGTGTAAGGCAGATGCTGCAGTCCCTTGATCTTCTTTGTTAGGAAACCTCTGAGGTCTCGCTAATTGCTGCAGGTGCTTAGTATTCATGCCAAATGGGACACTATACTCAATTATGGGCCAGATAGGTGCCGAGTATAGGGGGTTATAATTTATTTTGCTCTTAAGGCAATGCCTTTATTAATCAGGTGTACTACATAGAAAGCTTTCCTTACTACAGTAGACACATAGTGGTTGAAGTTAAGGTCGCATTCAACTTGTGATCCCAGGTCCCTTATCACTTCATGGGTACTTAGGGTATTGTTCTTGATTTGATAGTTTGAGGGGACATTGTTTGTGCCAAAGGGAGTGATGATGCATTTCTTTGCATTCAGATTGAGACCATGACTAATACATCAGTCATTGGTCTGCGTGAGACCTTCCCGGAGTACACTGACATCATTCGGGGATTCATTGATTGCACCTAGTTTGCAGTTGTCTGCAAACTTGGTCAGCCACAACCTCTTAGTTATGGCCTGAACTTCTGAGAAGTATATACCAAGCAGAAGGGGCCCAGCATTGACCCCTGTTGCACCCCACTGGTAAAAGGTCTGCTGGTTTATGCGGAGTCACCTACTTTGATAGTGTATGTGCAGTTTGTGAGCCATTTGGCAACCCATCTTACAACAAAGAGGTTTGCATTCAGTTTGCTAAGTTTATCGGTAACACCTGAATGTAGGATTGTGTCAAAAGCCTTTGCCAGGTCAAGATATGCTGTGTGCACAGATCTGCCCTTGTCAGTCTCAGTACTGTCCACACCTTACCTCATTTTCTCCCTCTCCTTGGTGTTACTACTGCTCATAAAAAAAAAAAGGAAATCTCATTTGTGCATAACTATTATTTAATATGTACACAGTACTAATTTTATTATTGTCGCATTGGTCTTTACTGAAATGCTTGTGTGATTTTTTTTTTGAACTTGTATCTACTAGAAAAGAGTACTGAATACTTCTTTGTATAGACTAACTGGATGACATGTATTCTGCATCTTATTATATGTATGCTACTGTAGTAATTATTGTATTTTGCTTATATTTCTGTGGACCTTTTCTCCCTGGGCCTCCACTGAAAATGGGCTTCTGGCCCAGTCGGACTTTCCCAGTAAACAAATGAAAATAAATTATTACGGGTCGTAATTGATTAAAATCTCAAATTCAACTAACTTCTTCTAGCAGTTAAACAAAAGCACACACACACACACACACACACACACACACACACACACACACACACACACACACACACAGCAAAAATGTACATAAAGCCATCTCTCTGGCATGCATCTCCTTTCCTCACTAACTGGAGCACAACCCACAAAACAAAAACTTGAATAGAGTTATGACAAAATAGCATAATTTGCTCCTAACACCATCTTCACATCCCAGCATTGTGTGTCCAGAGAATACCTAAACTGGTTTCAAACTTCCTCACTACTTGACCTACACACAACTAGTCATGGCCCATAATCTAATACACAACCAGGAAAAATGCCCTGCCTTACACTGCAAAGTACACTACAATCCTACATATACAATCACATAACAAGTCCTTCTTACCTGCTACAAAATAAAATGTTACCAGTGGTGATTCACTTTATTCCATTTATCCCACTAAACTATAGAACTCTATCCCCTTGAGCTTAGATCAACAGGCAAAATAAAAAGTTTTAAACTTAACTGCAACTGCATCTAAACTTACTGCTCTGTAAATGTTTTGCTCCTGGCTAGCCTGACTACATAGTCTCCACACCTATAATATATTGTTCTTCCATCTACTTTTCCAAATGTAATTCACCTCTAATTAGCTGATTTTCTCTGCCCCCAGCATCTCTGCCCCTGTATTTCTCCCTAATCTTTCCTTCCTCCCCTTACCTGATACATTAATTCCTCCTTTTTTTCCACCTGTCTAAAGCTAACACTACTTTGCTTTCCAACTTGCTCCTCCTTCCCTCCCCCTCACTGCTCATACAACTCTGCATACCCCACTGATCTCTCCAATAAATAATTGTATTACTAATCACTTTCTCTATGTCATTTTATCATCTTCCACTAATACCTTTTGCATCTTTTTTTGCTTTTTTCAAGCAATATTATAATAGTAATTTCCCTTTTTGGCTAGTTTTACACATGTACAAATACTTCTGTTAATATTATACCTGCTCGTATTAGAGCAGTAAGTACATAGACTGTTTGTTTATACAATACTGTTTGTAACACTTATTGATCTAATTAAAAATTGTAACATTGTACAGCTTTTCTCTTTGGGCCTCTGCTGAAAAAGGGCCTTTTGCCCAGACAGACTTTCCCAGTTATAACAAAAACAAACAAACAAATAAATAAACGGTTCATAGGTGGGGTTTGGTTTATACCACAGATGACCAAAGACTGAAAAGAAACTTTTGCAAATATGGTCAGGTTGCAGATACTATGTGATATGAAACAAAGAACTTCCACAGTCTAGGAAGTTTTGCTTTGTAATATTTGAGAACTCAGAAATAATATTTGAGAACTCAGAAAATGCCAGATATGCTGTAGCAACATTGAACGGACAGTGGGGAAAGGAATAGCAGATCAGGTTACCCATGACTCTTACCTCAAAACGTCTGCATGAAAGTAGCCTGATTTAAACTGGTGTCAGCCATGTTGGGAGGCAGTAGACCAAAAGTGTCGCTCATAACCCTTGATTAGAGCTAGGGGAAGGTCATGCAGTACAATAATCCTGAATGAAATGCAATATGAGGACTTGGCCCCCAGGTGAAATTAAAGAAGCTTACCTGAGGGGTGGAGACAGGATACTCTTACTCTTACAGATGGGACAGTGTATAGTACAGAGATCATCCACTGGGTCTAGAAAGAGACCGACCATTGTAATTAAAAAGAGGAGATGTCATGGGACCTCACTAGAAAAGTTAATGGAGGTAGGAGACCTTACTAACAGGAACCAAGGGAAATACACAGCAGAGTCATATTTAGGTAAGGGCAAATGGGGTGGCTGCCCTGGTGCAAGTTGTAAGAGTGTACAATTGGCAGGTGCTGATTGTGCAGGAGTGTTGCAAAGCATCAAGGATAATAGCTTCATAAATGAATGTTGATACTGCATTTGTAGTTGTGCAGCTGTGTTTAGTATGTATGGTAAGTGTGGAGTGTATGATAGTAACTGTAGCAAGATGATTGTTACAGCTTCAGCAAGCAGCATAACACGAGTAAAGAACATCTTTTTGAGGGTGAAGACCTTTTGTTTTTTTGGGGGTTTTTTTGTTCCTTTACCTCAACTTTGAGTTGAAGAGGGTGCCACCAGGACATAACAATAAAATGGACACAAATGAAACCCATACAGAGGGGGGGCTTTGCCCCCATCCCCTACCCCCATGTGGGGGACTGTTCCTCCCCAACACACACACACCCTAACTAAATACACCAACTCTGGGATCACACTACACTGAGGAAAAGGGCAAAGTTCACCCTAGTGGCCAAGTGGTTGGTTTCCCAGTGAAAAATTCCGGTGATTCGTGGTTTCGCTGTTTACAGTGTTCGGTGAAGTTGTCTCTGTGAATATGGATTTGGGTAAGTGTAAATTCAATAAGATGCCAAGGTAGACCCATATATATATATATATATATATATATATATATATATATATATATATATATATATATATATATATACACATACATACACACACACGTTTGTGTATGTGTATATATATATATATATATATATATATATATATATATATATATACACACACACACACACACAATCTATATATATCTATATATATTATATATCTATATATCTATATATATATATATATATATATATATATCTATATATATATATATCTATATATATATCTATATATATATATATATATATATATATATATATATATATATATAGATATCTATACATATATATATATATATATATATATATAGATATATGTAGAGAGAGAGAGGCAGGCATACATTTTATAACATAGCATGACTGCACTACCAGGGGTTGCATGGTAGATGGCACTGTCGGTCACAGGTAGGACTGTTAGGCATACAAAGCATGCAGGTTAAGTGGAGTATCTGAGGGTCTTTAGCTACAGCAGCATGGATTAGGAAGAAGCAAGATTTGGTTTTTGGGTTCATTTTAAGTGAGTCTACTAACGTTACAGGTAATTGATGACAGCTAGAGGCAGACACTTATTTAGGGCAGGTTTCCAGGCAATGTGGCAAAAGTCATTACTGAAACCAATGGAGTTTCCAGTAGTCACTGTTCCAGAGGAGCCTGGAGGGTTTTCTTCAGGAAAAAGATGTAACAAGGCATGAGAAGGTAGCTGCATGATAGATGGACCTTCAGTTAGTGCTGTTTGACTACAGCTGAAAGTCCTGCTAATGGTGAGTGTGGAGCTGTATCTTCTTGGAAGGAGTGGTGAGACAGACATTGTTTGCTCATCCACTGTGGCATTACCCAACAGTCTTTTTTATTTATTAAAGACTTGGAACCAGAATCATTGGATACACAGACTGTTGTTCACAAGGGACTTTTGTTTTATTTTATTTTCAGAGACAGAAATGGTGTAC
Source organism: Protopterus annectens (assembly GCF_019279795.1). Taxonomy (NCBI): domain Eukaryota; kingdom Metazoa; phylum Chordata; order Ceratodontiformes; family Protopteridae; genus Protopterus; species Protopterus annectens. The sequence goes on along the minus strand of NC_056750.1, from coordinate 179,645,008 downwards.
TTAAGGTCATATCTCATTGTGCTAAAGACTTTTAACTGCCCTTAAACATAGAGCCTGATTTATCAGAATGCTGTACATGTAAGTTTAATGGATAAAGAACTTTAAAGAGGCTCACAGTGAGAAAACCAACATCACATAGTGGGAGGTCTGATGAATGAGACTGTATGTATGTTGGTTTGCTACGTTTGAGTTCAATATCATTCTCGTTCACTAGTGAGTGGTCTGTTGAGAGGGAGACTGTTATGTTAATTCACCTTCAGTATAAGAAATGGTAACAGAGACTTGTGTTAATTTGTTTCAGTCTACAAACTGGTCTACTCCCTGGGGTAGTACCTGGTGGAAAAGACTTGCAGCCCTGTGGAGTTAGATAACTGTGATAAGCTTGGAAACCTATGTAATTCCATGCTCATGAATGCTCATCTATACAAGTCCTGGAAAAGAAGAAAGAGAGGCTTTGCATTTCATTGATTATTCTGGTAAAGTTTAAAGTCAAGTACGAGCTGCTTATGAGTCTAGTATCTGTGTTCTAGTTAATCAAGTTAAGTGCCATCAGGGTGGCTGTATGTTCCAAAATTGTACCGCATAACAAACTGTTTCATGTTTTCAATTCTATACATCATTATATTTTAGTGCCAGTTTCACAGTAAAACACTTGTTTAATAGAAGACTGTTGTCTTTGCTCACCTTTCTTATTACAAGTGATAGATACATTGGGCAGCTAACTTAACTGATTCCAGCTCTCACTGCCATAAGTGTGAGTGTCAACCCCCCCACCCCCACCCCCAGCAAACAGAGTTGTTAGTTTGTTGGCGTGGTTGTCTGACATGAAGAGATTTGTAAAGGCAAATAATAACCACCATGAAGCCATTGCCCAGCCAAGGTCTACAATCTCTCCTTAAAACGTCTTAGTGAGGATGTTGATACTTTGTAACCTCTGAGAGGATTGCCACCCAAGAAAAATTGGATTGGTCTACCTTGACCCATATTTTAGAAGCACACCTCATGGGGAAAGCTCTTCATTCATAAATGAGTATACATGGTGCAGAATGTGGAAAATTTGATAAGGTCAGATAAGGATTGTTGGCCAGGGCTGTGGTCATTTCCGAGACCAAGGCCCACAAGTTCAATGGTTGCCCTTCTCCAGACACAAAACATAAGAGCCCATTTATTTAAGTTGAAACATATCAAAGTTCTGGTTGGCTCCTGAGGTGCTAATAGCAATGACATCATTATAAATATCGGCGATAGACAGATTAAAAGGGCATTGCCAACTACTATCAAGTGCTTGAGTATTTAAGACTGACCCTCGAAATGCATATAGTTTTGTAGCATTAGAAGGAAGATTGTTGAATTATGAAAGCATTCAGAGAGAAAGATAGTGAACTGGATGATAACATTTGAACCAAAAAAGGAGACCCTGTTGTCCATACCCTAGTTAAAGAAGGGGAGGTGGTGGCACTGCACATTGATGTAGGGAAGGTAAGCTCAAAACCTTCATTCACGCAATGAAAGCTGTAGGGGTGGTGTGGCTGTGGAGTAGAATGAGCCACTGCTAGCCTCATGAAAACAGCATTTTGTTTTTTTGCCATGACAAAATTAATGAAGCGTGCAATAAAAGCAGAGGGACAGTAACTTCGTAGGATCTTTGACTCCAGCAATACAATCACTATGGTGAAATCCTAGTATCGCTGTAAGCAAAAGACCTACTCTACAAGGTCAGTAGAGGTAATCTTCATGCATGGAGAAAGACAATACCTAGTCACCCAAATGGAATCTTAACCCTAGTTTAAAAAGATCCTCCTCTAGGTGGCTGTAGTACCTTATTATACCCATGATGTGATCATCAGGAAGAATTTTCTTTAATTTATTCACATGAGGAGAGAATTAGAGGGGTCAACACTAATAGACCTGGTACTGCTCCTACTACAGATGTAGGAATGACACAACCTATAGCCTTACAGGAGACACATAACCATATCACTCTAGAAGAAAATGTTACACACTTATAGGAGGCCATGTGAAGAACAAATTGTGGATAAACTTATCCAAAGAAACAGAGAATACAGACAAAGGCAGGAGGAGGTGGGTAACCAAGGAACAGATAAAGTCCTGATACTTAAGACTAAAGAAACTCTGAGAAGAATCAAATGAAAAAAGGAACTTCAGACACTTGAGAAAAGGGGAAATGCATAGATGGTTAGGAATAAGACTAACTCATGTAAAACGGGAAAAGTTTTATACTCTAAAAGAGAGGCGGGAAGAATATTTGGAGCAGTGAAGTCAGATACCCTTCCTCGGAGAGGAGTGAGACAGAGATCCCAGCACCTGCCTTAGTGGCAAAAATAAGCTTAGCCTTCCACCTCTCAAGGCACGACCACTGAAGGTCCTAACTTGTCTGATCTCCCTGTAAGTTTTTTGAGCTTTAAGTGGGCCTGTTGGGAGGTCCTAATTCAGGTTAGACAAAGCATATGCAGGGTAGTAAGGGTGGATTCCCCCATGGCACTACCCCAAGCTTAGATGTACTTTTGAAGTTCAGAATGATGTACTCTGTAGGCTAGCAAAGGAAAAACAAGATGTTACATGACAGTTGCCGATACTCAAATCCTTCCGAAAAACTAATGAAAATGGTCAGTAGCCATGTGTTAGGAGGTCACTTAGGCTTGGACGAGGAAAATGCAAGGGTTCTGTCCCTGTTATGTTGGCATGGCATAATGAAAGAAATAGAAACCTTTCATGACAGTTGTCTTGAATGTGAAAAGATAGCACCAAACCTGGGATTTAAAACATTCCCTTGTACCAACGTCAATAATCGAGGTGCTCTTTGAAAAACAGCCCATGGAAATCATGCAGCACTTAATTAGGTCCAGTAATAGGCACAAATATATTCTGCTGATTTTAAATGATGATACCCATTTTCTCTAGGCAATTTCCACTCAGAAAACCCAATTCCAAGTCTATTGCTAAGAAGCTAGGGTTACTCTCGCAGGTAGGCATACCCAAGGAGATATTCACTGGCCAAGAAACCCCTGTTTATGTCAAAGACTGTGAGGTATCACTGCTATAGTTTTCAGGAAAAACAACCTAGACCTCCCATCTAATATAATTAGACAGGTTATTTGCTGGAAAGTTTCAAAAGAATCCTGAAGCCGTGAGAAGGAAGGTCATAGAGACAGATATAGAAAACTAGAAAGAGCTACTACCATAGATGATGTTTACTGTGAAGAGGTACCCCAGGCCTCCACAAGATTTAGTTCCCCTGAAGTACTTTATGGTAGATACCCCAGGAGGTTGGATATTGTGAAGAAATTTTAGAAAGAGGAGGAAACTCCTTTTAGGACTGTATGTTAGCATTATGAAACTTTACAAGACACAATAAGAACAATATTATCCATTGTTTTGGAGCATCTGTAAAAAACACAAGGTAGTCACCAAGAGGTATATGACAAGAATGTCAGAACAAGGAGTTCAAGTAGGTTATTGGATCTTAGTTCTTGTTCTCAGTGAGAATTAAGTTCATGGTTGAATAGCAGGAACTCCAGGAAATCACTGAAGAAAATCAAAGAAGATAAATTATAGAATAAGAAAAAACGGTAGAAGGAGGCCTAGAACAAGAGAAATGGCTGTTGCCAACTCCACAGATGGAGGTGGGTGACTACCTCTCTGAATCCCAAAGACATAAGGTTCAAGAATTTCTTTTAAGAAATGAGAATACTTTTGAATTACCTGTGTGGTCCACATAAAGACTACTGCTAAGGGAGAAGTTTAAACCATACAGGATACTAAAAGCACAGAAACAGGCCGTACAAGAGGGACAAAATCTTGATATTCTGGGTGTTAGAGTAATCAACCAGTGGGTGGAATAGCCCCATTATTAGCATCAAAACTAGATGATACCATGCAATGTTGTAATGACTTTCATAAACCGAAAAGCATATCCAAGTTTGTTAGTTACATCGTGCCTAGAAGATATGAATGGCTGGGCAAAGCCAGACTTCTCACTACCCAGGACAGGACCAATGCACCCAGCATTACTGCAGCACAGGTTAAAGCTGCATTGTCCAAGGCCAAGAATACAGCTTCCAAGGGACCCAACAATATCCTTGGATGTGTTCATGAACTACAAAGTGAACTGGCACCACATCTGTGTGCCTAATTCAATCACAGCCTCACCTCAGGCTTTGTCCCTACCAAATGGTGCACTGCTACAGTCTCCCATAAAGGGGGAGTGACTACAGACCCTGGGAATTATCGCCCCATTAGCCTGATGAGTCTGATATGTAAGGCTATGGAGAGCATTATCATGGACCTAATTAACAAGGATATAGGGAATCTCCAAACTTTAGATCCCATGCAATTTGGTTTTGTGAAAGGTAGATCATGCCTGCTCAACCTGGATGACTTCTTTGAGTCAGTCACCAGAGCTGTGAATGAGGGCAAGGCAGTTCATACAGCCTACCACGATCTGGCCAAGGCCTTTGATACCATTTCCCACTAAGGAATTATTGATAAACTCACCAAACTAGGCATCAACCCCTATATCACTAGGTGGGTTGCAAATTGACTCACAGATAGAACCCACAGTGTGAAAGTAGCAGACTCCAAGTCAGACTGCCAACCAGTCATGAGTCGAGTCCCACAGGGATCGGTCCCAGGTCCTCTCCTGTTTGGCATCTACTTCTCAGAAGATGACTGCAAGCTGAGAGCCATTATTAACTCCCCAAGTGATGTAGACACCCTACAGAAAGGCCTCACTGAGACCAATGACTGGTGTCGAAACTGTAGCCTTAAGCTTAATTCCAAAAAATGTGTCATCATCCCCTTTGGGAAAAACACAATTCCCACTAACTACCGCATTGATGGGAGCCCACTGAACACTGAAGGCGTTGTTAGAGATCTGGGGACACACCACCACATTGCCACTGTGGTCAGAAAGTCCTTCTATGTGGCACATCTCATTACCAAGGGTTTTCCATCCAGGAAGAAAGGTCATCTCTTTCTACTCTTCCCTCATTAGGGCAGTCATCGAGTATAATGCCCCATTTGGCATGTACTTCACTAGACACATGTAACAGCTGGAAAGGCCAGAAAAGTACCTCATGAAGAGGATCCTATGCCTTAAACACATGTCCTACATGGACAGACTCAAAAAAACTCCAACTATTCTCTGTCTCATATCGTCTGTCTGACCCAGCTCTATTAGAAATGCTACATCTAAAGAAATCCCAGTCCCTCCATACCACATGCTCCACAAACCTCAACCTCATTACCACAATCACCAGAACATGCTGGAGGGACAGGCTCATAACCCAGAGATTGCCCATGCTCTGGAATAGACTTCCCATACATCAAGCAGAGTACCTCACTGGCCTTCTTCAAGAGAAATCTTGATGAGTGGATGGAAAATAGAAAGTTCACCCCGGGCATCACTCCAGTGGCTCTACTTGATAGAGGCACTGGGAAATAAGTTTGGGCAGCATGATGCCAGGGCACGTCTATGGGCTAGACATGTAAAGGCCCCAGGGCCATTAGCCTAGTACACACCTATGAACCAATGGATAATGACAGATTCCCCTTACTAAGAAAGGCAAGAAAAATAAAAAAAAAACTGCCTTCTTTGTGGAGGACAGCCAGTTTCAATCCACTCCCTTTGGTCTCCATGGCACCTCAGTCACTTTCCAACAACTAATAAGCAGGGTCCTATGGTCCCACCAAATATACTAGTCAGCTAACTTAGATGACATGGTTATTTGCACTGCAGATTGGGGCTCTCACCTACCCAAAGGACCAAACAGACTTTCTGAAGCAGGCTGACCTCATTGTCAAGGGTCTATATCATTTAATTGAAGCTCACTTTGTCAAACACTTTCATCAAAGTCTCAAATCAGTGAACAGACTTTTAATCAAACTGTTTCCAGGACAAACCAATGGTAGGCCACCCTAGGAACCGTGGAAAAAAACAAAAAACTTGAAACCTATCCAGGTGGGGGCTTCTCCCCCTCACACCCCCCAATGTGGGGGGCTGCACCCCACACACACTCCCATCTAAATATACCTACTCTGAAATCACACTACAGTTGGGAAAAAGCAAATTCCATATTGTGGCCAACCGCTGGTTTGCCTTGGGAAAAACTTTGATTAAAAGTCCATTCGCTGATTTGAAATTTTGATGAAAAACTGTTCAACAAAGATGGGTTCGACAAAGTGAGTTTTGATTAAATGATATAGACCCCATTCTGAATGCTACAAAATATATTGGCATGATAGTGGTTAAATACCTAAATTATGTGATAGGTCATGATTTAATTAAACCCCTGAAAAATAATACCAAAGCCGTAGAAAACTGACTCATATCCCAGATGAAGAAGCGAGTCCAGGCTTTTGTTGAATTTGCTGATATTACAGGAGTTTGCTTCCATATCCTGTCCTCAAACAAACTAAAAGCAGGATGCCAAATAAAGTAAAGTGGACACCATATGTTGACATGGCTTGTAAAGAACTTAAAAAAAGCCTTAGTGCTGAGTCAGTCCTGATATCCCCTAAATGCTGCAAGCCCTTTACAGTCAATACAGTTCACTGGAGGTTGAGTTATGGGTAGTGTTCATACAAAAAATTAGCAATGAAGCCATAAGGAGAGCTTTGGGGTCCTTTCAGTATTATCTGCTTGACAGTATTCACAGTGGTTGTAGATTATGGCCCCCTCCAGTAGCATCACCAGCAGAAGGAGGGTAATGTAAAACTATACTGCCGTGCCTTAGCCTTGCAGTCATTCTACTTCAAAATTCAGCATTATATTAGTGCACACCAAGACAATACAGATGGCCTATCTAGGGATCACAGACCTTTCTGTGGATTCAAAGCTGGTGGCCTCACACTGGAGCATCATTTGCAGCATAGTGTGAGGGAGCAGGCTGGACTGGTAGGCACCCAAAGGATGCAGGCTATGTGGAATATTTGAGGGTCTGTAGCTGTCACAGCACAGATTAGGGAGAAGCAGGATTCAGGTCCCTTTAAGAAACTCTGTATCTCATTACAGGTAACTGATGGAAGGCAGAGGATGTCACCTACTTAAGGCAGGTTCTCTGACAATATGACATAAATCAGTGGAAAAGTCAGAGGGGTTTCCAGTATTTGCATTTCTAGAGGAGCCTAGAGGATTTTTCTGAGGAGAAAGATGCTTCAAGGAAGGAGCAGATGGATCTAAGATGGGGGAAGGGTCCTCAGTTGTGTTGTTTGATTGCCAGTGAAAGTCCTGGTAGCTGGTATGCTGAGCCCTACATTCCACGAAGGAATAGTAAGCCAGAGACACTACTTTTTCATCCACTATAATATTACCTAACACTTTTTTGGTTCCTAAAGACTTTGTAGCGGAAACTTTGGGTTTTACAGAGTGCTGTTCAGAGACTTTTCAGTTTTTACAAATACACAAACGGTGTATCCAAGTTCTTATTTCCTTCTACCAGAGACATAAGCAATGCTTATTGGAATGCTGCACTTGTGAGTCTAACTGACAAAGAACTTGAAAGAGGCACATAATGACAAAAAAAGCACTGTATATCAACGGTCTGGTGAAAGATAATTTGATTCTTTTGAATTAAGAACCGTTATCTCTCACAAGCAGGAGGTCTGGTGAGAGAGACTGTACATTAATTTACTTTCTGCGTATTTTTATTGTTACCACACAAGGATGGGACCTGGTGACAAAGACTTATTTTAATTTACTTAAATCTACAAGCTGGCTTATTCACCAGGGTGAGACCCGGTGGAAGAGACTTGCAACCCTGTGCAAATAAGTGGTTGTGATAGAGCATTCCAACACTGTACATGGTCATAAGTATACTTTTCCTTTGCCACTGGTTTTGCAAAAAAACTGAAGGTCAAATGGGATAGACCTGCAGAGTAGCAGACAGATTAAAAGAGAAAGGACAAGAGACTCTGTATTTAACTTTTGGTTAAAGTCTGAAGTCAAGTGCAAGGTGCTTATGAGTCTAGGCAGCCAAACTAAGTGCCTTGGGGGAAGCTGTGTGCTCCAAAGTTGTACTGCATAACAAATTGCTTGAAGTTCTACCTCTTGCAATATTTCACTAGTTTAATTAAAAAACTAGTGTGTTTATTGTATGTCCTTATAATACTTTATTTGCACACACACACACACACACACACACACACACACACACACACACACACACGCATATTCGATTTACATGTGTGTGTGTGCATAGATAGATACAGACAGATATAGATGTAGATAAATACACAATGCACTGTTCATTTCACATAGAAAAACAGTATCTACACAGAAGGAAAATTCGTCAATAAGCAAGCAGTTAACATCCACAGAAGGTTAATTTTCTGCATTATTAGGAAATAATAAGTGTATCCTCTGTGTAAAGAATGCTATAGATATATATCAAATATTATCAGGAACATATGAACAATACTACATAAACATTAAAAGGAATCATAAGATGCCTTCCATACACACCTTTAAGTAAACACACTTTCTTGCCTTCCTTTACAAGCATTTAATAGTGCTCACCTCCCAAATCAAGCAAGGCCATACATGTTAACTCTGGCATACATGAGCATTTAACATCCAGTCATCAAGGCTTGCATCAAAGGTAGCCATAGTAGTACTTTTCTTGACTTGTGGTAATAACTTATTCCATAGGCTGGGAATACATTGAGTCAGGAATCTGTTTTCCAGCAAGTCTTGATTGTGTAGATTTAGGCCATAGTGTGGTTGTTTGTATGGCCACTGGTTTTGCAAAGAAACAGGTCAAATAGGATTGGCTCTTTAATGGCATGCAAACTGAGATAAAGGTCACACCAGAGCAGCTACTAGGCTGCTGAATAAAAGGAGAGTCATGCTAATCTAGCAGGATGGTTGAAGGTTTAAGGCCTTTAATTTTCTTCGTTAAAATTACTGGGGCCTTTCCAGTCAAGCAATATGTCTGGATTTCTACATACCAAAGGGGACATTGTATACAATTTTATAACTGTGTTGGAAACATGATAATCAAATTAAATAGACCTTGTACACATAAATACCCAGGTTTCCTATGACAGTATGTGTCTGAGCAGGAGTACCAATGCATATTCCAGCCCTTGATGGGAAGGTCTTAGTATCACTGGATGAATGGATAACAATGTCCATCTTGTAGTCACCTGCAAACTTGGTCAACCATGCTTCTTGGATATTGACTTAGATATCGCCAAGATAAATGCCAAACATGAGATGGCTCAGCACTGATCCCCATGGTACCCCACTAATTGCAATCTTATGTTCAGAGAGGGTACCAGCAACTTTCACAACTTGGGATCAATTGAATAGTCAATTTGCTATCTGGTAGACAACATAAGGGGTTTACATTATGTTTATCTGATTTTTCAATAATACCAGCATGCTGGATAGTGTCAAAAGCCCTGATCAGGCCGAGAAGGATTTTGCATGTAGTGACCAGTGTCTTAAAATTTTTGAAAGAAGTTTATTACGTTAAAGAGATAGAACCTGTCCTTCACAAAACCAGAGTGATTGGGATTTAAATAATTTAGGTTGCCTATGTATATATAAATGAGTTCTACTATGATATGTTCCATGGCTTTGCATATAAGACTGATGGGCATCTGTTGACAGCACCCTTTTACAGGGGAATCACAGTGACTGTTCTCCAGGCATCAGGCACAAACCTTTGGATAGACTAAGGTGGAATGTTTAAGTAGAGGCTTGAATAATGTTTAAGTAGAGGCTTGAATAATGCCTACTAGGCAGTGATCAGAATACAGCCTTGTATGGTGTCATGTCCTATAGCTGTATTGTTTTTATTCTTTCACAGGGATTCTATTTTGTTCCAGGTGATTTCATGGGAAACAATTTTCTAGGATATGGGGTCAACAATGTAGGATGGCAGCAAATGTTAGCACTAACCTGTCTGTTGATCTTGGCTATATCATTGTTATCAATGTGTTATTATGGATGAGCTCAGTGCATTGTCTGACATTATTCTTTAATCTTCTGACATAACTGAAGAAAGGCTTGTAGTTTCATTTGGTATCTGTAGTGGCTTTGTGTTCTTTTTCGGATTTACATTTTCTATTAGTGCTCTTAGGTTCCTTTCTGGCATGTTTCAGTGTGGTTTTGATGTAGGTGATGCATATTTCTTACCACTTTTCATAATTTTCTTTTATTTGGTTTATTAATATGGGAGCTCCATCAGAGAGGTTTATTCCTGAATTTACCATTTTATTTAGGTTCATAAGTTCATAGTTGTACTAGGCTAACAATCACTGGGGCCTTTTTAAGCCTAGCCATGCATCACAAATCTCTGATGAGTTATGGTACCCGTGGTAGTATAAGCAGGGGCTTTGCATATGAAGCATTTACAAGCAGAGACCTAGGAGATTTTTATAGGCTGCCTTTGTCCATTACAGATATAGGTGCTACACCAGGGAAGAATTTCTGGTTCCCCATCCATTTGTCCAAGTTACACTTGAATTAGTTTAGGGAGTAACTTTGTTTCACATGGATGGGGGGGGGGGTCTGTTCCAGAGAAGGGGCAGTCTCTGGCATACATACTGGTCTCTGCAGCAAGTCCTATTTATATCACAGGCAAAGTTTAAGACTTTAGAACAGATAATTCTGGTGCTATTTGTTTTGCAGATATGCAGGAGTTCCCTCAGAGTGGTGTCTGAAGATGCCTTGTATGCCTTGCATAGATCTTCCCTCACAGCCTGTAGGAGACAGAGTACAGAGATAGGGATCTGAGGTGATCTGCATAGGACATGTTATTTACACCCTATTCTTTTAGTAAGAAACCTTTATGGTCTTTCTAGTTATTGTATGTGCCTGTTTAGGTACATGCCAAAGGACGCATTTTACTCAATGATAGGCATGATGAGTGCTGAATACAGTGAAACAATGACCTCCTTGCACCTAAATGCCATACCTATGTTTATAAGTTGCAAAACATAGAACTATTTCTTCAATACTACTGGGATGTAATGGTCAAAGGCTAGATTACTGTCTATGTGTGTCCCTAAGTCCTTGACTACCAGGTTGACTCAGAGTCATATTGTCAGTATGATAGCTACCAGGGTTAGCCGATCTCCTGAAGGATACTATTATGTATTTCTTTGCATTTAGTTTTAGTCCATGGCTCAGACACAAGTTACGATGTCTGTGCCAGTCCTTCTTTAAGAACATTAGTGTCAGTCAGGGATTCTATGACTACTCCTAATTAGCAATTGTCTGTAAATTTGGACAGCCAGAGGACCTTGACATTGGCTTTGACTTCTGAGAAGTAGATGCCAAAAAGGAGCAGTCCCACGATGTATCCCTGAGGGACTCCACTGTTGACTGACCTCTTTGTAGAGGTGGACTCCTGTATTTTAACTTCCTGGGTCCTGTCTATGTGCCAGCTGGCCATCCACTGAGTGACATAAGGGTTTACACCAAACCATTTGAATTTGTCAGTATTGCCCATGTGGGATATTGTGTCAGATGCCTTGGCCAGGTCAAGTTAGGCAGCGTGAACCATTTTCCTTCATCCATTACTTTAGTGACCTTCTCAAAAAAGTCCACCAGATTGAGTTGGCATGACCTGTCTTTTACAAAACCAAACTGAGTTGAGTCCAGTATTTGAGAGGTTTCCTGTGTCATTATTGATAATTTCCATTATAATTCTTTCCATGGCTTTGCATGAGACTAGTGAGACTTACTGGTCTGTAGATGGCTTGTCTTTCTGCAGAGAGTGATGGCTGCCATCCTCCATTCATGAGGCATGAAGCCTGTTTGGAGCCTGTGGTTTAGTAGTGATTCCAGAGGACCTGATAGGTTGTGTTTCATGCTATTTAGAAGGCAGCTTGTGATACTGCTTGTGCCTACAAAACGTCCAGTGCAAAGAAAGGGAAGCTGCAACAATTGAACGTAAAGCTGCTCGTTTTAATATCACTCGCTGTTCATCCTGACACAGTCTGGACTTCCTCAGACACGCAGTAAAAATAGTAGTTGAAACAGCGCATGAACTTGGTGTGTAGCAAGGGAATGCAACAATGGGATAGTTTCTCTGTGATTATAACTGCAAGTATTTCCTTAGGATGTACACTTTTGGATATTTAAGAATGTCCTTACACTGGAAGGTAATGCAGCAATGGGACAGTTGCTTTCCAGTCACAGCTGCTTCTATTTTTAAGGTTAAAACCACTTGTGATTCCAAGGATGCCCCTATGCTGCAATGTTAACTTTGATGAAGGCTAAGGTGTTTGTCGATCGTGGCTGCACTTATGTCAAACTTCAAAATGCTTTAAGATGTTTAAGAACGTTTTTATATTGGAATGTCAACCTTGATTATTGTAAGTCTTTTACAGTTTGCTTCCAGACTGGTGAGTTTTAATGCATTGTGATTAGCTAGACAAGTGACTAAATGGAAAAGTCTTCTGGCATTTGCATTTAGTAATGAAATATGTCACTTCCTAGTAAAGTTTAGCAGAATCTGCCTTTATGAATTGATTGATTAAACCACAGATTCTTTGTTTTGAAGTTGTGTTTTATGAAATTAGTCCACTAACACATCATTGCGTTTAGGAAGAAGATTTAAGATGCCTTATTACATTTGAATTGTTGAAGGGTGGGGTTGATGCTGGTATTTATTTATTCTATTTTAATTCTTATGATTATTCAATTAAGTAATCGTATATTGATTTTTCAGGATAGGGTAAACTGTCATGTGATGCCTTGAACTAGTATTTGAATACTTGTTTTTTTAAATATTTTTATTGTATGTCTGAGGAAGTTCGAACTGTGTCAGGATGAAAAGCGAGTGATATTAAAATGAGCAGCTTTACTTTCAATTGTTGCATATTCCCTTTCTTTGCACCGGACATTTTGTAGTGCTTTATGAGTTTGGTGTTGTTTTCTTGTTTATACTGCTTGTGCCTACTGATGCAGTGTTCTTGACCTTAGAATTGTATGTCTGAGGAAGTTCGGACTGTGTCAGGACGAAAAGCGAGTGATATTAAAATGAGCAGCTTTACTTTCAATTGTTGCATATTGCCTTTCTTTGCACCGGATATTTTGTAGTGCTTTACGAGTTTGGTGTTTTCTTGTTTATACTGCTTGTGCCTACTGATGCAGTGTTCTTGACCTTAGCGACAGCATCATGGACCTGTTCCCTTGTAGTTGTCCTTGGACTGGAAGGGCAGATTTGCATCAGATTTGGCTTCGACAGACTTTGTCTTCTGAGTCATTTGCTTAGTTTGATGAGAGTGCTTTTATCCTGATGGGTGCTACAGGTCCTAACATTTGCCATGACTTTCTTCCTTCTATTATACAGCCTATTTATGTCATGATTCCACCAGGGTGGCTTTTTTTTTTTTTTTGTTTGTTTTTTTTTTTGTTTTTTTTGAGTTAGTGCTGTACTTCTTCCTAGTGAGTAAAGCTGCTTCCAGGAAGCTATTAACATGCTTGTATAGGGTTTCTGTGAACATTTCTGTATAGGCAGCAGTGCTCTCAGGGTATGGGGGCTTGAAATTTTAGGGCAAATGGGTATGGAGTTCTCTATGCAGCTTTCAGGAATTGATACAAATCCTGTCAGTTGTTTCTATTTGTAGGGTATTGCTGGAAATTTTGCATAGGTCTTCTCAAGGTGAAGTAGCTTTGTGCTAGAGAAGCCCCTAAACAAGGTGTAATTTGGTGATGGGGTAGTACCATTAGGCCTGACAGAGAACATGACTGATTTGTGGTTAGATTTCACCAGGGATGAGGAGACACATAGTAGGCTAGGATGGTTTGGACAAAATCAAGGATATTAGAGCCTCCAGTTGGTAATTTTACAGTATTGGCAAAAGCATAAAATATGCTGAGCATATCCATTTTTACAGGTGTAAGTGTGCCTATGACAAAGAGAGATACTGCCAGCACAGCTATCTGGAATTTTGTAAATGATTGTGTGTCATTTGTGAATATCAACATGATTCATATAAGATGCTTGTTACAAATGTATTAGAACTGTATGTCATGTGTATCAAACTATGTTTGTACAGATGTGTGTTGAAAAGATATTTTATAAAGTGCTTGTGCTTAAAATGTAACCACAGCATGCCCTACTAGAACAGACCAGTAATGTACATGCACTGCTGTAATTATTTACATGTATGTAGTTTAACAGTGGAAACTGGAACACAGGAGGTTAACTTCAATCCAGCAAAACTTCAGAAAAAAAGCTGAAATTAAATTACTTTATATGCTATGCAATAAAAGATGATATCTTTCAGTTTTCAATGCAGTAAGGAGACCCAATGTCTAAAACTAGGGAGCGTTCCACATTATCTTGGAAGTGTTTTATTGTTTTAGGACTTCCAGCATATGCCAAAGATCTGAGGAAAAGCCCTTGTCTATGTATGTTTACAGGTAGATGCTAAATACTACCAGCTGCCATGAATGGTTGTTTTGGGCCTGAGGATTAGAAGTCAGGTAACAAGAAATTATGTCATTCTGCAAACTAGCCAAGAAGTAATATTTGAGATATTAATTTAAAAAGTCTCTTAGAGAGAGGGACAGCATTCTGTATTCTGTCTTGAACCTGACAACAACTTGAAGATCTATTCACCAAATCTGCCTTGCTCATAAGTAAGTTTCTAGGGTATAGTAATTCTCTTAGATTCAGTCAGGAATATAGTGAAGTTTAGTTTAGATATTTTTATTTATTTGAGACTGTCCTGCAATGTTGTTTTAAACATCTCCTGTAATTTGAACTCTGATGTCACTAAATATATATCTATTACTGTCTTATTCTTTTATTATCTATTATTAAATATATTTAACTCTTTCATTGTGGTTGATCTGTCTAGAAATATTTAAAGTTTTGAGAGTACTTGCATATTTATTTGGTGACACTGTGGGCCACTCCTAATAGCCTTGCACTTGATCAAACTAGCGTTTGTATTAATATTATTATACAGTAAGATTGGATACTCTTTGCTAAGGGCCTTAAAGTAGCTGATAAGGAGTTGTCTGGTGGAAGTGATAACTACCTTATAGAGTGGGTAAAAGGGGGCATAGCTAGTAAATCTATGCCAGCCTTTCCCAGGCGTGTGTGTGTGTGTGTGTGTGTGTGTGTGTGTGTGTGTGTGTGTGTGTGTGTGAACCTCAGAGTGTGTGCGTGTCAGCTACTTGGGCAAGGACACAAAGCACTGGTTGGACAGAGGTGCTAGAGGTCTGGCTTGGCCACTGAGCTAAGATCTCAACTCTATAGCTGTGCCAGTGGGGAGTCTTACTGGGGGTATGGAGAAAGAGGGAGAAACCATCCATGGATTGACTGTGATCTCTGTGTACTCTTAAGAGAAATTGCACTTGAGGCAGAAAGCTGAATATGAAAATACTATGTGTATACCTGTCATCCTCTCAGTGTACATCCCCCACTGGGGCCAGTGGTGAGGACTGAGGCTCCCTTGTTTACTGGTCCAGTGGTGGGTCATCACATGTATTGGTGGCAGTGGTGGGATCACCACAACATATACTGGGATTCAGTGATGTGGATATTGAACTCATGTAGCCTGTAAATAGTGGCCACTAAAGAAGATGTTTGTACTCTCAGGCAGTCACACAGTGAACATTCAGAGTTTCATATCACAATAGTTTTATTTATTTTGTGTTAGCTTAGTTAGTTGGGGAGAGCAGGCAAGGATGTCAGCAGAGGTATGACAACTAGAAGAGCCATTCACCACATCTGCCTTGATCATAAGTAAGTTTCTAGGGTATAGTAATTCTCTTAGATTCAGTCAGGAATATAGTGAAGCGTAGTTTAGATATTTTCTTTATTTATTTGAGACTGTTCTGCAATGTTTTAAATATTTCCTGTGATTTTGAACTTTGATGTCACTGTGAATATTTATTTAGTATTGTCTTGTCATTTTATTATTTTTTTCTTAAGTATATTTAAACCTTTCATTGTGGCTGATATGTCTAGAGATATTTCAGTTTTGACAGTACTTGCATATTTATTTGGTGACACTGTGTGGGGCACCTCTAATAGTCTTGATCTTAGTCAAACTAGCATTTGCATTAATCCTAATATTACACAGTAAGATTGGAAACCCTTTGTTAAGGGCCTTAAAGTAGCTGATAAGGAGTTGGCTGGTGGCCATAGCTAGTAAACCTGTGCCAGCCTTTCCCAGGTGTGTGTGTGTGTGTGTGTGTGTGTGTGTGTGTGTGTGTGTGTGTGTGTGTGTGTGTGTGTGTGTGTGTGTGTGTGTGTGTGTGTGTGTGTGTGTGTGTGTGTGTGTGTGTGTGTGTGTGTATACAAATCAAACCTCAAAGAGTGCGTGTATCAGCTACTTGGGCAGGGACATGAAGCACTGACTGGACAGAGAGGGTGCTGGAGGTCTTAGCTTGGCCATTCAGCTATGATCTCAACTCTATAGCTGTGCCAGTGGGAAGTCTTATTGGGGATCTGTAGAAATAGGGAGAAACCATCCATGGACTGACTGTGATCTCTGATTACTCTTAAGGGAAATTGCACTTGATGCAGAAAGCTGCATCTGGAAATACTGTGTGTGTACTTGTTATCCTCTCAGTGTACATCACCCACTGATGACAGTGGTAATTATTGAGGTTCCTTGATTACTGGTCCAGTGTTGGGTTGTTACAGTGCCATTAAATGCTTGGGTAGCTGATGTCTCCTAGCAAGGTACTTGATTTGATATTTAGCCCCTCAGTGGTATTATAATTAACATAATCTTTGCAAGATATTAATGGAGATCTGTAGCTACCAATGAAGTAGTACTAGTTAGATTTGTTAAGGGTGAAATGGATCTCCAGAAACACCAAGTTAGGGAACATGGATAATATGACATAAGATGATGGTGGTTCTGGAAAATAGATATACTCCCCAACAGTTACCCAAGGGCCTAGATGCAAGACAAGTGCTTAACGCTGGTGTATAGCAAATTCTGCCATTGCACTGAAACCATGCCTCTGTAACTACACAAATATTGTAGATTTTAAAAATAAGGGGTTAGTACTCCAGGTATTGCAATATGTACTAAACAGGTGGAAAGATATGAAAGGGAGGACAACTGAAGCTTTAACATTTTTAGGGGAGGGTCTTCACAGTTTGATCTTCTAGTGTTCACTAGTACGAGCAGATGACTTGACACTAGGAGGAGCTTACAAAGCTAGACAGCCACAGTGTACCAGGTTAGATTCTCACCTCTGAGCAAAATTGGCTTGGCATAAAATGGCCCACAAGTACAGCTATCTTAGCACTTACCTATAAACTATAAACTGTAAAAACTATAAGAGTGAGTATGTTAACAAATACATGTCTGAGCTACAGTACAAGGTATTTTGTTCACTCTGACACCATTGTCACAATACTGACACCACTTCACAATACTGACACCACTTCACCAACATTATCACATTTGTCAGTATATCTGCAGGTGGCCAATGTGAAAATCCTTCAGTGTTAACTGCCCAAAGCACAAAATGTCAAGAAACACCATGCCAATCATCATTTCCCATAGGAAATCACTGTTGATAAAATTTCTAAGTGTAAACCAGCACTGATTCTCTTATTTTGTAACTCCCTTCTTTGACTTCATACAACTGGGGGGTTGGTATATGTATATATATATATATATATATATATATATATATATATATCGAACGGCTGAAATGTCGAAGACCATATGATCGATATTTCAGAAGATCGATCTTCTGAAATTGTAACAAAAATAAAACAAAACAGTTGAAGACGGTAATGCAGGGGGGGCAAGTCCCCCTGCACCCCCCACACCCCCCTACTTAAATATACCAACTCCGAGATCATGCTACACTGTCAATACAGTGCGGAATGGGAGATTTTCCTACTCCCTGCTGTAGCGCGATCGCGGAGTTGGTATATTTCATTAGGAAGGTACAGGGGGGCTTGCCCCCCTGCATTACCATCTTCTTTAACTTTTTTTTTTATTTTTGTTACAATTTCAGAAGATCGATCTTCTGAAATATCGATCTTATTGTCTCAACCAAATGGTCTTCGATAGTTCAGCTGTTCAGTCTTCTGAAGTGTTACCATGTATAGACATACATATTATATATATATATATATATATATATATATATATATATATATATATATATATATATATATATATATATATATATACACACACACATACATACAGATATATATATATATATATATATATATATGTAGATATATATATATAAATATACATATATATATATATATATATATATATATATATATATATATATATATATATATATATATATATATATACATACATAGATATATAGATATATGTTTTTAAGTTCAGGGAAATGTGGGGATTGCCCCTTCACATATGAGGTGCTGTGGGGTTTGCACCCTTGCAAAAAACACTTGGAGTTTGTTTTTTCACCCTTTTGATTTTCAAGTATTAATTTTCCCCATTTCTGATGCTCAGGGTTTTGTAATTCCATATTCTATAGTAGAGCCCACTTCTATCACCACTCATCCATCAATGCCTGGTTGCAGAACTCATTTAAATATTTGTAGTTTCTGCAACAGTGCTCACCATACTCTTGTTTTATTGCAGCAGTACTCATCATACTCTAGTTTACTGTAGCTGTGCTCTCCATGCTCTTGTTAACTGCAGCAGTACTAATCATACTCTTATTATAGCAGTATTCCCCATACTCTCGTTTACTGCAGCACTGTAGCAGTACTTCGCATACTCTCATTTTACTGCAGCAGTACTCATTACTCTTGTTTACTGCAGTAGTACTCACATATTCAAAGTGAAAACATAAAAACTAAAGCAGATTTATTTGTACTACACATGCAGTATTATTCAGTACAAAATGGATATGATATGGCTGCTTTTATATAACAGATGCTTTCTATTTTGTGTGTATGCAATCTAACAAAGGAAAATAGAAAAATCAATTTGTGTAACAAAAAAAGTAGATTACTTTAAAACAGGATAAAATGATAAATAATATTATGGGCATAAATGTTGATCAGTATGCTGAGAAAAATGACATTCGTTTTTGTTGATAAGCAAAAAAATATAATTTTCTATACTTCTTAATGAACTGATGTTAATAACTAAAACAAAATACTATAGTAATGTAATGTCACAAATAAATGTTATGGTTTACCGACATAATGTTGAATGCTAAATGGTTGAACACACTATATTGAATGATCAAAATGTTGAAGTAAAATTAATCTAAACACACAATGTTGAAATTATCGAATTTGAACATTTCTACACTGTAGTGCGATCTCGGAGTTGTTATATGTAGGGGGGTCTGGGGGGTGCAGAATAGTAGAGCTGATCTCATTGCTTTTTCAATGAAATGACTGTAGACATTTTGATAATTCAGTGTTTTGGGTTGAGATGTTATTTTTCAACCAAATGACTATTAGACATTATGACATTCAACATTATGTTGGTAAACCAAATATTCTATATATTCCGTGTATTTTTCTGAAAATTAGCAAAAATGTGAATAGCAAACAATTTTCAATATTTTCCATTTGCTTTTCCCTGCTTGCATATTTTGCTTTAATAATAAACACTAATAAACCACCTCCTGAAATGAGAATGAGTTAAATAAATTACATGTGTGAGGGTCAGGTGTTAGATTTGTATAAATGTTTGTATTTCATGGATATTGCATACAATATCATATGTATCAAGTGCCAATTGAAGTCCAAGAACAGTAATTCTGACCTCAGAGTGGCCAAAATTAAAGTACAAACCAGGAGAATATCAAACAAATTCCATGACTGCAGTCTTTCGGGCTACTGACCTGTCATCCAAATTATAGCCACCTCAGAGTTAGAGGTGTGAGATGGAGCAGTCTCCTCGTTTAGGTTTAAGAGGTTTGCAGTCACCCCTTGCAAAAATGCTTTAAAAGTATAACAATTTTTGCAGTTTGCACACACACACACGCACACATGCACACACGCACACAAACATATGTGTGTGTGAGGTCTTTGCAAGTGTGTGTGCGTGCAAGCATGCGTGTGCATGCGTGCATGCACATGTGTGCGTTTAACTTAAATATCCATCCATCTATCCACAAACCCCTTTTTCCCCATTTTTGCACATGGGGTAGGTGTGTCACCACTTCAGCAGTGACAATCATCTAGATCCAAGGTTCACACCGCCAGGTGTTGCCATATAATTTAAATGCTATCTAGATGCTTCTTGCCTGCTAAGTGATGTGGTTTTAGACAAGGTCACAGCAGCATGCATAGCTCAACTGACGATTTACCTATTACCCATAGAAGAATTTTTTTTTTTTTGGTTCACCATTTATTAAAAATGTAATATCGAAAACAGTGAACAAAAAACATAGAAAACACAAAATCCTTTGCTGTGGGAGAAAGGCCCCCTGCACCTCCCACACCTGCCTATATTATATATTCCAATTCTGCTGTCATACAATTGTGGAAAAAGGGTGAAAGCAGTAGGAAAGCACTCCACAATCTCACACAATACAGTACATTACTGTGAAATGTACTGCAGTTTTAATTTTTTCAACTAAAGCCACTCAAACATCAATGCAGCAATCACTTGTAACTATGCCCTGTAGTGACCCATACGGACTCATTTCTGACAAAGTAGGCCTTACATAAATTGTGTTTCTTGACAAAAAAGAAACATATGAATTGGTGAACCTTGCAGGACTGCTCCTTAAATATAAAATGTACAGCCTCATGAAGGCAGAAACTAACCTGAGAATGAAACTTTCAAAATCCTAATCGACCAGTACCAATCAAGTACTCAACCAATCAAAAAGGAGATTTCACAAAGCTAATCATTGGGACCACACTGCTTTTAACAGTATTCCTAAATGCATTTTCAGTTAGAATGAATGACTGCAGCTCACTGCTGGTGCTATGCAAATTACATTATTTGAAACAGTCACAATGACCACAACAAAAGTGGAATCAGTTTTTTATTAATACAGTATGTTTGCTCATGGTTTGATATGCTTCCACTAAAATCTAATTTTATGCAAGCTAAAATAATGTTGTTATAATAAACTGCCACATATGTTGGAACAGACCAGGCTTAAGGATAGAAGGTGTTACAATATTTTATCAATAAGAATCATAAATATCATTTACATTAATAGGCCTTTGCGTTAGCCTGCTTGAAGACCTCCATAAATGGATCATTATTCAGCCCCAAAACAGTTATCTAAGACCATAAAGTATATCATGAATATTACACCTAAAGACAATTTCATTATCATGGTGGACTTCAGCTTTGATCTACCTGAGCCTTGCTTCCCAAATTAGCACGCATGTCATTTGGCAACAGCTGCTATCTCATTGACATCAAAAATTCTACCAAGATGTTTTAACTACAAGTTTCCCTGGATCAAAACAATTTGATTTTCTAGCAGAACTGCAAAACTATAAGCATTCTACAATACACCAAAAACTTGTCATTCAAATGCTTTACATATGGTCAGCCCTCACCTAAAATTTGTCAGATAAAGTCTTCTTAAGTGCTAACAAATATATTCATGAAGAAAACTTTTCCCTAGATGAGGTCAGAACTAAAGGACCTTTTTTTAAACAAAGAGATAAAGGATGTCATAATAAGAATGGTCTAACTTCAGTACCAACCTTCAGACCTTCAAGACTCTACAGTTTACTGCACTGATTGAATTAATTAATTGTACATTCTGTAAATAATATTCTTGCATTTATATTTGTAAATAACATGTAAATGCACTGTCTCTACTTTGTTACTGTACTATGAACAACTATGTGCATGCTTTAGTCTACATATAATTTTCAGTTTGTGTCTTACACCTTGGTGCTTGGGCCATGATTAAAAAGGGTTTGTTAACCTGTCCACTTATCCTGATATCAAACTGAAATAAAAATAAAAATAAATAAATAAGGATGCCAAAGCATGTTACCTCCACACTCAGTAGGAAGTCATGGGTTTGCAACCAAATACTTTTTGGCAGAATAGAGTACTGCATGTTTGGATAACTTAGTTAACAATAAATACCCTAAATCTAGGCACATTCTCATGCTAGAAAACCTTCCGAATTTTTAACTACAATGTCGACACCCCTTTCCCACATTCGCTGTACTTCAGAGTATTTCAGCTGCTCCAGAAAATAATAATCCCAATGAAAGTCATGCATTTTATTTTCATACAATTATGACCATAACAATTAGGATATTACTTTAAACACTTGACAGAAAACACAACCCTAACCTCAATGCATTACATCTTTCATTTCTTCAGATGGTAATGCCCATTACAAAAAATAACCTATATCTTCAATTTTCAGCTTCTCTCTAACTACTTAAATTGTCCTTCAACAATTCATAAATTCTCCAATCCTTCCTATACTAAAATACCTTGTCCACCAGTCTAAAGGATTACAGACCCTTTTCCTTCTTTTGCTTCCAAAGATTTAAAAAACTCTTGCATGTATATTATTAAATATGGATTACTCATTGACATGTTTTTCAAACAGAACACAACATTTCCATGGCAATTTACTCCAGTACTGATAACTACTCTAATATAGAGAAAACACATCATACAGGGAGAATTGTAATTGACCTAAAGAGGGTCTTGAAGAATATATATCAAAAATTGTCATACAAAAACTCAAGTGCTTGGACTTTAGCCCAGATGTTTAAACTGGATATTAAATTACTTGAATAATACTGTGTTCAATATACAACACAGAAAACATATCTCTGAGCATGCAACGTATACTACTGGAGTCCCTCAAGGTTCAGTGTTGTGAACCTTTCTTGTCCATAAATGAGATAACTACAGCAGCCCTACCCAATGCCATTATCGTACATGCAGACATTCTGTTTCATGGATCTGGTCCTTTCTTGCCATAGAAAACTACAAACAGACTTCAGTTATTTGTCACTGGCTGGATTACAATAAGCACGGTAATGTTAAACAAAACAAAAACTGCTAATATGAGTTTTGTATCATATTAGAATATCAAAGTCGATAACTATTTAAATATAACACACCCTGATAAAATAAATCATGTAGACATATATATATATATCTAGTCTAGCTCATGGACCTAACCCAACACTTACTCCACAAACAGAATATATGCAACAGATAAAGTCTCCAACCAGCATAAAGCCTGTAATTATTTATCTTTCCTCCTTATATCAAAAGTTAGAGAACCATCAGCAATTAACATCTTTATCCTCAATTGTAGTATACAGGATTCCAGTAAATTCTATAACCAGTGCATTGCCCCTGCAAACTGCCACAAACAAAATATGTAAGTTCATTTACCTCACCTCCAAGCACTATGGCATGACTCTCAAAAAGGTGAAGTGGTTCCCAGTCACTTCCAGGGTCTCTAGCTTTTTTCATCGTTCATCTCAAACTAAGGTATGGTCATTACTGCCACTCTCTTTCCTGCAAGCTTTTTATCAACTCCTCCCACTACTACTTCAAAGATTGTATTGATAATGTACTCACTTTACAAAGACAACAATTTGCCTATACTGTTGGTAAAAACACATTTATAAATTAGTACCCACAGACTGGAACCACCTCTGATAACTGTTGCTTTAAATAGAAGTTTTTTGGTGTTAGGCAGAGAGAGCTCCTGATGGTTTTGTAATAGAACCAATTACATAATTAAATGGTGTATAAAAGAATGGACTATACACCTGCCAAACCCGAGAATTTGCCCTCTCAAAGATGGAATGGTTGCTTAGAGCATTAGTTCTGGATGTAATGCTGCAGAAAGGAAAAATCACTGTTGGCTATTCTGAGAAGTACTGGGCATTTTCTGTGAAGGAATCCAGAGGAAAGAGTTTCTATAAGAGACTTTGTAAGCTACAGACATTGACTCCTGCTTTTGATCAAACTCAAATTATTGGTCTGTGTTGGAAGTAACTCTTGCCCTGCTTGTGGGTCTCTGGGGCTTTAGGAAAAACAGCTACACTGTTTTTATTTTCCTTTTTGTTCAAAAAGTCATTTTGGTAGGAGACTTCCAAGATGGCTGTGCATTGAGTAACAGCTTAATTCTAGCTCTCCCAATGTGAAAATGGAAACTCAGCAGAGAAGACCAGTAGACTTTTGCATTTCTGGGTAAATTTCAGTAACTAGCAAATAAGTGTACTACATGGATGACAGGAAAAAAAATAGAGAGCCTGAAAGAAAATCAGCTACAAAAGGTGAGGAAAAAACACTGACTGGGAAAAGCTCTGCAGCTGTTCCACAAAAAGTAGTGCAAGCTCAAGACATGACTTCTAGTAACCTAGAAGTAGACAGTTGCAAATAGACCTGTTTAAATTAATGAAACACTGATGGAGTATATCAACTCTAACAAAAGGCTGGAAAAATTGGAAGAAGCTTTAGAGAGATATACAGCTGAGGTGATAAAACTGCAAAAATCAGAGATCAAAATGAAGCAAAGGGTGGCTGAATATGAGACTGCTCAAGAAGAGATGTTTCAAAAAATAATACAATTAGAGAACAATTAGAGAACAGAGCACTTAGGGAAAAAAGTGAGATTTTTGGCTTTACCAGAAAGCTGGAAGGAATAGACTATATTAATATATATATATATATATATATATATATATATATATATATATATATATATATATATATATATAATTTTACGAAAGCACAGGTAAGCAGCTGGACTGGTACTCCACAGCAGGAGTAGTTAGTTGAAAAGGCACATTGTGTGTATGCTCCAAACCTGGCTATGAGAAAGCACCCTAGATCTTTAATAGTAAAGATGGAATCCTACCAGCAGAAGGAGAAGATTCTGACAAAGCTGTGGCAGAAGGACAAAGTACTAAAAGTGGGAGACAGCAGAATGTTTGTGGAGAATGATTACTCATTGTATACAAGGCAGACGAGGAGTAAATGTAGTTTATTCCACAAAATGATAAACAGCAGCAAGAAAGCAAGGATTTAGCACTTTCATCTCCCTACAGAAAACTTCATCAGAATTACAAAGGTGCCATTATTTTGTTCACCTTCTTCCATGAGTTGTAATAAGATGGTTCTCATTTCTATTCATGATACAGTAAATACAGTGTTTCTGTATTCTTTTAATGTGGGTGAAGTCTCACTTTTCCAATTTGTAGTAATGATTTTGTGTGCTATAGCCAGTAGTGTCCATAACGGTGAAAACATTGTTTTAGCAACACACTAGGGTATCGGAGAATTAGACAAAATCAAAGATTTAAACAAATGGAAATCATTAAAAACTATTTGCAAGAAAAAAATAACTATCTCAAAATGGTTTAAGTAAATGACAATCATAAAACATATGCCTCCAATCTGCTCTCAAGTTCCCTTTACATCTCCAACAACCTGTATTTTGTTTAAACATAATTTCCATTCTATGTGATGTGATAAAGGACCGATGAATAAATTTCCATGTGAACAGTTTCCATTCCAGTGAAAGATATCTGCTTTGTGGAGAAAAGTATTAATTTCTTGTCATTGTCATTTGATTATTTATTGTATTATAGTAGTCCCAAAGATTATCTGTATGATATAATTTCATTTTCTTAATTACTTTATAGATGTTTGATAAGTAACCCTTTCCATGAACAGCTTCTGTTGTTGAAAAGACCAAGTGTACTATACATTTAGGTATGTTTTCTCTGATTGTTAATTGCATTGTCTCTTTTCGGTTTAAAATGTATTGTCTTATCTCCATCACATTTGCTTCTTATTTGTTCCATTGTTAAAACTTCCAGAGTCTAGTAACTGATGCCAATAAGTCAGTTTATGCTTTTTTGGGAGTCATGATTATATCTATATCAAAAGTGTTTGTTATTTTGTGTGCATGTAATAGGATATAGAAAGAACAACCAATGTTTTATGTCGGGATTCCTATTCATAAGTGTTTTAGATCCTTTTAATATGTTTATTTTAATAATTTTAGAACTTATGTGCTTCTGTTTATTTTCTGTAAAATGCTCTCAAATCAACCAAAGATTATTTGATACCATCTCAGTATATTCTGATGGTAATGTTAGACCTGATTTTAGCCATATCTTTTCATGTATGTGTTTCCATATGGCAGAATAAGCATTACTTACACATGATATTGTTTTTATACTAGATAGTGCATATATTTATATATCTGAAAGACTGATTATCCTGCTTCCCAGTCATATAAGTAATGATTCAGAGCTATTCTGAGTTTATTGGGATACCATAAGAAGTTTAGCATTAGTTTATTAAATTTTTTTATGTAAGATTTTAGGAGGAGGGATAGAAAAATCTTGTATGAAGTGTAATATTTTTGGAAAAATAATCATTTTAATTTTATAATGCCTATCCTCCATTGTAAAAAAAAAAGTATGTATTCCATTTTTGAATGAATGTTTTAATGTTATTTAGAATATTAGAGTTAGCCTTATCTAGATCATCTGTTAATGTAACTCCTAAGTATTTTATTTATTGTCAGCAGCTATATATTTAGAAAAATCCTTATCTATGCCTTTCTTATTAGAATGTATAAGTAATATCTGTGTCTTACTTTCATTAACGTTAAGGCCCAAGAGTTTCTGAACATGTTTGATTCTAAAAACTCTGTTAAATTGAGAGGCGTTATCATCCTTTACGGTTAAAATATCATCTGGAAACAACTGAACCTTCATTTCCAAACTATTGTCAATATGTAAACCATTAATATTCATATCCATTAAAATGTAATTTGCAAACGGTTTAATTACCAAGGCAAATAATAATGGAAACAAGAGGCATCCCTGTTTTGCACCTTTAGTAATTTCTAAAGATTTACAAAAGCATAATTCATTCTTTATATATGCTAAGGATTTTTCATAAAGTGATTTGGATTTTTAATAAAATCCATATTCATCTAGAACTGACTGTAGATAATCCCAGTGGACAGAATCAGAGGCACTATTTATGTCTAAACTGACTATATTCATGTCACGTTTGTATGATTAATGTAATCAATTAAATATATAATTCTTTTAATGTTATATGTATTTCTGTCTTTTATAAAGCCAGTTTGAGCTTTGTCTATTAATAATGGAAGTAGTTTCATCCAAGCCAGATGCATTGCCATAAACATTTTATAATCAACATTTAGTAAAGATATAGGAATGTTAGATGGACATTCCTTTGCATTTCATCTTGTTTTAAAATAGGTGATATTATTGAATATTTCCAAGAAGGTGAAATAGTTTTGCTTTCCTTTATAAACACTTAATATTAATGCCAGCACTCCTTTGGTTAATAATTTGAGCATTTCTTGGATCATATTATCTATGCCAGGTGCTTTGTTTGGCTTTAAATTTTTAATTTAGGATTTAAGTTCACTCATAGCTATTTGTGTGTCTATTAATTTTATATGATTATCTGTTATCTTGGTTTGATATGTTTTCTAAAGAAAGACTTTAATATGTCTTGAGGCTCTATTATTTCTTTTTGGGTATTAACTTTATGAAAGTATAATTTAAATGTTTTTAGTATCCCTTCCAAGTCTGATACTTTCTTTCTGGTCTCTGGAGGATATATTTCTTTTATTTGACTCAATGTTATGATCTCTTTAGTTATATTTGCTATTCTTTTCTGATTTCTGAGGTTCATCAAATAAGAACACAGCCTGATCTTCTCTAAATTTATCATTCTCTTATGATGTGGTGTACCTAAATATTTTTATTCATGTCATCTAATTCACTTATTAAATTCATCTTTCCATTCTGACTGTCTAGCTTTAATGTACCAATTCTTGCTTGGAATAAAAGTCTTTGTCCCATTGCCTTGTCTTGTTTTTAAAACAAGTTAGTACTTTACCATAAAAATATGACTTCAAAGAGTCCAAAATATTTATCTCTGACACATCTTCAATAAGATTTATGTCTAGAAATGTTTATATCTCTTTAGCATAGCATTCCTTAAAATCCTTTAAATTTGTTATATATGAATGAATTCTACTTACAGTTATTCTTTGTTTGGTATTTAAATCTAAATCAAAAGTAATTGCATTATGGTCTGACAATGGTAAGAATAATGTATTAGGATCAGCATATTCATTAATATCTGTGATATTAAAAGTTTCAGTAAATTCAGATAGCACCTTAGAAATTGTTTTCTTCCCCGTGTTTCTAGCATTAGTGTCCACGTCATTCAATATACAATTAATATCTCCTGCCATGATTAATTCCCCTTTAACATGGTGTACAATGTCTTCTAAATGCTGCTTGGCTACTTTAATACCTAATCCAGGTATCCAATAAATGTTTACTAGAGTATATATTTTCCCATTTATGGATATTGTTACTAAAAACATCCCTGGTTTGTCAATATATATTAAAATTTTTGGCATTAAGATTGATTTTTTCCATAAGAATGCTACTCCTCTCTTCTTTTGTTTATAGTAAGAACTTACTAATACTGTATTGTTATTTGTGTTAATTTTATTTATGTCTTCTTGTATAAGGTGTGTTTCTTGCAAAAAATAATCTGTGCATTAAACATCTTCAAATATTTTAAGAGACTTCCCCTTTTACAATTATTATTCAGACCATTTACATTAATGGAGATACATTTCAAAGTTAAATTACTACCACTCAAACTGCTAGTCATGAGTATATAGTTTAACTAATAAGCACAAAGATTTAACTATAGAGAAAAAGTTATGTACTTACCATAACGTTCCATGTGAGTTGTTCATCTCGCCTTCATTCTTATAGATGGGTTCGGAGCCGATCCTCGGCTCTGAGTCAGCCTACTACAAAGCTCAAGGTCTTCAGATAGCTCAAGGCCAAATTCCTATCCCATGATGCACCTAGACTTACCTCAGATCTTGTTTGCTGAGCATAATAATACCATGTGTCATTCTATCACTCCATAAGAGAAAGCTACAGAAGAGTTGAGCAACCAGGAAGAATCCAGCATCTCGGTCTTTGAAAAACCCTGGAGGGGGTAGGAGGGTGGGAAGTAAGAATGAAGGCGAGATGAACAACTCACATGGAACATTATGGTAAGTACACAATGTCTTTGTGTGAAGTTGTTCTATCTCGCCATTCATTCTTACAGATGGGTAGCGTCCCAAGCACCATCTATCTCGGGTTGCTCACGGGAGTATGCTTTTCAGGACAGTAGAGCCAAAGGAGGCACTGTCAACTTTGTAATGAGTGATAAATGTATGAGGTCTAGACCAAGTGGCTGCTGCACAAATGTTATCAATAGGGAGTCTGGCAGAAAAGGCAGAGGATATAGACACCGCTCTGGAGTGAGCCCTAATTTTATATTGTAAGGGCATATTGGCAGCTGAATAAACAAATGTGATATAATCAGATAGCCACTTAGAGTTGTTTTAGCCACTGGCATACCTTTCCTGGAGTCAGAAAAGGAAACAAAAAGCTCTTCAGATTTCCTAAAATCTTTCGTTTTATCCAAGTAAAATCTGAGCTGTCTATGAACACCAAGTTTGTGCAGCATATATTCTAAATTGTTGGAGTGATTGGGGAAGAAAACTAGCAATTCAATAATTTGATTAAGATTAGCTTCAGTGCAAACCTTAGGCAAAATGGAGGGGTTAGTTCTAAGTGAAACTCTGTCAGCATGGAAAATCAAATAAGGAGGCTTAGTGGACAAGGCTTGAAGCTCTGACATTCTGCGGGCAGAAGTGATAGCTACTAAAAAAGATGGTCTTCCATGACAAAAATTTGAGGTCACATGAGGAAGCTGGTTCGAATAGAGGGAGAATAATGTGAGAAAGCATAAAATTTAGATTCCATGGGGAATAGGGAGATTTCACAGGTGGTCTGAGATGAAAGGTCCCTTTGAGAAAGGCTTTGGATAGTTTGTGTGACATAATATTCAATACTTCAAATCCAAGATGAAAATTAGAAATGGCAGCAAGTTGAACACAAACTGTTGCTGCTGCAGCTCCTTTGTTAAAAATCATAGTCGAGAACTCTAAAATGGAGACCATAGGGGCTTGGTAAGGATCAATGTTGTTTTTGAGAGGCCCATATAGAAAATTGTTTCCATTTGCCAAGGTATAGTTTCCTCGTAGAGGATTTATGAGAGGATATGAGAATTTGTTTTGTCTCATTAGAAATGTTATGGAACCTGGCTATGATGGGAACTGGAGCAGCCAAGCTGTCAGTTTCAGGGACTGAAGAGAGGGATGAAGTTCCTCTGATGAGTGCGTCAGAAGATCTGGAACTGGGTCCCAAATCCAAGGGTCCTCCAAAAGATGAAATCGAAGGAAGGGGAACCAAATCTGACTAGGCCAATGAGGGGGTATTAGAATGATGGTCCTTCCCACGGCTTTTGCTTTCTGTAGTACCTTGGGTATCAATGGGATTGGAGGGAATGCATAGAGGAGACCCGAAGGCCAATCTTGTATGAGTGTGTCCATTGGGGCTTCTCCCAGAGGGGGAATCAGGGCAAAGTATCTTCTGTATTTCATGTTCATATGGCTGGCAAAAAGGTTGCAGCAAGGCTGGCCCCACCTGCAGAATATTCTTTCTGCTATTTCTTTCTTGAGGGACCACTCATGAGGCAATAGAATTGCTCTGCTCAGCTTGTCTGCTATCATGTTGGATTTCCCTGGGATGTGCAATGCTAACAGAAAGCACTGGGTGGATATAGCCCACTGCCATACCTTTACAGCCTCGCAACAAAGGAGGTAGGACCTGGTTCCTCCTTGTTTGTTCAAGTACCAGACTGACGTGCTGTCTGTCTGAATCACAATCATACCCAGAGGAAGAGAGTCCTGGGAGTACTGCAATGCTAAAAGTACTGCTCTCATCTCCAGGACATTGATATGCAGATGTATCTCTTGATCGGTCCATGTGCCTTGGGCTGTTCTTCCCTGAAAATGCCCCCCCCCCCACCCTATCAGGGAAGCATCCGTGGTCACCGTGGCTGCTGGTGGGGGTAGAATACAAGGACAACCTATCATGACATGGAGAGGTCAACCACCACTGAAGATCCTTTTTGCATGAGTTCATGATCATTATAAGGTGAGACATTGGGAGCTCTTGGTAAGATCATTGAGTGAACAACAGCCATTGCAGAATCCGCATGTGCATGCGACCCAGCGGTATGGCCAAAATTGCAATTGCCATCATGCCTAACAATTTTAGTACTTCTGATGCTGGAGCCTTGTTTTTGGATATCAGATTGTGGACCTGCTGACAGAGTAGTAAGACTCTTTCTACTGGAAGTCTCAGCATGGTAGTGGTGATGTCCAATTCTGCTCCGATAAAAATGGTATGTTGCAATGGCGACAAGGCAGATTTTCCTGAGTTTATCGTAATGCCCAGCTGACTGCAAGTGAAAGAGTGTTGTCCCTGGCTTGAATGAGTTGATGCCTGGTGGTGGTGGTGAGGATCCAATCGTCTAGGTATGGAAACACCTGGAATCCTAAATGTCTCAGGTGAGATGTGACCACTGCCATACATTTGGTGAACACTCTGGGGGGGCTGTAGTGAGACCAAAGGGCAGAGCTCGAAACTGGTAATGATTGGCTCCAAGCCAGAAGTGCAGATCATCCTTGGATGGTCTGGCCATTTTTATGTGGTAGTACACATCCTGTAGATCTATCGACACATCCAATTGTCTTTCCCTAAAAAGGGAAGTATCGACTGAAGCGTGACCAAAACTTCTCTTTGACAGATCTATTTAGTCTACTGCAGTCCAATATAGGTCTCCAATCCCCTGTTTTTTTTTAGAACTAAAAAGAATCTTGAGTAAGTTCTGGATCCTATCTGGTCTGCTGGGACTGGTTGGATGACTTTTTAAGCAAGGTTTGAATCTCTATTGTTGCCTGTTCCCTGTAACTGGGTGGAACGTCTGGGATTTTTCTTGTCAGTGGAGGGGGTGTGGAGAAAGGAATAAAATATCCTCTGGAAATGATACTTTGTACCCAGGTGTCATTTGTAATTAATTTTGAGCCAGGCATCTGGATACAAAGACAAGCAACTTCTGACTGCCTCCAGAGTAGGTCATTCGAGCCTCCTTTCAGGAGCGCTGGTAGTGCTTGCCAAAGAATTGATCTCTGTAGCCCTGGTTTTGCGAACCCCCTCTGCCGCGAGGGCGGAGTCTTCCATTATTGCCGCCTCCTCTGCTCCTGGAGGGGGGTTCACCATGTGTGTCCTGAAAGTCTCTTTGGCTTTTCAGAACCACATCTTCCCTCCTCTTTGACCCTTAGGGTAGGGTCTAGTAGGGGTGGAAAATGGATTCCGACAGCAGACAGAGTCTTTCTTTCCTGCTCACACCTGGTCAAAGTTTCCTTAACTTTGGGCCCGAAAAGGGATGAGCCATCAAAAGGGGTATTAATGAAGGATGACTTGAAGGGCTCCACAAAGGAACACAAGCGCGTCCAGGAGTGTCTCCTAGGAGCACTTTCTGTACCCGCTGCCCTGCTCGTTCCATCAGCTGCATACGAAATAAGGCGCATGGATGAGTTAACTATGGAGTTGAGGGTAGCAAGCTGGGAAGCAACTTTATCTGAAGCTCCCGCAGCTACTGTACTCTGAAGAGCATCTCCCAGCTGTTTAAGAAGATCTCTTTGCAGTCTAGTAAAATAGGTTAGATAGTTGAGTGAACAGAGTGCAAAGTTCACTTAACTGTCAGTGCACTTCCCATATCTATCCATGATCCTAGAATCTCTGTTAGGAGGATGGATAGAAGAGGAAGTTTCTGAAATTTCCTTTTTGGTGGCTGCCGCCACCACCATGGCATCAACTAGCACAACTTTGGTCAAAAAAGATTTGTCCTGGGGAACAGAAAAATTTATTAGGCCTCCTAGGAACAGGCTCCATGGTGTCCGGAAACTCCCATGCCCTTCGTGAAACCAGCTGCATAAGCTCATTGAAGGGAGGAGACACCCAAGAGGTGGAGGGCTGAGACCCAAAAGCCTTCAAGAGAACCGACTCATCTTCAGTAGGGTTGGTGGACTGCCAGTCACCCCTCTGCCTAAATCTATATCTCAGCAAATTAGATATCTTCAGAGGGGGACCATGGGGACCCTTCTGATTCATCCAAGTCAGTATCAGATGTCAGGGACTCCTGTTGGGAGTCTAGATACTTTCTCTTACAAATTCTCTTCCTGGGAACCTCATCAGTGGGGGCTTCTGGTGAGTTCTCAGAAGAGAAGGGGCCACCCAATGGGGCTTCCTGAGGCTCTGGGTCTCTGTTTGGCAAGGATCTGTGAAGCAGAAGCAGACACAGGTGCTTTAGGGGAGGAGGTAGCCAGACCTGAAGTTGAAGATGTCTTAGGAGACATAACTTTCCTCATGGCTTCAAAGGCGCCTCTGCTCCGATGCGAAGGGACCAACAGATCCGAGGAAACTGCCAATACCCCCGACACTGGGACAGTAGGCCCTGAGCCAGAGGTAGGAGCCAAGCTCATCCACGCCAAAGCCCCGAGAGGCAGAGTCAGAACCGACAAGTCAGTCTGATGCTCCTCCCTGGACCCAACTAGAGAGTGTCAGCTCCTAGATTCCTTGAGTGGCGCTGAGGAAGTCAGAGTAAATGCAGCCGAAGACACTGGAACAGGTAACAAGTCCGACTCCTCCGGCTCCAAAGGACTGGTATGGCTCGAAGGAGGAAGAGTAGTAGCTGGTAAGAGGGTCTTCAGTTCAGAAGCTGCTTGGGTCAGAACCAATAAGAATTTTGCAAAGGCTGGTGCCTGTAAAAGCTTCTGCACCACATGATCCACATCCAAATTGGAAAGGATGATTGAAGACCGAGATGAGTGGATACAGGGTGGTACAAACTAATAGTGGAGACTTAGGCATTTCAGATACCTGTTCCAAAACTGGGGACCGGCTCCAAAAGGATAAGACTGTCGACTCCAATATCTGTGGAACTGGTGTCAAAGACTTTTTAGATTTCTTACTTTCAGAAGTCTTGGAAGACTAAGGACTTACTGGATCCATCTTGTTCACTCAAAGCTTCTTGGAAAGAAGGTTTAAGAAACCTCCTGTCAATCAATTTTCCCTTTTTCTCCTGGGGAACCCTGGAAGAGAAAGAATGACAGAGCAGCTTTCTTGGAGATGCAATGCTCCCAAACAATAAACACAGTTAACAATAAACACAGTTAACATGACTGTCAATGATAGACATTTTCTGGCCACATTTAGGGCATTTTTTAAATCCTGATTTAGGTTGCTTGTCTTGGTCAGCCATATTATATAACTCACAGTATCAAAAAGGGTACTGTAAAACTGGACACACCCAAACAATTTTAAACAATATCAACAAGCCCTTTAAAAATGATGGGCTAAATAGTCACACACACAAAAACTATTTATCTAAATGGAAGATAGATAAAAATATCAAAGTTGTGACAGAAAGTCACTATCTAAATGCACACAGCAATACTATATACTACTGTTTTACACACTATAATCTAAACGAGGCCAAATAGTAATTTAAAAAAGAGGCACACCAAGGGAAGGGAAACTACACAATAAAGCTGTAAGAGATTATCTAAGTATGTAAAACTGCTATTTAGAAGGAATCAATATAATGAAAGATATTTGAAAAAAATAAGGTTTTTAGTGGCCCAAGCTAGCGAGAAGCTCTGATTTATTAGGTTCATAGGTTCATAGGTTTATACTAGGCTATCTGCCCTAAGGCATTTATAAGCCTAGCCCAAAGTTTTGTGGCTTACGCCACCCCTTATGTGAAAAAAATACTGTGCCCATTAGTTTGTTGTGCCTCTGTCCAGCAGTGACACAGAGATGATTCCCAGGGTAAACCTATGATCTCCCATCCACAGGTCAAGATTTCTCTTGAACAGAGCCAGCGAGGTGCTCTGCCTCACATGGACTGGGATTTTATTCCACAGCATAGGGAGTCTCTGAGTGATAAATCTATCCCTCCAGCACGTCCTATTTATATCCGTGCTAAGGTTTAAGTTGCTTGCTCTAGTGGTTTTGGTGGATTTGGATTTTTTGAGGTGGAGCATGTCCATTAATTCCGGGTTGGACATGGCCTTGTATGTCAGGCACAGGTCACCTCTGAGCAGATGGTATGCGACTGAATAGAGCTAGAGTTTCTTCAATCTGGCAGCATATGACAGATTTTGGAGTCCCTTTATCCTTTTGGTGAGGAACTTTTGGGGTCTCTCCAGTTGCTGCAGGTGTGGGGTGAGATACATCCCGAATGGGGCATTGTACTCGATCATTGGTCTGATAAGTAAAAGAGTACAGGGGAACAATGACCTCACTAGATCTGGATGTGAATCCCTTCATGATCAGGTGGGCAATGTAGAAGGTCTTTCTAACCACTTTAGCAATGTGAGTGTCAAAAGAAAGGCCACTGTCAACCTGGGTCCCCAGGTCCCTGATAACCTCTTCTGTGCTTAGTGGATTGCCACCTATATGGTAGCTTGGGGTTACCTTGTTTTTCCAGAAGGGTATGACTATACATTTTTGGCGTTTAACTTCAGGCCATGGCGCTGGCACCAGCTATCAGTTTCCGTGAGTCCCCTCTGAAGGATCTCCATGTCCGATGCACTTTCCACTATGGCGCCCAGTTTGCAGGCATCTGCAAACTTTGTCAGCCAAAGTCCTCCTATGTTGGCCTGTACTTCTGAGAAGTAGATGCTGAACAATAGGGGGCCAAGGACCGAGCCCTGTGGGACACCACTTGTGACCGGCTTGGAGTCTGACATAGCGCCAGCAACTCTAACTCTGTGGGTTCTGTCCTTAAGCCAGTTTGCAACCCATCTTGTGACATATGGATTTACATTTAAGCTGGTAAATTTTTCTATAATACCCGAGTGGGGTATTGTGTCGAAAGCTTTTGCAAGGTAAAGGTAGGCTGTATGGGCTGCCTTTCCCTCATCAATGGCCTTGGTGACTGTTTCGAAGAAGTCGACCAAGTTCAAAAGGCATGATCTGCCCTTGACAAAGCCAAACTGGGTCGGGTCCAATGTCTGCAAGTCCCCTATATCTTTGTTTATGAGCTCCATTATGATCCTCTCCATAGCTTTGCAGACTAGACTTGTTAAGCTTATGGGGCGGTAATTACCAGGGTCCGTAGAGGCACCGCCTTTGTGGAGTGGGACCACAGTTGCCGTACGCCACTCCTTGGGCACGTATCCTGTGGTAAGGCTGAGATTAAACAGCTGCCTTATGTGCGGGTTTAGTTCCTCATTGAGCTCGTATAGCACACAGCCGGGGACACCATCCGGTCCCATTGATGCTGTGTTTTTAGCTTTAGAGAGAGCAGCTTTCACCTGCGTATTTGAGATGTCTGGGAGGCTACACTCTGCTGGGATAGTTATCTCTCCTTTTGGAAGGGAGAGGGGGGTGAAGTTTGCACTGAACCTGTCTGCCAGTATGTTGGTAATGTCTGTGGGTTCAGTGATTTTTGTATCATTTTGGACTAATTCTGAGCATATCTGGGAGTTTCCACCCAGGTTTCTAACATAGCTGAAAAAGGCCTTATGATTGTCTTTTGAATCTATGGAAATTTTTCTCTCAAAATTGGCCTTGGATGATTTTATGAGTGCTCGTATTTTTTTACTAATAATGATCAGGGGTGACTTCCCTTTTATGGATTTTGTTCTATCATGTAATAGCTTTCTCCTCTTATTGTAAAGTTTGTTAATGGCTGGGGTCCACCAGACTGGACGTTTGCCCTTGGTGGAAACAGTCTTGGTTTTATTTGGGATTGCCTGATCCATGCAGTCCTGGAGGTGTTCATAGAAGGCATTTGTAAGGGCTTCCGCAGCTTGGGTTGTGGTTTCCACTGGCTCGGGGGCCTTGAAGGATACCACACCAGTCTTGAGTAGTGTGAAGTTTGCTTTAGAGAAGTTCTTCACTGTGGTCTTTTTTGTTTGGGGTGGGGGCGGGATGTGGATTTCCAGTGAGATTAGTTTATGATCAGATCTCACCAATGAGGCATATACTTCCACTGCGGAGCATTTTGTCCCCATGTTTGTGATAGAGATCTAGTATATTTTCTCCTCTTGTGGGAACAGTGACTAGTTGTTCCATGGCATTTGAATTTATGAACTCCAGGAACCGTTGGGCTAGAAAGTTAGGGCTTGAGTAATGTTCCCAATCTATATTCGGGTAGTTGAAGTCACCCAATATGATGGTGTTTGGAGATACATTTATACCCTCCAGTGTCTTCAGGAAGGCTGTGGGGTTCCTGAGTTTGAGAGGGTGGCCTGTAGCATGCTACAAATTGTAGAGCAGTTTTGCCTATGGTTAGTTGCACCTGGATGGTTTCCGAAGCTTCGTGCGTTGCCACCAACCTGGAGGTGTGGGTATCCTTGATGAATATGGATACACCCCCTCCTTTTGTGGTGTGGTCCAGGTTTTGGGGCCGGAACGCATGATATGAGGTAAAACCTGATAGTGCCAGGGTGCTCTCAGAGAACCAGGTTTCAGTTACAGCACAGACATCGATGTTCTCCATACTGAGAAGGGCCTCGAGTGCGTGCATTTTGAGATTTAGACTTCTGGCATTGAGCAGCATTACCCTCAGTTTTTTCCCATTTTTGTTTTCTAGGGTGGTAGGTTTAGAATTTGAGCCTTGCCTAAAAAAGGCACTATGGGGATGGCAAGAGCCTTAGCCAATATCCGGAATCCCAGGGGTGACAGGTGCAAGCCGTCCCTTGCGAAGCAGCGTGGCTCGTCAAGCATGTCATCCCAGGCAGACAGACACTGGATCCCCTTTGAATGACACCAGAAATTAAGCCAATTGTTAAAGCTGATCATCTTGCAGTGGCAAACTTGATCTGGGGTAACTCTAGGTGAATCATGGGATAGGAACGTGGCCTAAAGCTATCTGAAGACCTCGAGCTTTGTAGTAGGCCAACTCGGACCAGAGGATCAGCTCCAAACCCATCTGTAAGAATGAATGGCGAGATAGAACAACTTCACATTGATTTATTTTCATTTGATGTAGCAAAGTAGTTACAACTCATAGACACCCAATAAAAAGGACTTAAATAATAAAACCCTAAAGACTGAGACAAAAAAAAAAACTTACTAACCCTCTTATGGGGAAATAAACCCCAGCTTTGAATAGGCTAACTATTCAAGCATTCTCTCTAACACCCCCTCCAAGAATCATTTCTCAACTCAATTATCTATACATGTCCAACAGAAAGAAGCTTGCAATGTCTTATATTCGATTCATACAAGACATTTTTCATAAAATTTGATTTTAACTCCAATAAAAAATGTTTAACAACCATATTATTATATTAATCATATTGATTTGATATTAAAATAATGCAAGTTACATTGGCTTTTTGTCTTTGCTTATAATATACAGCTGTCCATTACTCAAACTCCTTTTGATAAGAATGAATTCATACTAATCTAACTAAACAAAGCAGTGCAGATTTATAAAAATGCATAACAAGGTTCCATCACTAGTTAAACCCAGTGAAGCTGCTGTTTTTATACTGTAAAATAGCACAGTCTGCTTCACATTAAGCTCTTTATTTTATATGTTCTAATTACAACAATTTCCTGTCTATTTTCATTAAAATCACTACTGTGTCACTTTTATAAGTTTACTAAATTACTTAATAACTCTCTCATTGCTTTTACTCTCATTCACATTGGACAGTTTTGTGCATTATAGGGTAAATATCCCTTTAAGAAGCTGGGAAATTCAAACAGCACTTTGTTAACCTTTAACCTGAGAGCTTAAATCATGTCTGAGCCTTTTACTTTCATTTTCAAGTGCACATGGACGCAAAGGGATTTTCAGCCTCTAAATATGCCAATAATTAAAAAAAACATACACAAACTACTGGAACCAGGCAAAGGAACAAACCAAGAAAAAAATGTAGAACTTCCCTCATGGTATAAGTTCAAGAAAATATACAGGCAGCAAAGGATATGAATGAATAGTCCACACTCCCCAAAAATGAAATTTATTGATTAAGTGCTTTTGTCTCTTATAGTAAAGAAGCTTCCTCAGAATAAAATCACTTTGTTAATAGAACATTTAAAAAACCCTCCAATTCACACTTCCACCAATAACATTCAAGTGGACGTATGCAGAATGAACCTCACTATTTAAAGAGACAAAGTAATATCAAATGATAAAACTCATTTCTACAAAAATCAGTAAATATACAAACACTGTTTGTAGTAAATATGTCCACAAAATATTAAAACTGACATCAACTTCACAAACCCTTTCTAATGTTAATTTTTTTTGCATATAAAAGGCATACAAATCATACACCAAGCAGTTAAGCTTAACCAAAATCAAATTAAATATATCATGTATAATATTCTAAAATCTAAAATCATACTTCCAAACATTTCATCTTTAAAAGACAATTCATAGAGCAAGCCTCATGAATATCAGGAAACCTCACAGTGTTGAGTTTCAGCTGCTATTTTAGTTCACATTTACTGAGGTGCTCATTCATGATAATAACCCACTGATCTTTAATAGCTTGCTCCAGGACACTATATTTAAAAGAATGAGAAGGTGAATCCAAAAAATGCTTAGTGAGTGCATTTCTCACATTACTCTTCCTGGTATCTAAAAGGTGCTCATATACCCTTTCCTTAGGTTTCCTGATTTTCTTTCCAACATAAAATACTGCACATTTTGTGCAGCAGGCTATATAAGTCACCCAGGAAGATTCACAGGTAAAATGACCCCTTAATGTAGCTTTGTCACATTCGCTACCAAGGTGTCTGTGGTGAGCATATATGGGCATTGGGTACAATGACCACACTTAATTTTACCTTGCACGCTTATAAATACTGGACTCCAACAAATTCTTGAAAGACCACAATTTGAGTACTTCTAAATATGTCCAGTGTTTGAGGAGTGTTGAGAGCTTTCTCTCCATCTAAATGACTGTTTGTAAAGCCCAAACATGTCTCTATAGTTAAAATCAAGTTTACATTTACCTGAGACAAGATTTATTTTAACGGCAATATGCCTTGCTCATTCCATATAAAAAGAAAGAAAACATGTATTTTCCTGTTTAAGCATTTTGTGATGAAGAGCATGCTAAGGAGGAAATACAAAACCTTGTCCAACAAAATGTGCAATGTGAAACAGGAGATTCTGCTTCTTGTTCATCTGGTAATAAAGACCACAGAGAGACTGTGCCAGTGAAACCTATTCCAATGTTTCAATGGAAAATGATAGAGGGAAGGAAGAGAGCACACGAGTTAACTAGAAGAATCAAGAGTATGTTGAAGATGAAGCAGAGATAGGATATGGGAGGTGTAGCTGAACAGGAATAAAACCCAGTAACTTGGCAAGTGACAAATGTGGGATTACAAAGCAATAATTATATTTGTGAAATATTACAGAATAAAAAAAATTCTGGAAATATTGGACTTTTTTGGACTTTGCTGGGCTTGTGGGGGACTCTAAAGCATATGCCCTACTTCATGTCATTAATGTTCAGAAAACAGCGGAGGGGAAGAGGAGGGAGAAAGTTAACTGTAAGTAAAATAAAATTCCTTCATAATAGTAATATTTTTATAGTGCACAATTTTCTTTGCATGCTATAAAATAATGTTCTCAGTTATTTTTAAGTGCAATTGGGTTACTATTGTAAACAGATGCTACTGTTTTTTTTTCCCCTTTTTTTCTTTTTCCCTTCCTCTCTCTTTCTCCTTGCTCGGATTTAATAAATGTAGGCACTGTAATATAAAAAAAGAAAAAGAAGAAAAGTTTGATTAAAAGAGTATGAGAAAAAAATGAACATGGTTTTTCTCATTCTTGTGTGGGGGTAACTGGATTGGGACCCCTGGTTTGATCTAGTAACAAGTTTTAAGAGAAAGCATATAAATGAAAAACAACATTGAATATTATAAGTTTTTTTTCTAGCAAATAAATGTATGCTTAGCAGCAGTTCTGTATCTGGTCCTCATGTCTCCATGGACACAATCTGATAGAGAGATTGGCTAGAAAAAAAAAACAGAAGTTGGCAAGGAGATAATGTTCTCTGAAAGCATTCAGGTATTTTCCCAGCTGGGAGAGCTATAAACATAAGACAAAACCAGACAGCACTTAATAGAAGCACAGGTTTCACCATGCATCTTAGCATGGATAACCTTTTAGGTTAGCTCAAATCTGTCAGTGTGGCTGTCATTTTGGGACATTTATTATTAGGAGAGTATAACTTCAATATTTGAAGATGTACATAGTTTTGTGCATTACATAAAGGTGGGAATAATAACTTTTTAATACATTGATGCATTCTGTAATATTTTTAAATGTCAATGGTCTCACAGATAAATACAAAAAAGAAAGAGTAGTGAATTATATTGAAAAATGTAGAGTGCAAATAATTATGCTACAGGAGAAACACTTGAAAAGAAGTGAACATGTGAATTTAACAAAGAAAGGTTTTAAGGATGGTTATTCTGCAGAAAACCTGGGACAGAGGAAAAAAGGAGTACTTATATTCATTGCAAGATGAGTTGCAATAGTGATAGAAGGGAATAAAAAGATTATAATGGTAGATTTGTAGTACTAAGGAGCTATAGGCAAGGGGGAGGAGGATTACTCTGACATGTATTTATATTCCACCTAAAACTGTTATAATGGAGCTCAAGAAAATTCTGGGAGAAATAATCAAGTTTCTGCAAGGAATATTAACTTATAGGTGGGCACTGTAATTTGATTTGCAGCAGTGAATATGTGTCTGGGGGGCTCAGAAGAGAAAGTATAACAAAGGAGGGTAGACGTTTGAAGAAATTTATGAATATATATGACATGGAAGATGTGAATTCAGTACTAGGAGTTTGGAGTGAATTTACGTATTATTTCCTAAGATACAAAAATTGGGCTAGGCTAGAGAGAATTTACAGTTCACAGGAGCATTTGCTTTTAATT
The DNA here is from genome assembly GCF_019279795.1 of Protopterus annectens. Classification (NCBI taxonomy): domain Eukaryota; kingdom Metazoa; phylum Chordata; order Ceratodontiformes; family Protopteridae; genus Protopterus; species Protopterus annectens. Next base: position 179,603,140 of record NC_056750.1, on the reverse strand, counting down.
GAAGGTCTTGTTATGCACCCAATAACTAGTACAGATCATGTGCGAATAATAACTAAAATAAAAACCCAGAATAATGAAATAAAAATGATACACTAGTGCTTTCCCACCTATCTGTTGAAAAGAGAGGAATGTAAATAATGGGTAGTGGAAATTTTTCAGGAGCTACTAGATACAATATAATTTTTTAATGAAAATATAGCTAGGGAGTAGTAAAAATTAAGTGGAGTTTAAAAATTGGGTGGAAATAAAAGAAAGGGAGGTATGGTTAAGAAGTAACAATAAATATTTAGAAGGAATGACAAATGTTAAAATATTGCAGAATAGGTAGAATCTCACAAAATAAGAAGAGGAGCAACTGCATAATGCCAAATAGAAAATAAGGGATTACCTCGATAATATGCAGGAGGTTAGAAAGATTGCTGTTACGCAACTATTTTTTGATAACTCTAGAGCATGAAAACTTTTAGCACAATGACTCAGGCAACAGAAAGTAGAAATGGCTGTTGCCAAGCTTAGTGAGCCTATAACAAGGAAGGTAACAGATTCTGTGCAGGTATTAGAAATATTTTGGAAATTCTATGAAAATCTGCATAAAACAGAAAACTATGGAAATCAAGAACAAATACAAATGGAAATGTTTATGGAAGAATTAAATATGCCAAGGTTAGAGGTAGAGGCTCAATTACTTACAGCTAAGATAGGAGGAGATGAGATAACAATTGTGATGTATAACCAATCTACAGGAAAGCCCCCAAAATACATGGTATTCTTGTGGAAGTTTGGAAGCTAGGGGGGGGAAAGTGATAAAGATCTAGAAGTCTTTGTTTATCAGTATTTTAAGAGGAGAAGCACCAACGTCATGGAAGAAAGTGGTGGTAGCTGTAATAACTAGAGGGTAAAGATCCATCAGATCCAGCCTCATACAAGCTCAATCCTAAACTATTATTATAAAGTGTTTATGTCTATAATGGCTAAAAAAATGACAAAAGTGGTGCCAAAATTGATAGATATGAATTGATATGGTTTTGTGGAGGGAAAACAAACATTTGACAACATTGGCAGAACACTGATTATCCACAGAGAAGCAGAATGTAAGAAAATACCACTGTTTTTGGTGGGTCTTGATGCAGAGAAAGCATGTGACAGAGTATGCGGGACTTTATGAGCAGGGAAATGGAAGCATTTGCATTCCCTGATAAAACTATAGGATTGATTAGGAGGATATATATGAGGGATGGGAGGTGAAAATAAAAGTGGCTGGGGTTCCCTCTGATAATTTTGACTTTAGCAGAAGAATCAGGCAGGGGTGTCCTCTTTCCCCTTTGTTATTTGCATTAAATTTAGAAAAGAAAATAAGGGACTAAGAAATCCAAGGATATAATTGAAATGGTAGTCAAGAAAAGCTGTCTCTTTGCAGATGATATTATTTTATACCTGACAAAACCAGAAAAGGACATTGCAGTGTTGTGGAACTTTTTAAGCCAGTTTTAAATATTTTCAGATTATAAAATTAATGAAGCTAAAACAAAGGCAATAACGGTAAATTATGTACACACACAAACTGGTTCAGCAATATCAATATTTATGGGGACATGATTTAAGTATTTATGATTATGGATTAATAATGATTCCAGTGTGACAGCTAAGGAAGAGACTAAACAAAAGATTATAGAAAAACTGAAAAAATGGAAATTCTGGTATATGGATAGTAAGATACAAGCAGTTAAAATGGTTTGTCCCTTTAGTCTTATACACAGGTCAGACGGGTCTATATTACGTGATCGAAAATTCAAATGTTTGAACATGTAATGATCTACCCCAACTGAGCGAAATGGCAGAATGTCAAACATGTAAACTGAAATCTCCGTAAGGGGAGATTTCCATTTACTGCAATGTAGTGCGGTCTCGGAGTTGGTATATTTAAGTAGCAGGGGATGTGGGGGGTGCAGGGGGCTTGCCCCCCTGCATAAAGCAGTTTAATGGTCTGTTTGGGTTTCTATTTTTTTCCGGCTTTTCAACATTATGCCAGTTTGCTCTACTAGGGTCAGTCATTACGTGTTCGAACATCTGAATTTTCAATCACGTAATATAGACCCAGACAGACATATTTTTATCAACCAGAATAGAAGTTGTGGATAGCAATTAATAAAGAGCTGAAGATTTTTTTTCTGGGAGGGGAAGACTGCAAGAGTCAAGTGGGATAAGATGATGGTTGCAATAGAACAAGGCAGCCTGGGATTACCCAATCAGAAGGGGTATTTCAGAGCAACACAGTTAAGGCTCCTATATATAACACAAGCAGAAAACTATAATTCAAATTGGAAAGGGATGATGATGATACAGAGGGGAAGCTCAATAAACAAGCAAGGACTGGGATTTTAGATGCAGACCTTTAAAGGAGAATAACAATAAGAATATAGAATATTATATTCATAAAGTAGCAGAAAGTATTCTAAGAACTAACCCAACACAGGAAAGGATAAAGGAGATTCTGCTAATAGGGATGATTGCAATTAGGGATACAGAAAATAGGCAAGAGGGGACTGGAATTTATTGGAGAAAACTGCCAAGGGAACCAAGGTATTGGGAGCAAATAACTGGAGAGGGAATGGTAATAGAATGGGAAGACACCAAGAATTTATTTTGACTGCAAATTAGAGATTGCCTTTCCTATCAAGGATTAATATCAGTCTAGGTGAAGAAAAATAAATGGGGGGTCCTAAACAAAAGGTCAGCACTGGTAGAGTTTTTAGTAGAATCTAGAACAGAAGCTGCCATTAAAAAGGAATAATTAGTACAGCATATAAAATATTGCATGATAACTATAAGAATCTGAGGAGGTCAGAAAGGACTGGGAAGAGAGATTGGATAAGCAATTCACAAAGAAATGGGGGGATATATGTATATCTCCCAAATATGCAATAAAATCTAGAAGATTTAGGATTTTTGCTTGGAAATGTTTATAGATATTTTATACCCCAAGTAGACTCTAGAGAATTTTTCCTCAGATAGACAGCAAATGTTGGAGGTGTGATGGGGAAGAAAGAGATAATTGGAAACATATTTTCTGGGAGTGTAATGAGTTGGTAGTCTTTAAAGATTTCCTTCAGACTATGCTGTCAAAGATGCTTGGTGAGCAAACTTGATGTAACTAGGGAAATGATTTTTCTGAGCTATGATACAGAATTAGAATTCCTTACACATAGTAAGGCCTTGCTGAGCCTAGTTATGGTGGCTGCCAAAACAAACAATTACAAGAAAATGGAAATCTAAGTCTAAACCAACTGTAATAGAAGTAGTGAATACAGTAACAGTGATAAAACAACTGGAATTGGGATCTTTATATAAGGGTAGGAGCAAATTACATAGAAAATAATGGGAAATGTGGGAACAATACATAAAGGGGAGGAATGATATTTAAAACGACCGCTAAATGTGAAGCCAGCAAGAAGACAACCATTTCCAAATGAACCACCACACTTTATTAATGTTGTTTAGCACTTTCTTCTCCACTACAGAGACTTCATCAAAACAGTTTTCCACACAAACCCAGCCATTTAAATACCCACCCCCAATTATTCAATTTGCCTTTTATTAGAATTTAAAAGCAATATCCACACCAAACTCAAAACATTAAACATATATATTATTTTCATTTATAAATTCTATTGTTCATTTAAAAATCTAAAATGCTTTACTAAAACATGTATGGAATTATTTATTAAATAAAACTCCTGACCTACTGATGTTGAAACCAACATGCAGGATCTAAAATTACCTTGCACATACTTTTAAAAAGTTAACCTAAGATGTGATTGAGTTTTAAAATACTGGCAATACTAATCATTTCGTTGATAACTGGATATTGAGAGGCATTTAAATACAATTGCCACCTCAGCTCCAGTACATCCAAATGAATATCTAAAATGCATCCCTGCTAATCCTTAAACTGTTGAACAACTAGAAATTTAAAATGATGGCCTTGGTTTTCTTTTACATGCCTGTAAAGGGCATTAGTATTTCTACTGTGCCTCACATCACCCAAATGTTCACCAATTCTCAATTTGAATTTTCTACATGTTTTGCCTATATAAAAAATAGGACAATTCTCACACTTAGCCATGTAAATTACATTGCTACTATTGCAATTATAATGCCCTTTAATATTAATAACCTTTCCACTGACTCTAACCTTACCCTCAGTTTCCAATATAAATGGACAAAAAGAACAAGAATTGCATTCATAGCTGCCAATGTTAATGTTGGTTTTCCCTTCTTGTTTTATAGCTTCTAAAATATTTTTATAGATCTATCCTTCCTAAAGACATACCTAGGACCTTTTCCAACTTTTTGTACAATGTTGACATCAGATTGTAAAATCTCCCAGTGGCTTTTATAACTTCAGTAATGGTGTTGGCTACACCAATATAAGTTAAAATCAAGGTTGAGGTGGGGTTAATTCTGTGGTCCTTATTTCCACAGGATCCCAAAAATCCATTGCCTAATATAGGCCTATATGTATCTTGCTCACGTTTGTTCAATACGTCTTTACTAACCTCACTTAAAAGGCAGTCTGGGTACCCTCTTTGTCTAAACATCTCTATTATAAACTCGATTTCTAAAAGGAAATCAGCATTGGAGCTTAACATCCTGGCAGCCCGCACCAACTGACCTTTCACAACTGACTTCTTTTGGTAGTGCAGGTGCCAGCTACCATAGTCCAAATATGAATTGGAGAAGGTCAACTTTCTATGAATCCTGGTGGTAAAGATCTTGTTTGTCTGTTCAATTTCTAATTCTACATCTAAATAACTGATTTTATTCTTGTTATATTTGTATGTGAATTAAGAAATCCACAGTTTCATTGATGAACAAGAGAAACTCCTTCAAACTGTCTTCTGTACCCATCCAAATGAGGAATAGGTCATCCAAGAATCGTGTATAATGCACAATCTGGGTCCTATATGTACTTTTCATCAAATACTCCTGCTCCCAATAGGACATAAGGTTGGCAAAAATGGGGGCAAATGCTGCCCCCATTGCCACACCTTTTGTCTGTTAATAATACTGTCCCTCAAAACAAATATAGTTATTCTTCAAAATAAGCTCCATTATAGTGTGACTATTTTATTAACTTCATCCTGACCAAAAATTTTAGTTTTTTTAAGCTGCTGTTCCAAACAACTTAAGCCTTCGTCATGGGGAATCACAGTAAAAAGATTATCAATGGTAACCAAAATCAAATCCGGTACTACCTCAATACCATTCAACTTGTTTAAAACTTGCCAGGAGTCTTTGCTAATATAATTAAAGAAACTCAAACTCTTTTGCATTTTTTGGTCTAAATATTTACAAATAAAGTATGTCTTTGACCTTTTACCAACAATAATGGGTGTAAATTTTGGATTTACAAGGCCCTTGTGAATTTTTGGGGTACCAAAAATGTTGGACACCCTGGGATATTCATTTTTCATATAATGGTATTTGTTTTCATCAATCTGAGCCTGATATACCATATCATTCAATAATAAATCTATCTTCTGATAGGCCACTTTGATTTCATTTAATGAACTTTCCTTGTAGGTATCATCCAACAATATGGAATTCATCCCATCAAGATAGTCCACCCTATCCATTATGACAACCCCACTGCCCTTGTCGGGTTTCATGAACCTAACCGTGATGTCTTTAACCAGGTCAATCATTAGTGTTTCTCTTCACCAGTCATGTTAGAGCCACAGCCTCCTTCATTCTTACAATAACTCCTCCTGATATCTTTCTCACAAATTTTCTTAAACAATTCAATAGTTTTGTTAAGGGGAGGGTTGAAGGTGCTTGGCCTTTTACACATGTCTCTGACATGAACCTCTAATTCACTCTATTGATTGAACCGAACCTTTAAGTTCAATTTCCTAGTGTACCGTTTTAGATCAATAATAGATTCTACCATGTTACCAAATCTTCAGGGCACAAAAGTGAACCCTTTTGCCAATAAGTCAGCATGTCTGTTGTTAATACTTAGCTTGGAATAATTATACATTTTAAAATCACCCTTGTTGTTTAAAATAATGTCAGGCTCCAATCTATTCTCAATATTCTGTTGTTCATCTAAGCATTGAATCAATGTTTCCAGATAAGATTCCACATGGAATCAGTGATACTAAAATCACCTATTTGATTTACCATAAAATTGTTAAATCATCATTTTCCTTAAACATTGTATGTATAGCCATAGAAGTTTCATGACAATGGTTCACAATATCAGCCGCATTGGCATTAGCCCCACCAGAATAACAAACATCACCAAGAAAATAAATAGATAAGTCAGATAATGAAAGCGAAACCCGCTTTGTTTCCTTGTCCAAATCAAAGCATTCACTGTCCACTTGGTTCGCATTAGAATCCCAAAAGTTGCATTCACTTTATCTAGCAGCAAGAGGCATGGATTAATAAGTACCATAATTTATGTGGTGAAGAATGTCCTCCACCTCAAGCACACCTGTTTCTACACAGTCACTATCATGACACGATGGTAAATGAATCTCAAAGTCACTTACTTGAGTTCCAAACACAAAGTCTCCTGACACGGAAGGCAGGGGCACCACGCCTAAGTATTCCTTGACCTGAAAGTCTTTGGCCTTGCCCCCTGCACTGAAAAATCCTGTTGAACTTTCCTGGAAAAAGAAAATGATGCTGAGGAAGCCATCTTATCTCTTAGTCTGTCAGAATGCCTGACCAAATCATCCGCATTTGTCTCTGACTGTGAACGCTGATATCGCTCCCTTTGAAAACTTCTACTATCTTGAATCATTTCCCTTTCCTGGTTGAGCGCATCACCACGCCTCTGCTTACCATGATCTTGACGACCCAGGGATAGTGGATATACAATATCATTATTGTATTCATCTATATCCCTCTTCATTTTATTTTCTTTGCAAGGAAAAAATAGTGTTACAAATATTGTTGACCTGGATATAAAGATTGTTGTATGCAACCTGATTTTGATTAAATTCACGATCAGTCTTAATAGGCTTATCTAGTTTGTCAAGGCCCTTAACCATATGTTCTAGTTTAACCTGGTTATATTTAACCATTAGTCTCATTAGCTCAATACCAGCTTTATCGAATAACAAGTGCACATCTTTCAAAAATTCACTGTTGTCTTTGATTCCATTTGGGTACCTCCACAATCTCAACCCTCGAGGTACCTGTTGCATTCCTATATTTCTGTTCAGTTATGCATTCTCTAACTGCAGCTTTCTAAACACTGTCAAGTCCTTTATGAACCATTTAAGTCTATCATTCAGAGTGGATACCCCCTGATTATGCATATTCTCTATGTTACCACTCACACGAAAAAGAGTGGCTGGGTTTGTATGGGAAACTGTTCTGATGAAGTCTCTGTAGTGAAGAAGAAAGCACTAAACAACATTAATAAAGTGTGGTGGCTCATTTGAAAGTGGTAGTCTTCTTGCTGGCTCCACATTTAGCTGTCTTTTTGGTTTCATTTTTGTGGTGTTTTTGACTTGGGCAGAGGATGGAGGAGCATGCTTCAAATGAAGATATCATGAAATTATTGCAACAAATCAATGAACAGCTAGGGGTTCATACAACCCAGATCAAAACTTTGATGGACAAACAACCTAATGCTTTTGGTACTTTTGGGAGTTTAGGTCTCCCCCTCACCCATCCAACCCCGGTGTGTGTAGAAAATCACATCTCAGGATTCCTTGACCAAGGTGATACGCAAGGTAAACCAATTATGAATGGTGAAAATACAAATAACAATGTGGGACATGGTGACCAGAATTTTGGTCCTAATTTCAGTGACAGTGTATGGAAGGAAAATAGATTTCTTTTTCGTACTGACTTTAAAGACATGACTGAATGATAATTCACTATAACAACCCAAGGGAATGCATCACATGATGTGTTTTATATACATATATTTAAAAGATGCATACACACTACAGATAGATTATATATATATATATATATATATATATATATATATATATATATATATATATATGTGGATCTGGGTCTATATAAAAATCATCGAATGCTTAGAAAAGCGAACAATGATTTATAGACCCCATGTAAGCGAAAGCTTACAAACTCGAACGCTTAGAACAGTGATTTTTTTTCCAAGGAAAAAAAAAATCGCTGTTCCAAAAAAAAAAAAAAAAACACTTAAAACATAGCATAAAGTGGGGGGCTGTGCCCCCCACACCTCCCTACTTAAATATACCAACTCCGAGATTGCACTACAGTGACGAAAACTGCAAAGTAACAGACACGGCCAAGCAATTTCTTTCCCAGGAAAAGAATTTGCTTATATGCCGCTTCGTCATTTTGCCTTTTCATCTTTTCAAGTTCATCCAAGATGCATTCGAAAGAATGCATCTTCAGTCATCTAATAGGAACCTGTGTAGCTATATCAGATGATCGAGTTTTCAGAAACTCGAAATTAATACGGATGCTGGGGTCAAGCCCCCCCCCTGCACCCTGCATGTGGGGGGCTGCTCCCCCACACCCCTTGCAAATTGCACTATAGTGAAAAAAGTAAATATCCTGATTTTCCTTGTACTATGATCTCCATTCAAAAGCTTTGAGTTTTCAAAAACTCGATCATATGGTCTCAACCATATGAATTTCGAGTTTCTGAAAACTCGATCAACTGATAGGGATCCATGTATATTTATATATATGGATCTACTTCACAAGGTTGACATCACAATGTCAACTGCAAGAAAGTAGACTGCAAAAGGTTGACATCAAAAACACTGTCAGTAAACTACACATGCTTAAGTAAAATTCTCGCTGCACGCAACCAACAAAAAAATCAAAATAACATTGTTTTTTGCAGGGGATCAACCCCCCCTCTACCCCCCACATGCCCATCCAATTATATATACTAACTGTAAAATCACACAGTCCCCAAGAAAAGGAAATATCCTCTCAACTAGGGACTGTCTACCTTGCACAACTGTCGACTGGTTGCATATGTTGACTTTTTGCAGTCAACTTTCTTACTGTCCACAGATGTAAAAACTAAAGTGCAATTCCATCACATAAACATTACATTTTGAAATTCATTGTTGTATCATAAAAATAGTTTTTCAGAAGGATACCCACCTCTCCACCCCTGATGTGGTGGCTGCACTCCAGATACCCCTGCTAAATATGTTTACTAACAGCTGGCAGTTAGCACAGAGGATTAAAGCTTCAAGTTTCTAATGAGTTCTTGTAGTTCTGAGTTCAATGTCCCCAGTCTCCATCTGCCTGTATGACTGAGTAAATCACTTAACCAAAAAGTACTCCCAGGCCCAAAATGAAAATGAGCACCAACCCAGCTGGACAATATGGTTAACCAAATATATAATAAATAAAGTTTTAAGGATGTTGTACTTCAGAGTACGGGAAATACTACAAGAGACCACAACACCGGACAAAGTATAACCTCCCTTACTCAAGCTCACTATTCCCAGGACTGCAGTACTGCTTTGTGGAATTTCAAGAGGCACTCAGTGTACATGCTTGTATATACATAAACAAAAACATATCAGTGTATGTATGTATATGTGTATGAAAATCAATTGTGAGGCAGTGGATTTTTTTTTGCACTAGGCATAGATCACTGCAATATACTCACATATTTTTAACTCCTGAAAAACAAGCAACTCCATAAATTTGTCAACATGCCAACTCTCCTGTTGAGAATTGTTTTTCTGTTTCTTGAATATTTTATATATTCTCTTTACTATTATAATTTTAAATTTAGCATTTTAAGATTTTTTATTTGTAGAAACATCCAGAGAGCATAGAGGGCATAGCAAGATGTTTACCCTCTCATTCTGAAGTGTGAGTAAATAAGGCAGGGCAGGGATACCTTAATTATGTGGACCTGCTATATCCTGGCTACTGACACCAACATACTACACCAGAGTTTAATTTTATTCATTTATTTTAAAGGCAATGCATCATTAAAGTACTGCACTCACTGAATTTAACTTTTCTAGTTAGTCAGTACTTCTACTGCTGATATGCTCAAAACAATGATCTGACCAATGTGCCATGTTAAGCCATTCACTGTTCCTGTTGGCTAAGCAGATCCAGTCACAAACCTGAAACCTTGTCTTATAATGCGGACGAGACAACAGTGGATCTCCTTACTCTGGAAATCTTTCCTCCTCTTTTCTTGCTTTCTCTGGACTGAAACTTCACAACCTAAGCAATGCATGAATGTGTACTAGTTGGAGGCCTAACAGTATGGCACCTACACACCTACACACATACACCTACACACACACACACACACACACACACACACACACACACACACACACACACACACACACACACACTCTCTCACTCCACTGCAAATCCTTCTTCATTGTTAATTACCCATGCCACATAGAATATTCTCAGCATTATTTTTTGTGAATCAGAATCAGAACTTCTTTTTTCCTGTCTTCTCATTCTGTCAATGCTTATGCCTCTAAAACCAACTACAGAGCAAGTCACATGCTTGAGTTTGGGTAAAAGAAGCATCCGCACCTCGTTTGCATGGAGCTCATGGCTATAAGTCTGACTGTCCCAGCCAGTCCCTGCAATGAGGTCCTAGGACATGTGGTATACTGACCAGAGATGGACTCCAACATTTTATGAGTTTTCTAGCCATCCTAGTAACCATGTCAGTTTAAGTGCTGCACTCAAAAATTCTTAATAAAAAGTGCTGATATGTGAATGCTGCGTTACTGAGAACAGGAAATAATTGCTTGTAGCAGTAGTCAGTATTCTGGATTTCATTACCCAAGTCTATATTTGCATACCGTATGACTCTAAGCAAGTCACTTAACCAAACAACGATTCCAATGTACCGCAAAAAAAGAGACACTTGTGTCAGGTTGACTCAACTAGTTAACAAAAAAAAACAGAAAGCTTAACGTTGCTCTAAAATACTTAAAGAGTTAAAAAGCATACAGTCTGCTAAACTGCAATTGTCCAGAGTCTGATGCTCTGTAGAAAGACAAACTAACACAGATAACTTGATCAAATAGAAAGCCTAAAGACCATGCCCTGTTACTGATGGGGCTCTGTCCAAAATTAATAACTATTGATGGAGCAGCGCTTTACTGCCTCTCATAATTCACCTGCACTGTGACTCGGTGTCTATAGAATGCAATGTGGACTTTAGAAAATTTAAAGTAACTGCTGACAATGTTTATCCCCTCATCCTGATGTCAACTAAATAAATAGTTCTATACTTAACAGAAAAATACTTCCAGCCTTTCTCAATCAAGGTGCTCTATACCTCCTGGAAATAAAAAAAAGTCATTCCATCTCAGAGGTCTTCCTCTCAAAATAAGTTGTTGAAGAATGTTTCTAGTATGCAGTAAAAAATGAAGCCATGGACATGTTGTTAATAATGTGAAGTGTATGAGAGCCGCAAGGTAACTGGTTTGTATTCCTGCCAGAAGCATTCCTAAAAGGTCAGTATTGACAAAACCATCAGTATTTTGCATGCTCTGAAGATCAAGGAAATGTACCAAAGTCTGAACCTGAGGTAAAACGGTAATATATGAAGAAAGAAGACTGACTGCAGAAATTTATTGTTATTCTTCTTACGTGCACAAGCACACAGAAAAACACACACACACAAACACACACACACACACACACACACACACACACACACACACACACACACACACACACACACACACACAAAAGCATGTGAATATCAGCATAGATATGTATATATGCTTTCATAAAAATACATGCCTACAGAGATATACACACGCATGCAAGTAAACATACATTACATACATACATATGACTACACATAAATATAGAAATGTGTGCATACATACATTCAAACACATGCATGCATTTATCCATACACACACAGACATACACACACACACACACACACAAAGTTCATAACTCTGAACTGTACAGATTTTTTCAGAATGTCTAGATTTTTGATTCTTGTTTTTGGTCTGTTCCTCACAGAATTTGTGATTTTCTAGAATTTTGTGGCAAATCAGTGAGAACTGAATTCACTAAATTATGACAGCAATTTGAGTGTCAGACTTCATATCCTTCAGAAAATGCATAGCAACACACGACATTTAATTCTAGCAACTTTCTAAGTTTATAAGAGCAGTATTTAAAAATTGTCCCTGTTTTGGGAGCTTTGCCCCACCATTATTGTTGGCCTTGTCCAGATCATTTGTGGTAAGAGATTAGAACATGACTGTACACACACACACATACACACAGCCAATTTATAGTGTCCAATCCATCTACTGCATGTCTTTTGAAAGTCAGTGGAAGACAGAATACCTGGAGGAAACATATGCAAACACAGGGAGGACATGCAGACTCTCACAGAAGGCACCCCAGCCATGAATTGAACTGGGATTCTTCTTGTTATGAGACAACACTGTCTGCTGCACCACTGTGTTCTTTTGCATAGGTACGTGTGTGTGTGTGTGTGTGCGTGTGTGTGTGTGTGTGTGTGTGTGTGTGTGTGTGTGTGTGTGTGTGTGTGTGTGTGTGTGTGCGCACGTACATGTGTGTGATGTTTATTAATGTATGCTGTGGCATAGTGTCTGTTGAGCCTGGAGAGTGAGCTACTCATTCAGAGATTGTGTCATCAACTAGGGTTGTATTTACCAGAGAAAAATGCAGAGCAGGCAAGCAAACCAGAAAGAAGGAAGTGTCTACAGCAGCCAATGAGAAGCAGCAGTAGCAGTATCTTAGGTTATATAATGGCCAATACCTGTACTTAATCAGCTATTTCCCTCCATTTCTGCTACTCATAACTAAAGTTAGTGATACGGCAAAGTTTTAGCCAGTATGTAAGCAATATGAGAGAGAGTAGTGGTTATTCTGTTAGAGATGATGAGCAGCTACTGTCTCCAGAAAACTATCTTTATTGGCTGGTGCCAAAAGCTATTTAAAAGCTGCTTTTCATTGGTTTGTTTACTTTTCTAGCTATATTGCAGTAAGCTGTGCTTTGCACAGAGCTTGGCAAACCTACACCCAATAGACACAGGCACTCTGACTAAAGTTTTACTCCTAGCAAGCCTAGTCAGAACCAGACCCATTAGCAGTCTGTGTTAAAGTTGTTACCTCTTTATTTAAGACCAAGTTAAGTCACTGTAAGCTGCTTATATCTTAGCAGATCATCTCAATCAGTTAACTATTATACTACAAATCTACAGATAAGTCTTATAATACCTCATATCCCCAAATTTCTACACTCTTGGACTATATGGAAGGTTAGACAGATTGTCTGCCTTCAGGTGCTAGCCTTATAACAATAACACTTGGTATTGTAAGGGAATGTAGCAACTGCCTAATGCTCATTGTCAATGAACTACTACTTACACTATCACAAACTCAATGTGAGAGATGCACTTATTTAACTAGGATGGAAGCAACCCTCTCACCAAAAAAAAAAAAAAAAAAAAAAAAAAAACATCTGTGAGTACACCCCATACCACCACCAACACAGCACATACAAAATACATGGGAAAGTGTCATATGCTAAAGCTGTAAAGATGCATGTATATGAGACTAGGTCTATGTGGAAATTTTAGTACAACAACACATAATGCTACATACACAATCGGGAGTCACCAGGGAAAAAAATGCACCAAACCAAGTACTCTTAAATGCTCCACTAAAAATAAAATACTGGTGATTGGTGATTCCATAGCAAAATACAGACTCTACCCTCACAAGACTGAACAAAAACAGGGTGGTGGTGAGGTGCCTTTCAGTGCCAAGATCTTTCACATCTCAAGGACCCTTAACATGATCAAATACAACTAGGACATGATGGTGGTCCATGTGGGTGTAAATGATCTGGCACTCAAGCATAAGGAGACAGACATTTCCAAGCTCACCATGTATGTCACAACTGCAGGAAAGACCCTGATACTGAGCAGAATGCTGCTTTCACCAAGAATTATGTTGTGGCACAAGGAAAGGATGATTGATTTCAACAACTGACTTAGTAACCAGCATCACTGCAGGGGATTCCAGTATGTGCCAGCATGGGATGCTGCACAGCTCTACTTGCTGATTTCAACAACTGACTTAGTAACCAGCATCACTGCAGGGGATTCCAGTATGTGCCAGCATGGGATGCTGCACAGCTCTACTTGCTTTGCCAAGGACAGCTTGCACCTCATATTCCAGGGCTTCTGCATACTGGTTAGAGTCTTTGCTGCCTCCATATCACCTTTTTAGGCATAGGCCAGTTAATGGATCTTCCAACTAAAGAAGCATAACAAACAAAGCACCAGATAATTACAGCATGCTGCTATTTAATGCTGAGTCTAAATAACAGATTACATGACCTTGACGTTCTTCTGCATTTAGAGCACATTCATGTCTGTATTATTGCTAAAACCTGGTTGAAGAGTACAGAAATAATCCCTTCTATACCAGGGTTTTGCTCCTACCACACCTTTATACCCAATGGAAACTGTGGTGGAGGATCCATATTTGTTAGAGATCCAGAATCTCAGCTTACTAAGATCCAGCTCAGTGTAAATAAAACAAACTATCAGATCATAGCATGTTAGAGGACCCCCTGATAATCCCCAAAAAACATGTCCATTCCTTAAATACATTAGAGAAACTTAAAAATACAAAAACTACTTGATGATAAACTGGGAGACCTATACATCAAATATAAGCTACGCCCAGAAATTCCTGGATCAAACAGTCAAGGAACCCAGTAAAGGTCAAAATGTTCTTGATCTGGTCCTTAAATATGTACTGTCCCACAGATATACCCTTCCCTAGTCAAGTCTGAACACAAATTAGAAACCACCAAAATCTCTTAACCAAATATTACAATACGTAGTGACATCAAAAGTACTAAATCCCTAGAGTTTTCTGATGAAATCTCTAAAATCAAGTATAAATGCAAGCCACAAAAATGTAGACACAGCTAATAGTTATGCAAATAAATTCTGCACTCGCCTAGAGGACGGTATAACTAACCAAGTTCCTACCAATACTAAACAGAGGAAACAGCAAACCAGCCTGGTGGCCCACATGCATAAACAATAGAATAAGAGAAAAAAGCTCATTAGACTATATAGCAAAACTGCAGACCCACACATCAAGGTTAACATCAAAAGGTTATCCAAGGTAGTGAAAAACACTCTCGGGAAACTAATACATCCTATGAATTTAGGTTAGAACTGGAAGCAAAGGATAATTGGATATCCTTCTTTACCCATGTCAGAAAGTTATGAAACACCCAGCACTGCTCTGAACTTATTCAAAATGGCTCTACTGCTCTGATCCAGGGGGTACTGCAAATATGCTAGAAAACAAATTCAGCACTAACTTTACCCCAGAGGCATCTATACAAAAACCCACATATACCAAAGGAACTAAAACCCCTATCAACACAAAAGAACACCTTTAAAAATAATTCACAAAAATGCATCCTCTGTGGACCTGATAACATACCCGTATGCCTGCTGAACAGCATTAAATATTTATGGGTGGTCCCAGCCATACACCTGTTCAACCTGAGCTTATCTACTGGCTTTGTCCCTGAGGTTTATGTACAGCAGTCACAATGCCTCTTCATAAAGGTGACCCCAGGAATTACAGACCCATCAGCTTGATGAGCCTCATCTGCAAGGCCATGGAAGAGGTCAAAACAGTCCTGATAAACTACTATATAAACCCCCAGCAGTCTGACTTTTAAGGGCAGATCCTGTCTAATGAATCTGGTATTTATATATTTATTTATTTGTTGGTTGGTTTGTTTGTGTTTATTTTGAAAGGGTAGCACAAGCTATGAACAGTGGTCATGTTGTCCATCAGCATATCTTGACCTTGCCAACACATTTGATACCATACCTCATGCCAGCATTATCAAGGAGCTAAATGTCATGCAAACTGATTCTTATGTTCTTTGACCACACTGAGACAGTGGCAGATGCGTCCTCAGAAAAAAATGAAAGCAGGGTAGTAGTCTGACATCCATATCAAATTCAGGAGCTCTAGTTAATCAAGTTTACTGACAACTGTAAACTAGATGTTATACTTGAATCGCCTTCTGACATGCAAATGCTATGAATGAGCATATGCATGTTCAGAGCTGAAAATGGGTTAATACAAAATGCAACACTGTTGCATTTGGCAAATAAACTCACCAGCTTATAGTATGGAAATGAAGATGCCACTGTGAGACTCTGAACATAGGTAGGCAACTACACTGTCCTTGAATTATTATGTTTCAAAGACAGTGAGGAAATCTTTTATCTTGCTCAGCTGATCTCAAAATGTATTTCCTCTAGATCAAGAGAAGTCCTGAACCCTCTCTATACTGCACTGATCAGACTCATCATAGAATACAATGTCTCTTTGGGATGTATGTTACTGAACATATCAAGCAGTTGGAGAGACCCCAAAGTTTCCTGACAAAATGTTAATCAGATTCAATTACTTGAGCTATCAGGAGAAGATGAAGGCCTTATCCCTCTATGCAGTGCCCTACAGACTCCTTAAGAGCAGACCCGTGCCTTGCCTTCCAAGCCATTGGATTCCAGCAGACTAACACCTCTTATTTTTCTACAAACCAAATAGACCAGTACACACTAGAACCAGACATCCAAGCCTGCTTCAGCAAAGAAACAAACCATTATGGAGAGGCAGATTTGTCATATGACTACCCCTTCTCTAGAACAAACTTCATCTCCAGATCAAGCAATGTGACACACTATCTTCACTTAAGAAGAAATTAGACAATTGGATTGGTATAAACAACTTCACCCCAGGTATGACTGTCCTATCATTCTTTGAAAAGGTAAAGTCTAAGGCTCAGGTACTGTCACAGTGTAAATGGCCACATGTCCTAGCTGCCTTGTGCGTTATATAATTCTGTTATTCCTGACCTCCAGGTTAAGGGAGAGTTCTGAAGGGGAGTCTCCAGGATGAAGGTAGTTTGAAGGTATCCTTAGCTGAGCTGCAGTCCTCTACTGAAAAACGTATGGAAATCACCCAACCTGTGTAGTAAAGACTGCTGAAAATGCTGCAAACTAATAAGTATTACTTGTTTTAAAAAACACTGTGTGAAGGAATACTGCACATGTGAAATGAATGCTGGAAAGACAGATATGAACTGACTGGGTTTTTTTCTGTTACTTTCCAAGCTTTGTTTCAAGAAAGCACTTTTTCTTTGTTCATGTTACTAAACCTCATCTGAAAACTGAGAAAGCTGTTTCCATGGACTGTTTTTTTTACTGTAAGCACTATGCAATGCTACAATATATACATGTATAGGTGTATGTATGTATATACATACACTATACTATCACACACAAGACTTACTAAAGGAAAGAAGAAACTTTACTTCACATTTACTTCCCCTAAACCATGGTCACACTATAAGGGAAGAAATGAGAGAAAGGTAAGAGTTTGTTAGGTAAGGCCTTAAGAATATGTGACATTCCTCCTCTGGGCCAGTGATCATGGAGTCTCAATCCTCACCACGGACATGAGCGAGAGACATTTACTTAGAACAAAAATAGATATACACAGTATTTCCAGATGTAGCTCTCTGTACCAAGCGTAATTTCCTTTAAGAGCACACAGGTAATACGCTTCTGTCCTAAGGCTGGGTTTCCTCTCTCTCTCACCAGACCCCAAATAAGATTCCACACTGACCACAGCTGTAGAGTTGAGTCCTCAGCCAAGTATTCCAAGCCTAGTCTTCCACCACCTTCTCTGTGAAACCAGTGCTCTGTGTCCCTGCTCTAAGTAGCTGATACACACACTCTGAGATTTGGTTTTCACACACACAGACATAACTGGGAAAGGCTGGCACAAGTCTGCAGCTATGCCCCCTCTGCCCACACTATAAGGTCAATACTGCCACCAGAATACTCCAAAGCCGGCTACTCTGAGGCTCTTACAAGGGTACCCAACTATACTGAGTAAAATGAATACAAATGGTAGTGTTTGACCAATGCAGCAAGGCTTTTAGGAGTGGCCACAGTGTCAACAAATAAATAGAAGTACTCTCAAAGGTTAAAATATTCTCTAAAAAAACTGCCAAAGTTAAAAGTTTAAATAATAATAAATAAAAGAACATGAAAATACTAATTATCTATTTACAATAAACACCAGAGTTTCAATCACAGGAAATATTAAAAATAACACCCATGGAAAGATTCATACAGATACAGAACAAAATTTAATTAATCTCACTATATTTAACTGACTGGTCTAAACAATTACTGTCCCTAGTTCACTTACTAGAGCAAAGCAAGATGATGTGGTTGAGGAGTCCTTCTTTGTCAGGTTTCACAAACAGACTGCCCTGAGACTTATGTCTCATTTAGTATTATAACATAATTTCCTCCTGAATTACACAATGACATCACATACATCTGGTCATCTGACTCCGGTTCCCACACTACTCCTTCACTAGAAACTAAAACAGAATCTTGCACAGATGTGTTACCATACACACACATAGAGCTTTGTTATGGTGTGTTATAGCATCTGGAAGCTATAAAGCCATTTCAAAAGCTTCCACCCTTCCAGGGAAGCACTTAGTTCACTCCTAAGGACAATACAGTAGGATTCCTAGTCCTGGTTTTCACAGACATTTTTGTCTCTGGCTGCAATCAGAACTGTAAGATATAATCCTTATGGACCGAGATTAACCTCTTCTCTTCCAGTATCCTCTGTTCCAATATATTTCTTTCAACAGTTACCATACAGGTGTATTTCTTTTTCTGTCCAGTTGGTCCCACTGCTGGTACATTTTTAACACAAGCAGTTTTACAAATACATTTCAACACAAGTACCTGTACAAATCAATTTAACATACAGATGACATATAATTCTTTACAAAACTCCATCTTACTATGCTGACATATTATGCTGACATATGTTATACATCCACTGCCTTACTTCTCCTGGCATAGCTGGCAATAACTCATATCACAGTAAATATGACAAATTTTTACTGCTGCCTTGGGCTATGACCAATATCTTCCACATGCTAAGCTTCTGACTGTAAAGCTGGAGTGCAGAGTTATGACTGGCATCAATCCAGGATTCTGTCCTCCTCATTCTCAGCTCACTACTTTGCAATGTTATTTTACCAGTAACTAAATTTTGGCTTGCACTATTTTACATTCATATACACAATAATTTCCAGGAGGTGCTAATACCTTTTCAGTACCAGTACAGGCTCCTTCATCTATGCTATCACACCGCCACCAGCCAAACCAGTCTGGTACCTTAAGGTCACAGTAACTGAACACTTATACAATAAACCACAAGTATTACATTAAACACTCTTACAATAAACCACATGTATCATATTAGTGTAGTTGCTGTAGCCATAAATAGTTGCACTTCAAAGGATGGGTACCAAAAGGTTTATTTCATTGTTTCTGAGAAAGTACCAATGTGCACTTTAATAATCAGCTACCAAAAAATGTTATAGTTGAATGATAAAATACTTTACTTACAATTATGCAACACACCAGTAATAGTTAAATACACAAAGGCATGCACACTTGTACAGGAAAATTCAAATTAAGGTAATTAAAATGACAATTATCGTCAACATTTTTTTTTCTGGCTATGCCTATTCATTTTACTATCTAAAGGGTAACTGATACTGGGATATTTAGTTACTTTTATATTTAATCAGTAGTTGCAGAACACAGATAAAATATACAAATGTGTGCTCACTGAGACCCCAGGAAGCAAGCTGTCTCATTGTTAAGTTCATGCAACAGTTCTTTCAAATTTTATTCACT
This sequence comes from Protopterus annectens, assembly GCF_019279795.1. Classification (NCBI taxonomy): domain Eukaryota; kingdom Metazoa; phylum Chordata; order Ceratodontiformes; family Protopteridae; genus Protopterus; species Protopterus annectens. The sequence continues at coordinate 179,583,311 of NC_056750.1, read as the reverse complement.
TCTTCCATTTTAATTTAGTTCTTCAGCTCAGCAAGAGTATTATGTCATGCAGTGTTATTAGTAGCAAGGACCATATTACTTGCTAAAAATCCAAAAGGATTTCATATGAATTGACTTTGGTAAAAGCTAAGTTGGTGCTGTCAAGTCCCCATTTTCCATATGGTATAGTTCCCCTAACTCTTACTTCCTTCAAGCTCAACATTTCAAATCTATGCCCCAAATTTGCTAAGCCCAGTAACTTCCAACTTATTTTTCATAATACTGCTTCTCTGATAGGTAATATCTGTATGTGTGTGTGTGTGTGTGTGTGTGTGTGTGTGTGTGTGTGTGTCTGTGTGTGTGTGTGTGTGTGTGTGTGTCTGAACACAGTTTCATTCCGCATCTGTCTCTAATAAAACAAAATACATATCCATTAGATCTGTACACATTTTTTAGAGTGGAGGCTTCAATGGGTCTCTAAGCAGCTTGATTAATCAAACTGCCATATTAAAATGGTTAAAGCAGATAAGTGTATAGACTATAATGGCCAAAACAAAGAAGATACATCATTGTTTTGTAAAATATGACAGGATAGTGGGATGGGAATGTTAAGTATGAAAGTCTAACACCATATTTCCTACTTTTGTCATGTTATATCAATTAATTTTTTTAAGTAGAAAAGGAGATGAGGGATAGTCAGAGGAGAGATGAGATATCATGGAACAGAAAGTGGGAAATGGTAAAAGAGGTAATTTAGTGTGGAACCGGAGGGGAGAAGGAGAAGGAATATATAGTGTGGAAGTGGAGAAGGAAGGATTAGAAAGATAGGATGGGGATGGAGAGATAGAAAAGGTGATGGAGAGGGAGTAAGAATGTGTTCAGTTGGAGCAGTAACATACCCAGGATTTTCTTGGGTCTATATTACGTCGAACTAAAACAAGTTCAAATGTTGTAATATTGAACCCTTAAGTCCAAAAGTGGAAAATAACGAAGCCACGGCACATTGACTTTTTCCCAGGGAAAAAAATCGGTAGGCCGTTTTTGGGGTTTTGCTATTTCCTCCATTGTGGTGCGATTTGTGGAGTTGGTATATTTAAGTAGGGGTGTGTGTGTGTTTAAGTTGAAGGTTAAGTTTTTTTTTTGGTCATGGAACAGAGATTTTTTTCCCTGAGAAAAAAATCTCTATTCTGTGCTTTCGGTTTTGTTGGGTTTCGGACATAAGGGTTCGATATTACAACGATCAAACTTTTGTAAGTTCAATGTTGTGATATAGACCTGATTTTCTTAGGTAGTTCTCTTAGAGAGCATTTAAGGAAGGCAGGTTTGGGATTGTTCTGATAGTTTGAGGAAGGGACTTCCAAGCCTTGGCTACTGAGTGTGGGTGCAGGCAGTGGCTAGCTGATTTAGATGGTTTAGATACAGAGAGGAGGAGTATATCTTCTGATCTAAGCGTTCTAATTTGGGATGTGTAAGTTTAGTATTTGGTCAAGTACTCGACATACAGATGGCTTGTAATTGATGTTGAGTGTAGTTATGACTTGTAAATAGGAGAGATAGGGATTTCGAACCATTGGAGGGAATGAAGGATTTTGCAGTGGTGTGTGAAGGATTTTGCAGTGGTGTGTGAAGGAATTTGAACTAGTAGCAAATTAGACAACTTTGTTGTAGCAGCTTTCAGTTTTATTTTTTTTGGGTTGATTGTAAATTTGTTAGGATGGGGTCCTGTATAATACGGAGGGCAAGAGGTAGGTTTTAGCAAGTGTTATTTTTATTGTTGTGTTACGGGGGAGTTTGCTTGGACATAGCATGCCAAGTTTCTGGTGGTTATCTGAGGTGTGAATCTTAAATTAATCCTTGGCAGGGGAGTGCAGTTTTGAGGTAAAGAGAAGTAAGAGTTGAGAATTTGTAAGCCACTTTTCAACGTTGGTAAATGCTTGTTAGATAACCTGCTGCAGGTGTGCTAGTGTGGTTAAAGAAGAGATGATAGTAGAGTCATCTGCATACTGAATAAGAGATCCTTGACATGAGGTGACTGATGAAAATGTTGAAAAGTAAAGGGCCGAGGATGGATCCTTGTGGGATACCAGTGAATATGAGGTGAAAAGGGGAAATGGCAACTTGCCATTTAACTGATTGCTGTCTGTTGGCCAGGTAGCTAGAGAACCATTGTATTGAGAAGGGTGATAAGCTAAATAAGGAAAGATTGCTGAGAAGTAAGAAGTGAGAAACCAAATCAAAAGCTTTTGATAGGTATAGAAATATTGCTGATACCAGTTGCCACAGCCTATTGACAGAGTCTGTGAATGAAAGTGATGCAATGGTTGTACTGTAGCCTGGCTGGAAGTCATGCTGGGTTTTGGTGATTAAATTATTTTGTAACCGAAAGTGCAGAAGTTGTTGTTGAATGTATTTCTTTAGAATTTTAGAGAGGGGAGAGAGGATGGCTATTGGGCAAAATTCAGAGAATGTCCTCATTGTTCCCATGTATGCATACAGCTAAGATACTAGGCTTGTAAGGGGAGACCTACCAAGCAAGGTAGCAGGACATAATAAAAGATGGTATTCCTCCTTGCCACAAGGTCTTTAGAGGGTGTAAAGGATCATTGGAAAGATACAATGTGATAGCACAGGAATAAAAAAAGAGTAAGTTTGCAAAAGAATTTGACCCTCGCTCATGTCAGAGTAAAATAAAACAATCAGTAGACACACTAAGATCATAGTGGTAAATAGGTTTTTAGTTTTAGCTTTCTAATATAAGCTGTTAGCAGTATGCTTGTGGAAAGCCTTGTTTGGTTAGCTAGCATTCACTTATGGTGAGCTAAAAGCATTGCAATGAAAACCAAAGAAGGAAAGCAAAAAAGCTAAAGATAATCCAAGCACATTAATGAAATAAAAATGTTATTTTCATATGAGGTGTAGTGGTTCTGCCAGAAGATCAATATAAAAAATCAAGCAAGCAAATTAGCTGGGGGCAGATGCCTCAGGTTGTGTGCACACCAAGTTTGCATACAAGAAATAGATAACTTTGTATAAACAGAATACATATAATTATATATTCATTAACAAATCACTGTGCTTGAGCCAGGTTCTGACTGTGGCTCAGATTATCCAAGGCTGAATAGTAACACTGGCGGTACCAGTCAGGAAACACTGAAGCATGTGGCTGGCATCAGCCCACCCCCCTGCGGCGAAGGAGGCAGCTTGGTCACCTATGGCATTGGTATACTAAAGAAGATAGATGGTAAAACAGGCAGCATGAAGAAGATGCAGAAATCTGCCAAACACTGATCGCTATACGCACAATTAAGTGCATGCACAGAGGCACGTAAGAATTATTAAGCCTGTGTTGTGAGAAATATATGCATGTCAGGCTGCCATGGGAAGAAAGTCAGGAACCAAAACCCCCTACCCCACACAATTCAGTTGTGATCCTCAGTAGTCAGTTCTTCTCCCAGTGACCCAGAACACCAGGCAAGAAGTGGAAAACACATGTGCCAGTAAAGGAAATGGCTTCATGGCCAACAGGGAGTGGAGGAAAGAGAGAGAGAAAGATATACAGAAAAAAAGAAAAAAAAATCAACATTTTTAATGAAAAATTTTCATCTCAACATTCTTGCTAACCTTGCATGTGAACTATGGCTGACAAATGTTTAAACCTTACAGAACACATGATTTTTATTTTTCTTACAAACCCAATGTGTGTGGAAAAATCTGATATTGCAAAACAGTGTGCATACGATTAGTTTTCCAAAATTCAACCTGCAAAATCTGTTTTCATAGGATCATAGGAAGTTACTAGGCTATTGGCTCTGAGGCCCTTACAAGCCCAGTCAATAATTTAGCCCATGTTCTAGCAAGTCAGCACCCTATGCCACTGTCCAGCAGGGATATAGGTGGAATCCTAGGGGTGTATTTTCTATTCCCCATCCGGTCATCCATGTTGCACTTAAAAAGGGTTAATGAGGTACTCTGCTTTCCATGGTGAGGGAGTCTATTCCAAAAAAGGGGGAGTCTCTGGGACACAAATCTGTCTTGCCAAGAAGTCCTATTGATGTCACAGACCAGGTTGAGGTCACGTGTGTGGGTTAATTGAATGGAGCTTGACTTGCGGATATGCAGCAGTCCCATCAGAGCGGGGTCTGAGATTGCTTTGTATGCCAGACAGAGGTCACGTCTGCGGAGTCTGTAGGAGACAGAGCAAAGGGACAGGGCTTTTAGCCTATCTGTGTAGGGTAGATGTTTGAGGTCCTGGATTCTCTGGGTGAGGAATCTCTGCGGTCTCTCCAGCTGCTGCATGTGCTTTGTAAGATACATGCCGAAAGGGGCACTGTATTCAATAATCGGTTTTCATCATAATAAACTGTGATAGCTTCATGATGATGGAGAAAAAATAAAGTATTCATGTCTAGTATGTGTACATCTAGTTGGCTCAGAAAGGGGTTGTCCTGCAGCAATGCTATGGCTACAAATGGACCGCAATAAAACTGTTAACTCATTCCCTCCAGGACACCTCTTTTGAATGTACACCTTCAGCTACCACTGGGTATGGCTAGAGCCTTTAAAAATGAATTATCACCTTAGAGTTCTAAAAAAATACTCATTGACAGAGGTCAAATATCAATGCAATTGTGTTTGCCATCATGTATGCTTCAAGATAAAATATTCTGAGTCAAGTCCGGTGTTAGCATTTTGGAGGCCCCAGCAAATGTCAAGCTGGGGGCTCCCTGGGCACTTTTAAATATCACCCTGTCACCACCACCTCTACCGAGCAACCTTTTAGTTAATGCTGCAAACTTTTAGGACTAATATGCACAGACTGACCTGTAACTCCAATGCCCTTACATTACAACAGGACTGTGCACCACACTATGGTGGCCCATCTCACAGAGGGATATTCACAGTTACTGGCATTTAGTTGCAACAATCATATAATAAAATGACTCTATGTACAGTGTTGGACTTAGGTGAAATGGTACTCTAGGCACTATTTACTGTTTCACCCCACCAACACACACACACACACAGACCCTCCAGTGCTCTCCTCTATTCCCCCCATCCAGGCATCCCTATACCATGCACATTCCTTTTTCCTTCCTTTTCTCAGATTGTGCCTCAACTCTTTAGTTTTTTCAAGAAGCCATGACTTCCTATGTGCTATGAAGTGCATTTTTATTTTATTATTATTTTTACTCAACCTTTTCATCCAGTGATGGCTTGAACAGAAATTATGATTAAGGAAAGAAATTCACTGTAGCTATTCAACTTTAGTTTTCCTTGAATTCTTTCAGCACACCTTTCCTGACGAAAACAGTACAGTAAACTCAATTAAGCCAGGGATAGAAGCTAATAGGGTTATATATGCCCTGCAATGCATTTTGGAGCATTTTCCCAACTTTTTTAATTCATTGGTGGCCTAACAAATCATGAGTATGAAGAGATTCAGTCTTATTTTTTTTTTCTTTCAAGGAAGACATAAGTTGTGCCCAAGAGCTAATGTTCAAAGCTGACATAATATTATCTCACAGTAAACAAGTTGTGAGGATGCACAGATCCTATCTGGAAATAATGGCTGCCTCCTAACCCCCTCCCCCCAAAAAAGACAGTCACTGCCTGTGCATCCCTCTGGTGATAGATTAGGATGAAATCAGAGGCTCAAATAGGCAAAGTCATGTATTGCAAGTTACCGCTGTTGTACATATAAATAGCATGCATCCTCACATATAAATAGCATGCATCCTCACCCTTCAACCCTAACCCCCAAAGGCAGCCACCTGTATACATGCCTGATGTGTGAGTGTGAGGAAAGTGAAAAAATGATTACAGTAATGTATTCTACTGTGTTGTTCACATATAGTATATTGCCCCATACAGAAGCTATAGTAGCCTTCTTTTTACACCTCTGAGTTTGTGAGAAATGTAAAAGAAACAATGTTCTTACTGTCCCCAGCCCAAACACAAACTATAATGATCCCCTGTGCACAACTCTAAGTTCTGACTGATGAAAATTAAAGTAGTAATGATAGCACAATCCCCAGCCCCCATAAAACCTACAGCAATCTTCTATACACATGAGCAGGGCTGGTTTTACAGTGGTGAATGATGACTTCAAATCAAAGGGGGCTGCAGGAGACAGCTGAATGGGTGTGGGCCAATGGGAAGAGGCAGAGCTATGCTCAAAACCACAACAACTAGAACTTTAAATACGTTGCCCTGGGTGCCAAACCTTCATTACGAGAGTCCAATCAAGACAAAATGAAGTGTAGAAGAAAAAAAATATTTCAATGCATTGACTACATGACAGCTTACTTAATATCTAGATGGAAACAAAAAGGTTGTGAGGCATGAAAAAATAAATTACTTTTTAAATACATTACTGGAATGCTAGTCAAAATCAAGTATAAAAAAAACAAGCAGCACTTAACTCAAACCACTTCTCCTTGCACTGCAGTTCTAATTATAATTTATATTCACCTTTATAAACGTACCAAGTAGCAATCTCTGTGATACCCCCACTTGTAAAAATGTTTCTTATCCAAAAAAGACCTGCTGCCTGACAACAACTATCTACTTTTTTCATGGGGAAAACATGATCAAAGTACAAAAATGAACAGCAAACAAAAAACAAGCTCAAGATAAATTGCTTAAAGGATTATTGCACAGGTTATGGACCACATGTGATAGATTGGCATTCTGTTTAGTTTACAGGTAAAGCCTGCAAAGATAACTGCAAGTCTCCAACAAATGAACTTCTGACAATACTGTAATCCTGTCCTTTATTACAAATACTGTCATATGCATTTCAATACCTAAGGCTTATACGTTATCTAGTTATGTAAATATTCTCTACATGGCAACAACAAAAAGGCTTTTTCAGTGTTGGTAATTCTTTAACAGTATGCTTATTAAAGCTTACTTGCATCTTACAAACTCAGACAAGCTTACCTGATTGTCATTAAAGCATTGCTACTTAAACACAGAGCAACAGGGCACTGTTACAGCATGCATTTTCTGAATAATAAGAAGCATAAATCAACAGTACAAAAATATGACAGAAAACCAGAACATTTTGCAAAATCAAGGACAAATGAAAAGCCACTGTCGTACTTGTGTATACCTTGGATGGGGGAACTGCTCCTTGCCTGGACACATCCAGAGTCACTAAATGGGGGAGTGGGGTACAACAAGTATGTCACAATTTGAAATGTCTCTGGCTGACGGTGATGGCTCTGGCACATTTGCCATACCTCTCAACCTCAGAGCAAGAAATCTAGACAAAGTCATACACAGAAGTGGGACAAAGGCCCCAAACTTAGGACAATTTTTAAATATTGCTCTTATAAACTCAGAAAGATAATAGAATAGTAGTAGGTCTTGCATTTGTATGAATTTTCTGAAGGGTATGAAATCTGAAACTCAAATGTCTGTCATTATTTTCTAACTTCAGTCTTTAATGATTTGCCACTAATTTGCCAGAAAACCACAATTTTATGAAAAAAACTGACCAAAAATGTGATGCAAAAATATAAAATTGCCACACTTGAACAGCTGACAAAATAAGATAATCTACATGCATTTTTGAAATAAAAGTAATCTATAACTCTGATCACTACAGTTATTTAGAATTGTAAACCCTCCGCGTTTTCTTCCAAAATTGCTGTTTTGCGGAGGGATTATAAGGGGGGAGCAACATTTTAAGCCAAAATCAGGGACAGTTGAGAGCTTTAGATATTCCTAATTCTATAAAGTGATTTATTTGCATGTTCCTCTCAACCTGTTAATGCAGGAAATCTGGACAAGGCCAAATATATTGGGGGAACATACACACAGTACTAAAAATTTCTCTTGTATAAACTTAGTTGATAGAATAACAGGTCTTGCTTTAGCATGCATTTTTCTGAAGGTTATGAAGTCTGAAACTCAATGTCTCTCATTATTTAATGACTTAATTCCTAAATGATTTACCAGAAAACCACACATTTTATGAGGAACAAACCAAAAATATATTCATTCTGCAAAAAATCTGGACAGTTGAGAGGTATAGTTTAGCCAGGGCTGTCTAAGTTTTGTTTTGCATTTTACAGCACAAACACTAATAGACCTGCTAATCAAAGCAATGCAGTTGCATAATGAAAATAGACTTAGCATTAAAACTTTTCTGCCCTTGAAACTCACATTCACTGAAACAGTATTGAAACCTGCATTCAAAGAAAAAACATTTTGCCAGTGGCAGATAAAGATTAACTTTTGGCTGTTTTCAAATCATAGGCCTCTTGCACATGAAACATACATGTGTTCGTTGATACACCTTCCTGATTGTATTAAATAATATTCCTTGTATAGTACAGTACAGTTGTTAGAGGATGTTTTAAATGTATTGTTTTGAACATTTTTCCAATAAACAATGAAACAAAATGCATGCACCAATAATGACAAAACTGCCCAATTTAGAACATTTCCATCATAAAAGTCTACTCAAACTTCAGCAATCCACCAGTATCAGTAAATATGCACAATATCTGAAGAAGTAAATGTCATCTAAATAATTCCACATTAAAGAGATCTGAAACTAATGAAAAGGCTGCTACTAGCAAACAACTTTATATTTCATTGTTTCATCTACGAATAAAGTGCCTGTTGCCCTTGAGGAATAAATTGCCTATGCTGCGTTAAAAAATATAAGCTAGTAATATTGCAATAGGGAATGGATGGCAAACTGATAACAGCTTCATAGTTACTAGGTATCTTTACCAAAAAAGATTGCAGTATCCACCCAATTTACAACACAGTATCAGCAATGCATCTACATATTGTGGGAGTAGAACCCACAGCCTTCTGCATCAAAAGCAAGTACACTACCTGTTGTGCTATTAACATTGCAAGCAGACTCAGCATAAGCAGCACTAAACTTCTCTTCCCCTGCAGCTCTCAGCTCCTTGTAAAATATACTAGACACTCAGTTGTATCTCTCAACTTTGCAGCACAAAAAATCTGGAAAAGGCCAAAATGTATTGGGGGGACAAAAGCTCAAAATCCAGGGACATATTTTAAACACTGCTTGTATAATCTTGGAAAGTTGCTAGAATAAAATGCTGTGTTACTACCATATATTTCACTGCTAAGTCTTGAACCCAGGACCCTGTGGCAAAACAGAGCAACATACCACTATGCCAAATCAGCTGTTTTGTGAAAGAGAGGAAGACTGAAACATAAATGGCTACCATTTAATGAATTCAGTTCTCACCATAGCGGTCAACCTCTTAGCACAAAACACCTGGACAAAGCCAATAATGGTGGAATACAGCCCCCAAACATATTCAGTGAATTCAGTTCTCACCATAGCTGTCAACCTGTTAGCACAAAACACCTGAACAAAGCCAATAATGGGGGAATATAGCCCCCAGACATTTTTAATGAATTCATTCTCATCATAGCTGTCAACCTCTTAGCACAAAACACCTGGACAAAGCCAGTAATGGGGGAATACAGCCCCCAAACATATTCAGTGAATTCAGTTCTCACCATAGCTCTCAACCTTAGCACAGAAAAACTGGACAAAGCCAATAATGGGGGAATACAGTTCCAAAAATAGAGACAAATTTCAAATATTCATCTTATAAACAGAAAATTGCTAGAATAAAAGGTTTTGTGTTACCATGTACTTTCTGAAGAATATGAAGTCTGAAATTCAAATGCCTGTCATTTTTATTTAACATTTGTTAACTAGGAAAGTCTGACTTGGAACAAAAGCCAATTTTCAGCAGAGGCCCAGGAAGAAATACCCCAGACACATGTCTTTGTAACATGAGAGGACACCAGAGCACCCAGAGGAAACTTACACAAACACAGGGAGGACACACACACACACACACACCAGTACCTGGCTTCCCATGCCCGTTTGTCTGCAGCAGCTTCTCCGTATCCAGTACCTGGTTTCCCATGCCATTTGTCTGCAGCAGCTTCAAGCACATCCTGCATAAGCATGTAAACACATCCTTCCCCACGAGAGAGCAGGCTCCAGCCTGCGGATGTTGCAGTCCAGATCTCTTTCATTCTATCCGGTCATCACCGCATAGAATTCTGGGCATCAAAGTACCAAGATGTATTCGTCCTACTCCGGACTGTTGTTGCAGCAGTCTGGATCCCCTCTGAGTTCCGGGACTGCTGAGTGCGCAGCTGCAGAAGTTCAGAAACGTTCCGAGACTAGCAATTTTTTTTTTCCTTTTCCACAGCTGGGGGGGGGGGGGGGTTTGCAGTCCTGCAGTCTTATAGCACAAGTCACCCGTGACCAAAGCTGGAGCTTGAGTTGCTTTTTGCTAAGCAGCCACAGGAATTTTCAGAGTCAGTGTTTTCTCTTTACCTTTTCTAGCTGATTTTCTTTCAGACTCTCTAAGTTTCTTCTTTGCTGACATCCACTCAGTGTACTTATTAGCCAGTAAGTCAATTTACTAAAACTAGTACAGTTACTGGTCCTTATCTCTCATTTTTTTCACATTTAGAGAGCTGAAATTAATCTATTGATCAGTGTGCATTCATCTTGGAAGTACAAACATTGTTTAATTTCTTTATGGATAAATAAGCCTGCCATCTTGATTATACTAGTGTGCGTTTCTGTAAAATAAGTTAAAATACTTTATTTTGATAATTTTAACACAATCTGTCATCTGAAGTATACACAGTCAACAAAATGAATGTGGTTGATAGACACAGACACTGATGGATTTTGGTAATAGCAGTTTGAGTGTGCTTTCGTAGTTGAAATGTTCTGAAATTTGTGAGTTTGCTATTATTGGTTAGCAAATCTTGTTTTTCTTCTTGCTGGAAAAATGTTCAGGACTAGTCAAATTTAAAACAAACAAACACAAATTAATTTTGATTTGTTATACAATACATATAATTTAAAATAACCCAGAAGATAAGTACCCATTTCAAATAACAGAAAGGTGAATCCTAAATGGTGCATTTATTCACTGTCTTGAAAAATAAAGGAAGCTCAATGGTTCAAAGCTGCCCAGACTCCAAGATGCACTAAATCTGCTACTGTTCACTTTCATAGTTGAAGATCAAGACTTTCAGTATTTATTGAGAACTCTGACTTATGACTCAGCTCTTGCTCTTTCTCCCTACAGATAGAAAAATGTCAGATAGAGAATCCTTTAAGTCCCACACTGGTGTCCATAAATTACTAAACGCTGGTAGGTTAGGCCCCCCAAGAGTTTCCCTATACTTTCTTCCCAGCCATCAGGGTCCCATTTTTGAATCAAGGTGATTTCAGTCAGTACCCAGAGAGGCCTGGATTTACTTTTGGCATCTCCTTTTGATATGTGGGGATCTGGCTGAACCAGTCACTAAACCTCCATGAGCACATAAAAAAGTTGAGAGCCAAGTAGTCTACTGTTCTGGGCCAACAAAATAACTCAGCTCCTCTCACATCCAGTAAGGGCTGTGACAGGAAAAAGCATCCTCCTTGCCTTACTTGAGTACTGTTCCCCCTTGTTCACATCAGCCTCTGCCAAAACACTGCCCCCCTTCTCACCCTCTCCAATAAAATATGTTGATTCATAGCTAACTCACCATGGAATGAATACCACTGCCTTACTCTTTCAAATAATAATTGGCTTCTAGCACAGGCCAGATCAATTCTTCTTCCCGGTTATTTGCTCTTCAAAATACTCTGTCTTCAAACATTTTACTGCAACTCAGACCTATAACCTAAGAAGGCAATTCAGATCTGGTTTTTCCAGACAAATCCCTTCTCTCAAACTGTACTCTACTAGCAATTGCTTCTGTGTGCTGGACCCAAAACTATAGCAGTAAGTCTGGGTCTGTTGTGTTAATGTTGAAAGTTTCATATATAACAAAAGTTTTGGCCTTACGGGGTGGGATGGGTGGGTGTGTGAGTGTTTGCAGTCTGACATTAGAGTAAAGACTAGGGAAGGGAATAGTATTAGTGTTGTGTACATATGCTGTTGAATATTGTGTAGGCCTGAGTGTCTTACATAGTGGTAATGTTATGGAAAAGGTTATACTAAGGTAAGGTGTACGGATGGGACTAGGGGCAGAGAAAGATTTAAGATTAGCATGCATTATAATCGTGATATCCATGGTGGTACAGCGGTAGCTTTGTTACCTCACAGCAAAAGGTTCTCCTGTTCGATTCTCAACTGGAGTGCCTTCTGTATGGAGTCTGCATGTCCTCCCCACGGTTGAGTGTCCTCCAAAAGACATGCGTCAATGGGCGTGCCTTTGCTGAAGGTTGGGCATTCGTCTGGCAACTCGGCACCATAAAAATCGACTGTCAATCATTAGCAGACCGGAGTTCTGCTGTGGTGACCCCTAACCGGGAAAAGCCAAAAAGACAAACATGCATTATAATGGTGATGCAGGGAGACAACGCCACCTGCCAGGTCTCATTAATGTGTGCTAACCCTAAGCATAACCATAACCCCATCCCTAATGCCAGCCTTACACATTAAGTTTATAAACCCCTTCTTTAACACTATTACCATTCAAACAAAGTACGTCCAAATTTAATGGTAGGGTTTTGGTTAATGGCTCATACAAGGAAACCGCTTGTTTTACATTTGCATTCTTTTGCCTTTGAGGTTTCATTTTTTTCAATAAAGTGATTTCTCGATATGCTGGCTTCAATCAATTTGCTTGATTGTTTCAGCATTTTAAACAACTGATATAGCTCCATTTAGTTTTATAGCTATCAACAACCCCTCCTTTACCACAGCTAATAAATCTGAGAAAAAAAGATGAGAGCAGAAAAGAAAATTTATGTGGATCACACACCTAGGGGCAATATTTCCTCCTGAATTAAGTGAGGTGGCATGATTTCTAGCACCCTGTTCTGCACATTGCTCAACATCCTGCAAGTGAACTACAGCAACATGTACAACAAAAACTGCCGGATATTCATGCTGGTTTTAGAATGGCAGATGCAACAGAAACACAACTGCCAATATCCTTTGGATAATGTAAGATGCACAGGAGATCCAGAAAAATAGTTACTTCACCTTTATTGTCTAATCAAGAACCTCTGTCATGGAGAACTGTAACAAACTGTAAGTTATAAGAGAAATACGGTTAACAGGATCACCTTATTTGCCCCCCCCCCCCGGTGAATCAGTATGCAGAACAAGAACCAAAGATGAGAAATGAATATTGAATAACTGATTGGTTCAAGATTTGAAAAAATGTATACTAAATCTATGTATACTAAATCTATATATTGTCACAAGACAAAACACTGCTTCATCTGAGAGACTCGATACAATCCTTTGAGTGCTTTTCTTTATTTTACCAAGAACTTCATCAGTGTAAAACAATAATAGCCTGTTTTATAGTATTATCGAGTAAATTGTGACCTATAGAGCTGACCAATTACTCAACCAATACAAAATACAATAATTTAAACACATTTGGAAAAATCAATTGTTTTGAAGCAGTTATGAGTCAGTGGGAAACTGAATGATCTCTCAATTTACAGTTATTGCAAATGTGAAAATTATTGCCTGGAAGTGTTGTCCTGAAGGTCTGAGAAATAGATATGACATAGGAGAGGCTCCAGCAGCACTGAGCCTTGTGTACACCAATAACAGACTTTTGCTTTCAGATGTGGGACGAGCAACTCTAGCCACATGGGTCTACCAGACTAACAGTTAGTTATCCATTGGGCAACACAAGGATTTATATTCAGATTTATAAGTTGATCAATAATGCCTAAATGGGGAATAATAATAACAGACCTTAGCTAGGTCCAGATATACTGTATTCACTGCTTCAGTGACTTAAAAAAATAATGAGGTTAAAGAAACAGGATCATCCTTTGACAAAGCCAAATTGATGCAGGTTTAACAAATGGTGAATGTCTAGACTCATGAGGATTTAGATAATAACTTTTATAGCTCTACACACAAAGCTAGTGAGATTAATAAGTCTATAGTTAATAGTGTCTGTAGTTGTGTGGCCCTTTCACAAAGGTACTACAATGGCTATTTTCCAGGCTTCAGGAATGTAATCATTGGAGAGACTTAGTCTAAAGAGGTTAAGAAGGGGAAAAGGAAAGGCCCTATTTGGCACTAATAATCAGGTAATTTGGTATGAAATCTTAGCCTACGGATGAGGTGTTCTTAGCTTTTAAGGAAGCAGAAAGGACATATTCCATAGTAACTAAAGAGGGCGGCTGAGACTGGACAATCTGTGGATCGATGGTAACTGTGGATGGAGTAACATTTGCATTATTAATAAGAAAATGCATGTTCATGTAAAACATTTTGGTCAAATAACTTTTTAAGTGAATTTGAGTAATCTTTAAAACTTGTTCCTGATTTTAGACCTTTATTACCAATTATTTTTATATTTGTCCAGAATTCATGAGGAAAGAAGTTGGGAGGTATTTTCATAGATTACAGTGGCCAGATGTTCTGCTATAGTGTCAGTTCCAATGAGGATTTTGAATCAGAAATGAATTCTGATGCAGCTAATGTCTAAGACATTCTTAACTCTAAATCTTCTACTTGAAGCCGCATTTTTTAAGAATTTCAAGCTAATTAGCTATTATCTAGCTAATCTATTATCTATTATCCCCAAACAGACTTTTTGGCACTAATTGTTATATGAATTGTATGTCTGACTTGTTTCATTTATTTCATTGTATTGACTCTGTGTCAGAACAAATCAGATTTATCGTGACTCATATCATTTAAAATTAATAATTATTTTTACCTAAGGAAATAGGCTAGTAGTGCAGTCAAAGTAAATTGTGATTGTGTTTTCCTTCTCTATAACTGATTTTATTTCATTAATTTGCAGATATAATACATCGTATTATGTATCGTGACATATTAATGCCAGCATTAATAGATTACTGTTAAAATATGACATAAGAAATTATGTATGTACTCTCTTTAGTTGGGGAGATATAGGTGAATTTCTCTTATTCTGGAAAGACAAATATACATATATATTAGGAGAAATACATAAAAATAAAAAATGAAGGAAGGAGTGCTATTTCTTTAAAGCTAAATTTGTGAAGTGCCAGTAAAATGTTGTGGATATATGGCCTGTTTGCATTTACTTATTGATTTTGTCTCACCTTAATTTTGTTTTTAATTACCTCATGACCATCCTTTTGCAACCATCATAGGTTAACTTTGAAGAAAGTTTGAAAAAGACCAGTCTCCTCTTCTTCACTGGCAAGCTGAATTGGGCATACAATGGAAATGGGTTGAAGAAACCTTCAGAAGCACCATGTTTTTATTGTTTAGAATAAAAAGGTTTTGTTTTCTTGCTTCTTAGCTGGGTAAATATCAAAGGATCTCATGCAAATGGGTAGCCATGCTTATGTCTTCTATTTTTGAAATGCATTTTATCTACCAGGAACTGTCAAGATGCTGACCTGGGATGAAATGGTAGCATCATTGAGAATGATTGTGTGTATGTCACATATTTACATGGATATTTGTCAATGATTCAGCCAGGTGCTGGAGGCTGCAGGTATAAGAACTAACTGCTGAATTAAATGACATAATGTGGAATGTAAAGTTCCAGTCTGTTATTGACAGGGTAGTCACATCAGCATCATTACAGTAAAGTTACAATTTTCCAATGGAAGTAGGCAAGAGCCAGTATTGCTTACTCAAAATCTCTGATGCTGAATAGCTTTCTATTACCAGCAGAGTAACCCTTCTTAAATACACCCTGCTCTTTAAATCAATAACTGTAGATTTGTGCATTGTTCTCAGCCAGCTTACTATAACGTGGCAGTGGCAGAAGAAGACTTCAATGGAATGAGTATGGGTAACTGGAATGAGTGAAGTTCTATTGTGATAGGTCAAAGACCATTACCTGTGATCAAATAATAGATGAGGCCGTTCACTCTCATCCACAGAGTGCCTTATTACTTTATAGCCATTTTATTGATTAGATACATCTCAGAAGTCTATCTGCAATCAACAAGGCCAAACTTAAGTGAAATGGATAGCTAGACAAGGATCAACAGGCCCTCAGTTGCACAAAGGTCCCCCATGTACCCCCTAGTGCACCCCCTTTCTCCTCATCCTGGCCTGACATCACACAGACAGATTACTTCTTCCTTGTTTCTTTTCTTGTTTTTTTTTTCACAATTTCTCTTGCTTATTAGTTAACTTGCCAATACTTTGCTATAATAAATTTAAAGGAAGTACGTGATTTAAGGCAGGTGTATCACGGCTACTAGGCCTCCAGAAGTCATGGGCTTTTAGGTGATCTGATGTGCATCTCAGAGCTTTTAATTACAATGGCCTGAATAAAAATATATGAATAAGGAAAAAACAGTTTTATTTTTTCTTTGAGTGAAAACCAGCTTGTGCTTAAAGATTAATATTCATAGCTAACAAAATAGTTCCCCAGTAAACAAAGCTACTTGTTGTAATTATAGATAACCACCTTAAGTTTGATATTCAAATACAACAAGCTATCAAGAAAACCTACAGAAAATTTTGACTCCTATATCTCAGAAAACACTTTTAACTAGCACTGCCAAAAACAGACTCTGCATATGTCCTAAATTCAATACTAAATGCTGCCCCCATCTGCACCTACCTTCAGCAATTTCTACCAACAAAAACTGAACAATAATGTAACAGGCTAGATAAATTTGTCAGTAATGAATCTGTTAAATCCAGCTACTGCTGTGCCTTAAGAGTTAGGCTGGCTAGAACTCCTACACTTTCTCTCTGCCACACAGTTTGAACTGTTCATAATATAACCTACAAATCAAGCAGCCCTGCACTCCACGGATTAGTGGAACCTTATACCCCTGCAAGATTAGTATGCTCCATGGATAAGTCCGTATTAACTGTAAGAAAAAAACACAAGTCTGTTCATTTTTAGTGCACGATCAAATATTTTCAGTGAATATTAATGAGTGCATGTGATACAATGAATTAAATTTACTGACTTTTAATCACATAATCTTTGGCTACAAGGTAATTTAAGCAAAGTACTGCGTAACAGTAAGTTTTCTGATGTCTATTAAATAATGGGTGAAAGCACTCAATGATACTAAAGTTACTGAAAACGCAGCAAATAAATGTTGCCGGTACCATGAGTTAACCCTCCACTGAGGCAAATATTTTTTATTTATTTTTTAAGTGTCTAATCTTTAATATATAATGCTAGTTGTGATGTGCATATGTCTCAACTGTCCAAAATATTGCAGAATGTTCCTAAATAGGTGTCTGCATGCATGTGTGGAAGATTAACACATTACCACTGCATACTTCATGTTTGAAAATGAGAAGTTATGTACCTACCATAACGTTCCATGTTAGTTGTCTTCTCTCGCCTTCTTTCTTGCTGGATGGGTTCGGAGCTGATCCTCGGCTCCGACTCGGCCACTTACTAAAGCTCGAGAGCTAATTTTACCGGCTCGAGGCAACCCTATATCCCATGATGCAAGGCGATAACTACCCAGATCTCGTTTGGTAGCTAAGGAAAAATTATGCAATATATTCCTCCAACTGGAGAGGAGAAGGAAGAGGTAAGAATCCCCCTAAAAAGACCAACCTGATCTAGTGACACTAGTAAGCTGATTAGCTGGAAAAAATTGGATCAGGACTCTTCAAGGAAGAAGAACAATCTTCTCAGTCTGACCAGGCTAGGGGGATGGTGGGAGGGACGCAAGAAAGAAGGCGAGAGAAGACAACATGGAACATTATGGTAGGTACATAACTTCAATGTTAAGTTGTCAATCTCGCCTTCATTCTTGCTGGATGGGACCGCGTCCCTAGCACCTTTATCCTGGGTGGCTCAATGGAACAGACTCTTGAGAACGGTAGAACCAAAATTTGCCCTGTTTCTGGAGGCCAAGTCCAATTTGTAATGCGAAACAAAGGTATGAGGAGAGGCTCATGTGGCTGCTGCACAAATAGTGTCTATTGGAAGTCTAGCCTGAAAAGCTGTAGATGTAGCTAGTGCTCTGGTGGAATGGGCTTTTGGCCTAGAAATCAACTCTTTGCCCCTGAGTTGATAAATGCATGTAACCACAGAAGACAGCCACCTAGATAGGGTTACCTTGGATACCGGAAGGCCTTTCCTGTTCTCTGCATAGGATAAAAACAGTTGATCAGATTTCCTAAATTGTTTGGTTCTGTCCAGATAATATCTGAGTTGGCGGTGAACATTGAGATAATGCAGTTTTTGTTCTGCTCTATTAGAATAATTTGGGAAAAAAACTGGAAGATCAATAGATTGATTCAAGTTCGTCTGCGATGCCACTTTGGGTAAGAAAGACGGATTAGTCCTTAGAGAAACTCTGTCTTTGTGGAAGATTAAGTAGGGAGGACGAATGCAGAGGGCATGAAGCTCAGATACTCTCCTGGCGGAAGTAATGGCGACCAGAAAGAGTGTCTTCCAAGAAAGAAATTTCAATGAACAGGCAGCAGCAGGTTCGAAAGGGGGAAGAATCAAGGATGTTAAGATCAAATTTAGATCCCACTGTGGTGGGGGGGTCTCTAATCGGAGGTTTAAGTAAAAATATACCTCTAAGGAATGCCTTGCAAAGTTTATGTGACATGATGTTGTGGTCCAACAAACCGATATGAAAATTTGAAATGGCTGCCATCTGAACTTTTACTGTGGAGGAAGAAGATCCTGAGTGAAAAATTTCGGCTAGGAAGTCCAAGACCGAATGAATCAGAGCAGTAAAGGGATCTATGTTCCTAGCTTTTGCCCAGAAGGAGAAACGTTGCCACTTACTAGTGTAAATCCTTCTGGTGGAAGATTTAAGGGAAGCTACTATGATATCCCGGACAGGATTAGATATCATAGGAAGCCTGGCTAGGGATGGAAGTGGAGCAACCAAGCAGTGAGGTTGAGAGAAGGTATGGCTTGGTGCAGCTGCCCCGACTGGTGGGTCAGAAGATCTGGAACCGGGTCCAGATGCCATGGCTGTACCAAAAGGTAACGATGAAGGAACGGAAACCATATCTGTCGAGGCCAATAAGGGGCAATGAGAATCATCTTGGCTCTCAAGGTGGTTGCTTTCTGAATTACTTGTGGTATTAGAGGAAAAGGAGGAAAAGCATAGAAAAGTCCCCGGGGCCAATCTTGGATTAGAGCGTCTCTGGGGGGATGGCCTGAAAGGGGGAAGAGGAAGAAGAAGTCGGGGCATTTGCTGTTTTGAGGTGTAGCAAAAAGATTGCAGCAAGGAATGCCCCACTTCTGAAAAATCTCTTCCATCACAGATTGTTTGAGAGACCACTCGTGAGGCATGAGAATAGCTCTGCTCAACCTGTCCGCTATGATGTTGGATTTCCCGGGCATATGCGTTGCTATTAGAAACAGCTGAGAGGAGATTGCCCACTGCCAAAGTCTGAGTGCCTCTCGACACAGTGGATAGGACTTGGTTCCGCCCTGCTTGTTGATATACCACACTACGGACATATTGTCAGTTTGGACTGCAATAGTCCCCAGGGGAAGAGAGTCGTAGAGGGCTTGCAACGTTAAAAGCACTGCTCTCATCTCCAGGACATTTATGTGCAGGTGGCATTCGAAAGGTTGCCAAGTGCCATGGACCATCCTGTCCTGATAATGCCCCCCACCCGATCAGGGAGGCGTCCGATGTAACCGTGGCGACCGAGGCTGGAGGAACAAAGGGTCTGCCCTGATGGACTTGAGGGGAAAATATCCACCAGGTCAGATGCCTTTTGCAAATTGGGGTTATCATGATCCTGTGATGCATGGGAAGCCGTTGAAAAGACCATTGGGCAAACAGCATCCATTGTAGGAGACGCATGTAAAAACGGGCAAGGGGAAGAAGTGTTATGGCAGCCACCATAAGACCCAATACTTTCAGGGCAAACCTGGCCTGAATTGTGTCGCTCTGGAGAATCACATGGATGTGGTTTTGAATATCCAAGATCCTTTGGTCTGTTAACTTTGCTGAAAGTTGTACGGTGTCCAATTTGGCGCCTATAAAGGTAATAGATTGACAGGGCGACAAGGCAGATTTTTCAAAATTTATAGAAATTCCTAGCCCTCTGCAAATGTGAATGGTGTAATCTCTGGCTTGGAGAAGTTGATGCCTGGTGGTGGCAGTGAGGAGCCAGTCATCTAGGTATGGAAACACCTGGAATCCTTGATGTCTCAGGTGAGCCGTAACCACTGCCATACATTTGGTGAACACTCTGGGGGCTGTAGTGAGTCCAAATGGCAGGGCTCTGAATTGGAAGTGACTGGCCCCCAGCCGAAAGCGGAGAAACCTTCTGGAGTGCCTGTGAATTTTTATGTGATAGTACGCATCCTGAAGGTCCACCGAGCACATCCAATTGTCCTTGCCCAGAAAGGGTAGAATGGACTGAAGCGTGACCATCCGGAATCTTGTTTTCTTCACAAACTTGTTTAGTTTGCTGAGATCTAATATTGGTCTCCAGTCCCCTGTCTTTTTTGGTACTAAAAAGAACCTTGAGTAGATTCCGGATCCTATTTGGTCTGCTGGGACTGGCTGGAAGGCTCTTTTTGCTAACAGTTTTGATATCTCTAGTACTGCTAGTTCCCTTAGACCGGGTGGAACGTCTGGAAGGGTTCCCTTTTGCTGAATTGGGGTTTGGATAAAGGGAATTTTGTAACCCTCGGATATGATCGACTGTACCCATTTGTCTTGAGAAAGGGAAAGCCAGGCTTTTGGGTACAACGATAATCTTCCCCTGACTGCCTCCGAAGGTGGACAATCGGGCAACATCTCAGGGATGCTGGAAGGGTTTGTCAGAGAGAGACTCCCTGCTACCCTGATTCTGCGGACCCCCTCTGCCCCTAGGGCGGTGCCTGTTGTTGTTACCCCCTCTGCCTCTGGGGGTAAACTGACCTTGTGCGTCATGCATGACTCCTTGAGATTTGCGGAACCACATTTTCCCTCCCTTCTGACCTTTTGGGTAAGGCCTTGATGGGGTGGAGAAATGGACTCCTACGGCAGAAAGAGTCTTGCCATCTTGTTCGCATCTAGTCAAGGTGTCTTTCACTTGAGGTCCGAACAAGGTCGAACCATCAAAAGGAGAGTTTGTGAATGACGCCTTTAAGGGGTCTGCAAAATTACAAAGCCACATCCAGGATTGACGCCTTAAAGCCACTCCTGTGCCTGCGGCCCTACTCGCTCCATCTGCTGCATATATGAGCTGCATGGAGGAGTTAACAATGGAGTTTAGGATTCCTAGCTGTGAGTTAATTTTATCTTGGGACCCAGCAGCTGACGGATCCTGTAAAACTTCTCCCAATTCTTTAAGAACATCTCTTTGAAGGCAGGTGAAGTGACACAAGTAGTTCAGCGACCGCATGGCAAAGGTCGCTGAAGAAAAAATCCGCTTGCCGTACCTATCCATAGTCCTGGAATCCTTGTTAGGAGGATGGACAGGTACTGAAGGATCAGCTAATTCCTTCTTGGTGGCTGCAGCCACCACCATGGCATCAACCAGGACACCTTTCATCAAAAATTGCCTATCAGGTGGGGCCGTGATGAATTTAGAAGGCCTCCGAGGAATGGGTTCCACCGAATCCGGGGCCATCCACGCCTTCCGAGCCACCACGTCCATAAGAGGGTTGAAAGGTGGAGACACCCAGGAAGTGGAGGGTCGAGACCCGAACGCCTCCAGGTATACCAACTCGTCCTCGGAAGGATTAAGGGAAGGCCAGTTCCCCCTCTGCTTAAGGAGTTCAAGGATGTCTGAGAAAGAGACATCCTCAGAGGGGGACCTTGGGGATCCCTCCGACTCATCCAAGTCAGTATCTGATGTAATAGACTCGGGGGAGTCTAGATGTTTCCTCTTACATGTCCTCTTCCGAGGAGGCTCACCTGATGGGTCAGGAGAAGCCTCGAAAGAGGAAGATATTCCCAGTGGGGAAACCTGAGGCGTTGGATCTCTCTGGGTCCGGGAGCAAGAGAGTGGGAAGAGACGTCAGCAGGCACTGTAGTGGGAGGAGCTGATGGAACTGACCATTGACTAAGCCCTGGGGCTAGTACACTCCTCATCACCTCGAAGGCTCCCCCATCAGAGAGGCCAGAAGACTCCCGCTCCGAAGAGATAGGAACCCCAGGCCACACCGACAGGGATGGCTCCGAGGCTGATGTCGTGGCTGAGCTCACCAGCGCCGAAGCTCCGAGAGGGAGAACGGGGTCGGACAAGGGTCCAATGCTACTCGCCCCCTCGGAGCCGATGAGAGAGACCAGATGCCCGGATCCCTCCAATGAAGGCATCAAGGAGGAGATCGGAGCAGAGGGTGACGGAGCCGAAGGGGGAGGTGGTATCGGCTCCGAAGCCAAAACAGTCACGGCTCCGAGGAGCTCCGGCTCCGAGCTCTGTAGGAGAGTCGGAGGAATGTTAGGTGGATGTGTACTAGCTACCGTCTCTGTTGAGACGGGTTCTGGAGCATTTGGGCCAATGCCTGAGACTTTAATAGTCTACTCACCACTCTCTCAAGGTCGTGGTCAGACAGCCTGGACGACTGAGAAGACCGGCTCTGATGGCTCCGCTCCGAGAGCAAGGGTGATCTCGGAGCCAAATGTATAGATTCCAACAAAGGGGATCTTGATCTCTTCCTGGAGATGGGTGGAGCTGAAGGAGCCGAGGATATGTCGGCTCCAGCCGGAGCAGACAATGAGTGCCTAGATTTAGCGGCATCGGCGCCGGGTGGAGCCGATGCTGTAAGCTGTGACATAGGAGGATCGGCTCTGGCCGGAGCCGATCTCATCACAGAAGGTGAACCAGTAGCCGATGGCTTAGGGCTTGGAGCCGAAGGCTTAACTGGTTTCGAGGGCTTCCCCGGAGCAGACTTAGTCGGGGAGCTCTCAGGCTTTAATAAGCCCCTCAGTATTAGTTTGTTTCTGCGCTCCTGCAGGGCTCTTGGGCTGAAGGCATGGCAGACAGCACAAGAGTCCTGCAGGTGCAGAGGTCCCAGGCAGTAAACACAAGAAGTGTGACCGTCTGTCAGAGACATTTTCTGACAGCACGAATCACACTTCTTGAAGCCAGAGACCTTTGTGTCCCTCGACATAACTGTGTCGAGGGAGCACTAAGTTACAAAAAAAAAACACACACACTAAAAGTCTGAAGTTTGAAAAACTTACCAGGAGCCGGTAAAAATGCACCTCGCAAGCAAAAGCAGCAAATGAGATCTGGGTAGTTATCGCCTTGCATCATGGGATATAGGGTTGCCTCGAGCCGGTAAAATTAGCTCTCGAGCTTTAGTAAGTGGCCGAGTCGGAGCCGAGGATCAGCTCCGAACCCATCCAGCAAGAAAGAAGACGAGATTAACAACTTAACATGCTACTTTAGTCTCATATTTAGCTGTTGAAGACATGACTCGTTTCTTGATTTGCCTGCTGAGAATGAGAGATTTTTTAGACAGCTTACTTTTAAACAGGAATTTCTGGCTTCTTTTGTACAGTTTTTTATGCTAGGGGTCCTGTTGAATCGCCCATTAGCAGGGTGTTGGGCTGAATGGTAAGTGATTCTAGGAAATTCAGGTATGCAGAGTGTTTTGCATGCTCTCCATTTAGGGACTTGTAGTTAGCAATGATATGGTGGAGGATTTTGCCTGTGGTGAGCTGGTCACCTTTTATTCTTAGTACTCCTTTAATATCCTTTGATGTTCTGTGGGCATATCATCTGACTTTCTATCTTTCTGTCCTTTGGCTTGCAACCTGATAGTTTCTTTATGCCAGCTATTCAGTCATTTTCTAGAAGCTTATAGAATTCCCTTAGTTCTTTGTTAGCCATCCGGTATGTC
Organism: Protopterus annectens; assembly: GCF_019279795.1. Classification (NCBI taxonomy): domain Eukaryota; kingdom Metazoa; phylum Chordata; order Ceratodontiformes; family Protopteridae; genus Protopterus; species Protopterus annectens. The sequence goes on along the minus strand of NC_056750.1, from coordinate 179,559,566 downwards.
TTCCTAGCCTAGTCTGTGTTTTCTATGTCCCACTTTGTCCTGCACTCCTCCTTTCTTTTGATGTCTTCCTGGACTTCCACCATCAGCTTTCCCCATGTACCTTATTTCTATATATGGCTCAGTCACTTATCAATTCTGTAGTCCTCACACATGCTGTTTTGAGGTGCGGCCATTCTTCAACCTATGGGTGAGTTTGAGATGGAAACACTCTGCATTTTTCAGGAGAAGACCCCCACAAGAACATGCAAATGGCAAACAGGCATTGGCCAGAGGTCAGGCTTGAACCTTGTACATGGGAAGCTAATACCTTAACCGCTGTACTAAATGGTCTCTCTCACTCTCAGAGCAGTTAAAATGATATCTTAGCTAGGTCTTAGAGGTGAGACTCAAACCTTGCACCTTAGGCATATGAGGCAAACACCTTATCCACTGTGCCATGCCAGTTTTTGCCTGCAAACTTGCAAAAAAGATCCTTCTTATCTATCTCTGAAGCCCTTAGTGGATGTATTCATTTAGACAGTTGTACACACTGCATGGATTAAATAAGCCATGGCTTCTCTGTGTAATATACAAAATTTGCATTCAGTAGAGTAGAAAGAGTATGCCTAGCTACACCGTTAAAGTATCTGTGTGCATGTGGGTGGGTCAGTATGTGTATATCTATCTAGCTATACAGATAGATGCATAGATACATAGATGGACAGATATTTATAGAGATATATACATATATATATATATATATACATATATATATATATATATATATATATATATATATATATATATATATATATATATATATATATATATATACATATATATATATATATATACACACACACACACACACACACACACACACACACACACACACACAGACACATATGTATATATACATATTTAGATACTGGGTCTCCTACAGGTATTTGTATGGTAGCAGCTCATGATGCACATGCTCACTGTCACTTGTTCGAAAAAGGGATGTGACCAAACTCTGAAAACCCCAATGTCTCATTCTCAACACTTGACCCTATCAAACTGTATAGCCCTACTAGAAGCCTATTCTAACCCTTAAAATCCCTCCCAGTTCTGAAACTGCATCTTCAGTCCATTAGCCTAAAAGTCCACTTACTATTTTTAAGCCTGAAATCCCTTATCCCTCCCTAAACCTTAATTATCCAATCATTTCCTAACCCTAAAACATCCCTCTTGCTCCTTAACACTAAACTCCCCTTCCCACTCCCTCACCGCAGCGTCAGAACTTTCTGTAGGATATAAACATCATTTGGGGAGTCATCACCCATCATGTGGTCAGCCAAAGACCATCTATATTTTCCTTGACATCTGAGCAGTATATTCCATATAGGAGGGGACTCAGCACTGAGCCCTGTGGTACTCAACTGGTGAACTGGCCTCTTCTGGTTGTGGATTCCACCACTCTAACAATGTGTCCGGTCTGTGAGCCATTTGGCTATCCATCTGGTGGAGATGAGGCTTATGCCCAGTTTTGTGAGTTTCTGGAGTGAATGGAGATGATGAAAGGGTAAAATTCGAGCTGTATTTACAGGCCAGCAGGTTTGCTATGTCTTCTAGCCGAGTATAAGTAGTGCCATCTACAGCCAAACTCAGCACATTGTTGAGTGTTTCCCATAAGATTCTGGACCTAACTCAAAAATGCTTCATGGTTATCCTTTGCTTGGAAGGCTACTTTAGTCTCATATTTAGTTGCTGAAGATGTGACTAGTTTCCTGATTTGCCTGTGGAGAATGATAACATTTTTAGACAGCTGGTACTTACGTATTATCACAACCAGATTTTTGCGCTAATGCAGGTTGCTTCCAGATCACTAAATATGTTCCTCAATTTGCATGAAATGCAATATAGTGTGTTTTCTTTAACAAAACAGGTTGTTTTCCAGAGGCCTATCAACACAAAGTACACAACATACTGTTGTTGTTTCTTCATGCTCTTTACTGGCTGTAGAAGCACGACGCTTCATTGCAAGGCTGCCCACTGAACGTTCTTTGTCAGCCAGTGCTGTCAAATAATGGCCATACATACCGTTGGGAATTCACGGCTGGAAGTGTGGAAGTTTGTGACATGTGGATTATTGCACTTTTTTTTTTAGTCCAAAGAACATCTTTTAAGCTGGCTGTGCATTTCATTCACAGCGTTTGCAGAAAAATAGACAAAAAAAAAAAATTCCGAAATTAATGCAAAATCATTATTTACATTCCTGCTTGTGCACAGCAAGTAGACTTAAAACCACATGGAGGAAATCGATGTGCCCTCAGTAGCAAGCCAGTGATTTCTAAGGCACATATTCTCCTACAGTAACATAATGAACTCCACTCAACACACAGAAAAACACTATGAAACACACCCATACAGAAAAGAGTAATATTTGCACTGTTTAGTAGGAGTAATGTAGACCACGTATCTTTTTATTACATTTGTATAACACAGCTGAAGTTTACCCATTCTGCGATATAAACAGTTTCAAAGGAATGTAAGTAAATTCATAGTCTGTAGTTCTTAAACAGCATGATGTGCTGCGGTAAAGGGTAAACCTACATTGCATTATTTACTTTTTCAGTTGTCGAACTCATAAAACTGTCCAAACAAACCAAAACAGTTTAAAGAAAACACTGTTTCTATGGCTTTTAATAGATTATCGGCATCACTTTTTTCATCGGGAAGCAACCTGCATTAGCGCAAAAATCTGGTTGCGATAATACATAAGTATCAGACAGCTTACTTTTAGACAGGAATTTCTGCATTCTTTTGCACAGTTTTTATGCAAGGGGTCCTGTTGAATTACCCATCAGTACTGTGTTAGGCTGAATGGTAAGTGATTCTAGGAAATTCAGGTATGCAGACTGTTTTTCCTGCTTTCCAGTTAGGGACTTGTAGATGTCCTTACATTCACCTTTGGAGTATTCCATATGAATGTGATTCCCTGCCATGAAGCCCTCCGTCCAGCCAGTTTACAAAAGTCTACCATTGCTTTAACGTATGCTGAACTTCACCTGTGCACTCTTTGCGTAAGGTAGGGCATAATGGTGATGTTCAGGCATACCATCTTCAGAATTTCTTTGTCACCAGTCCGAACACTGTTTTAACTGCAGATCTGTTGCATACATCTGTTTTTTTTTATTGTTTTTCCATTTGTTGGCTTTTCTGTGTTTTTCCTGTTTGCTGGAGTCCTCATAGTGGCAGATAAGTACGCAGTTGGGTTTTTGGTTGCTTTTTCTGTTTGTTTTGTGTTGTTTGGGGTTAATGTCATCCAGGAAACATAAATGCCAGTGTGAGAGACTGATTCCCCATAATGACCGCCACAATAAGTGTCTTTTTTGCCTAGGTGCTGCTCATGACCATACGTCCTGTTCATTTTGTCAGGTGTTTGTCCTCAAACCTCTTCATAGTAGGCTTTCTTTCCTTTATTTGTACCTTGAGAACCAGTGACTTAAGCTTCTTGCTGCAGGTACTATAGATGGAACTTCCTGCCCTGAGGGTCAGCCGTCTGGGAAGAAGAAGGTGCATAAGGTACGTCTGGAATCTACCACTGTCCAGCCTCTGCCAGGGGTTTCTCCTGAGGTTATTATGCACATGGAGGGTCACCCGGTTGTTTTGTCAGATTCTTCTACAGTGTCTGGATTGAGGGCCAGTGGGAATGTGGCAGGCAGCACGTCCGATAAGGCTTTGCAGGCATCCATTTTGGGCATTCAGAGAGAACCACAGTTGACTGTTTCCGAGGGGTCCAATGGAGTTCTGCAGTTGCTTTTTAGGGAAGAGGTTCCTACTGGAGTTGTGGAATACCATCCTAAGTCTGGGCCTTTTCAGGTTTCTAGTACGTCTGTCCCTTTATAAAAGAGACAGAAAACTAATTATGATTCTTCTGCTCATAGGGATCTACAAACTGACTGGCAGGCCTTTACTCAGGAGTTGTTTAATGCTTTATTATCATTGCAGCCTCCTCAGGGGGTTTCAGTTCCTTATCCTTAGTTTCTTTAAATGCAAATGGACTCAATAATCCAAGGAAAATATCTAGTTTATTAAGGTATTTCAACATAAATAAACCCCAAATAGAATTCCTACAAGAAATTCATTTTAAATCAGCTAAAAAAATGTCTGGAACTCCCATAATTACACAATACTAGCCCATTCTTCATATAAAGCTAAAAAGAGAAGTGTCATGATTCTCCGGAAAAGAAGTGTTATTCACCCTCAAATTTTATATAAATATGAGGATCCTGAGGAAGTATTAACCATCATCATTATTAAGCTTAATAATAGAATTTGGTCACTAGTCAATCTATACTAGTTTCCAGGATTAGGTGTGTCAACTGCAGGATGTCATCTGATTTTATTACAAATACTTATAAAGGTAAACTTATACTGGGGGAACTTCAACTGTATTTTAGATAATCTTGGCACTGCTAACAATAGACCACTAAGGCTAACATCCACAGCAAAGCTTTTTAAGAAATGGCTTGATTCCCTTAATTTATATAATACTTTTAACTGTAAACATAATCAGTCTCTGAAATTTTCTCATATTGATAACAGGTTCAAAACCCAAACTAAGATTGATATAATATTAGTTTCTAATGATTTAAAGCTAAAACGTTCATTTTCTCCATAATTCATTGCCCAATTTCTGATCATGACTGTCTCAAACTTGAAACGCATCTAGATTTTTCCATATTAATTTCCATACCTAGAATCCCTGCATATATCCCCAAAATTCAAGATTTCAAACCTTGGTTATTAGCGGAATTAAAATAGTTTCAAGAAGTAAACACTAGTTCTGATATTAATGTAATAATGATATGGGATGCTTTAAAGGCCTTTATTTATGGTAGATCTGTCACCTGGTACAAGAATAAATTAAAGGAATGGGAATCTGAGATGCAAAGTCTGCAAAACCAAATTTCAACTCTTAAAATCAACACATTTATCACAAGTTGATAAAAAAGAATTAGATGAACTGAATAAAATGTACTCAAATAAAATGGCGCACAGAACAAATTTAGCTCTAGAGAAGATGAAATTAAATTCATATGCACTAACTCCAAAACACATGCATAATTTGGCAGTTAGAGCCAAGATTCACTCTAAATCAAATAAAAGTCTTTCAGCTTTTCCTGGTTAGGGGTCATCACAGAGGAAATCCAGTCCGCTAATGATCGGTAGTGGGTTTTTACAGTGTCGAGTTGCCAGCCCGGCTCCCAACCTTCAAGGAAGGCACACCTACACACGCACGCACCTACCTACACATCTTTAAATTCACTCGACCGCGGGAAGGACATGCAGACTCCACACAGAAGGCACTCATTCACTCCAAATCAAATAATATCATAAAAATAATATACAAGTCTTCCAATAAGGCAGTATCTGATATAGGAGATATATTAGATGCTTTCAGCTTTTATTATACTAATCATTATAATTCTGATAATTTAACTTGTAATAACCTAGATGAGGAGTTGGCTACAATAAAATTAAAGAGAATCCTTGATGAGCTTAAAGTGAACTGGAATACCAAATAACTCTAAATGAAATAAAAGATAAAATTAAATTTTTATATTTAATAAGACCCCTGGCGCAGATGGTATTATAATAGAAATCTACAAACTATTTCCCACGGTTACTATTACTCTTCTGCATAAAGCTTTAACAGTAGTACAGTCTGAAAACCTGATACCACCATCCTGGAAGTATTCCCTAATCACCCCCATTCTCAAAACTAATAACCACAAGTTTGTAAATCCTACAGGCCAATTTCCCTATTAAATAATGATTATAAAATCTTTATGTCCATACTTGTTGATAGAGTGAATGTTCTGCTTATGAAAATGCTAAATTATGATCAAACAGGTTTTATACATAAAAGACACACACATTATAATATTAAAAGAACACTAACACTTATTGAATATCTAAATAGACTGGGTGAAGAAGCCTTTTTAGTCAGCTTAGACATAGAAAAAGCTTTTGACTATTAATTAGTACTATCTTTTTGGAATATTAAACACATTAAAATTTCCACCATCATTTATTTCTATGATGAAAGCTGTTTACAAAGATAATCTTGCTTATGTTAAACTAAGCCCTTTTGTGTCTGACTCCATACCAATAACTTAAGGGACTAAGTAAGGCTGTCTACCATCTCCTGTCCTATTCACTCTAGGTATAGAAGCTTTTGCCTCTTTAATAAAAAATAAAAGATTAAGGGTATTAATGTTTATAACAATTACAACTCCAAAATAACGCTTTTTGCAGATGATGTTTTACCCATCCTATCCAACTCAGAGTCTGAATTGCAAGAACTGGACTTAGTTATAAACAGTTTCCAAGAAATTTCAGAACTTCATTTCAATAAGCAGAAATCTAATCATATTTTGAACAACAAAGCAAAAAATAATTCTGGTAGCCAAAACCTTATTGGAGAACAAGTACATTCATTAAGTTACTTAGGTATAACTCTAAATAACATTATTGAAACAACAAGAGAAACCAATTATAAAAACACGTTATCTTTAGTAAATAAGCACATAAGTGGAATAACATTCATCTCTTTTTAAGATAGGTTGCAATTAATAAAAATGGTCCTTTTGCCAAAGATTTTCTACATAGTATTAGCCCTTGGCACACCACATGGAAATAAATTTACCAGAGATTTGAATAGAATTTTATTAAACTTTTTTATGGTTCCCTAAAATGAGCAGAATAACTTATATCCATCACATTAGATCTTGGGATAAAGGCAGCATACAATTCCCAGATATAGAAACTTACATAACAGACTCACTGCTTAAAGACATAATCAGCTGGGTAGACCCAAATTATACTTCTAATTGGAAGTGTTTACACTTATCTATATTTTTAATTAAAATACACTATATCAAATGTTTTATTAGTGAATCTTCTAATAAACTTTGGTATTTCATTTGCCACTCCATACAATGCAATTCGCAAAACCTACAATGCAATATTGCAAAACCTACAAAGTCTAATATCATAAACACCTTTAATAACTTCTGAAAGTTAATAAACTCCAATGCAGATATTAAAATTTGGTTTGATTTACTTGTTCCATTCAAAATTACAAAAACTTCCCAGATAAGTTACACTTTAAACTTTTCAATGAATGGGAGAATAATAAATCTGCATCCTGAAACCATTGCATAAGAGACTTAGAAGTTTTAAGTGTGCAACACATTATTAAGGAATTCAATCTACAGACAAGACTGGCTACTACTGCAAAGTATAGTGAATTATACAAAGGATCTAAGTAGAATTAGTAACTCTTTCTATAAAGACCAGCCACCTTTAATTTGTTATATATTTGAATTATACAATAATTTTAACTTTAACAGTATCATTTCCAAACTGTATAGTATACTAATAGGATATAAAACTACACTAACAAATAAACATTGGAACTCAATAACTAAGGGTTTCTCTCTCAATTATACTTCACTCGAGAAATCCAAATTATTATATTCTATAAAATTGACATCCTGGGGACAGTATTGGAGTATTTTCATATTGAAGTTTCTGCACAGAGCCTTTTTAACTCCTGAGAGGGTTGCAAAATTTAGTCAAATTTACATTATCTGCTGGAGATGTTGATCCCCATGTAAAGGAGATTGGATCCACATTTTTTATGAATGTGCCTGTTTGAAACAGTTTTGGGATAATATTGAAGTTTTTTTAAGCATTATTTACAGATAATTTTCCTTTACTAAATCAATAATATTCTTTAATGTAAATGAAGGTTTTGTAATGAGCAATGCTAATTCATACCTCTTATGGGCAATACTAGTGATTGCTAGAACGTGTATAACAAGTAAATGGAAATCCATTACCTCTCCAACTATGTAAGATTTTCTGACTCTCCTTGAAGTCATTTCCAGAGAAACCAAAACAAAAGTGAGAATAAATCCAAGAAACTTTGTTACTAATCCTTGGATAAAGGTTTTTCTCACTGAAACTTTTCATAAAGACTAACTTTTTCTAAATTATCTGTTTATTGTGCAAACCTTTTTGCTGTTGTTTTATCATTTTAACTATTTTGGATCTCTGTAAATAGTATATACAGTTGTAGTGCATCTTTTTCATTGTTCTTTTATGTTTGAAAATTGTCTCCATGATGTTCATATTATTGTTAAAATGATAATTTTCTTACTTCAATAAAAATATTTGATAAAAAAAGAATACAATGCAACTAAGCACTTCAAGCCAAATGCTACTGCTTCACAGGCATATCAGTTAACCTCTCCTTTCAGGTCTCTTCTCTCAAGACTGATCTACTTAGGACTTCCCAGATGGCTGCACATTGAGTAACAGCTTAATTCTAGCTCGCTGTGTGAAAAACTCAGCACAGAAGGTCGCTGGACTTGTGTTTATGGGTAAATTTCAGTAACTGGCTAGTAAGTGCACTGCCTGGATGTCAGGAAAAAAGAAAGAGGACCTGAAGGAACATAAACTACAAAAAGGGTAGAAAAAAAACATTGACTAGGAAAAGTACTTCAGCTGTTCAAAAAGCAGTGCAAGCTCCAGGCACAGCTTTCAGTAACATAGAGGAAAGCATAAGACAACTGCACACAGACCTGGTGGTTAAAATAAATGAATCCTTGATAGAGTAGATCAATTCAAACAACAAAAGGCTAGAAGAAATGGAAGCTTTAAACAGATATTCAGATGAGGTGATAAAACTGCAAACATCAGAGGCTGAGATGAAGAAATGGCTGGCTAAATACAAGACTGTTCAAGAAGGGATGTTTCAAAATAAAATAATTAAAGGACAAAGCATCTAGAGAAAATCTGGGATTTTCAGCTGTACCAGAGAAGCTGGAAGGAAGTGTATTAATTTTTGAAAGCAGAAATAAGCAACTGGACTGGTATTGCACAGCAGGAGTTAATTGAAACGGCACATCATGTGTATACTCCAAAAGTGGCTATGAGAAAGCAACTTAGATCTTTAATATTAAACTTGAAACCCTACCAGCAGGAGGAGTTGATTCTGACAAAATTGTGGCAGAAGAACAAAGTATTAAAAGTGGGAGACAGCAGTTTGTGGAGCATGATTACTCATTGTACACCAGGTAGAAGAGGAGTAAATTTATTCCAGTGTTCAGGGAATGTCAGGAAGCAGGTGTGATATTCAATCTGCTATACCCATAAACCTTCAAAATATTCTTCCCTGGAGGGACAAAATCATTTTTGATTAAGTGCATGCCAAGGAGGAAATACAAAAGTTTGTCTAACAAAAAGTGAGCTGTGAAGCAGGAAACTCTGGTTATTGCTTTTCTGGTAATAAAGATCATAGAGACTGTGCTAATGAAACCTTTTCCAATGTTTCAATGATAAATGCTGGAGAGAAGGAAGGGAGTGAGAGAGTTGACTAGAGGAATTAAGAATATGTTTCGAATAAAGCAGAGACAGGATTTGGGAGATGGACAGGAATAAAGCCAGTAACTTGGAAATTGACAACTGTGGGATTTCAAAGCAATAATTAGATTTGTGAAATGACAAAACAAGAAAACCTGGAAATATTGGACTATTCAGGACTCTGTGGCTTGTGGGCGACTCTAACGTATATGCACTACTTCATGTCATTAATGTTCGAAAAAATACTTAGAGGAGGGAGAAAGTCAAGTAAAATAAAATTTGTTCTTAACAGTATTATTTTCATAGTGTATGATTTTCTTTGCATGCTATGAAATTCTCAGTTGTTTTAAAGTGTAATGGAGATACTATTGTAAACAGGTACTCCTGTTTTTTTTTCTTTCACACTTCTCTCTTTCTCCTTGTTGATTTAATAAATGTGGACACTGCAATGTAAAAAAGTCCTGTTAAAAGAGCATGACAAAAGAAAAATGAATGTGCTTTTTCCTCATTCTTGCATAGGGGAATGCCTGAATTAAGGCCCTTAACTTGATCTAGAAACAATTTTTAAGATAAAGCAAGTAAATGAAAAGTATTGAATCTAAGAGTTTTTTTTCCTAGCAAATAAATGTATACTTAGAAGCAATTCTGTTTCTGCTCCTCGTGTATCCATAGAAATAATCTGATAAAGAGATATTGGCTAGGGAATAATGTTCTCTGAAAGCATTCAGGTGTTTTCCCAGCTGGAAGAGCTATAAAGACAAAACTAGACAGCACTTAGAAGCACCGGCTGCACCATGCATCTTAGCGTGGATAACCTTTTAGGTTAACTCAAATCCATGAGTGTGACTATCAGTTTGGAACATTTGTTCCTATTAGGAGGGTAAAAACAATATTTGAAGATAAACATAGTTTTGAGCATTAGTATTAATTTAATATGTTTTAGGGGGTATTGGGGTGGGTTTTTTTGTTTGAGAGCTTTCAATAAAACAAAACATTTTGCCAGATGTGACAGGCTGAAATGGATATGAAGAGAAACTGTATACAAGTTCAACCTCCCAAACAGTGTATGCCTGTAACACAAGCTGGAACTAGATATTTAACAGAAGAGCTGCTATACATATAAGGTGCAAGTAACTTAACAGCTGTGCTTTCTGTGAGGTCTTTAAATGTCAATGGTCTCACAGATAAATACAAAAAAGAAAAAGTAATAAACTATAATAAAAATGTAGAGTGAAAATAGGTATGTTACAGGAGACAGAAAGAACTGAGCATGTGAATTTGATAATTGTTTAAGATGATTATTCAGAGGAATACCTGGGACAAAGGAAAAGAGGAGTACTAATTATAAGAGGAGATCCAATAATAGTGATGGAAGAAAAAGATAACAATGGTAGATCTGTAGCACCAAGGGGGCTACTGGCAAGGGAGGAGGAGGATTACATTGGCACACATTTCTATTCCACCTAAAACTGCTATAATGGAGCTTTAGAAAATTCTGGGAGAAATAATCAGAAACAAACATATAATTTAGTCCTTGATACAAACAGAAATAATAGTTACAGCTAAAAGTCCTTGAAATACTTCCAGTCTCCCTATAGAGAAGCCAGGAAAAGATACTTATAGGTTTGTGCAAGATCTGACGGTTGTAAACAATGCATTACTACCAACTTTTCCTGTGGTTCCAAATCCAGCAACAATACTGAGTTGCATACCACCTACAGCAAAATATTTTTCTGTGATAGACTTGTGTTCAGCGTTCATTTCTATACCTATCCACCCTGAAAGTCAGTTTGTTTGCTTTTACTTAGAAGGGACAGCTGTACACATGGACATCGTTGCCACAAGGATACACTGAATCTCCATTATTTTCTCAAATTCTAAAAAAAAGTTTGGAAGATGTGACATTTCCAGGTGGGTCTGTGTTAGTGCAATATGTAGATTTACTAATATCATCTGATTCTTTTCAGCAGTGTCAGCAGGATACCCTACATCTTTTAACTGTTCTCTTGCAGAAAAAGGACACAAGATGTCAACTAAAACATTACAGTTATGGTCATCTCAGGTACATTATCCTGGTTATCTGATATCTCAGGGTAGCAGGCAGGTGTTACCATCTCATATTGAGGCAATAGCTAAAGCCCCATGTCCAACTACTCAGCATTAGTTTAGATCTAATTTAGGTATGACGGGATATTGCAGAGAGTGGATTTCTAACTAGGCAAATTTGCTAAACCTTTGACAAATCTTTTAAAGCAGGATACACCAGAGCCCCTGCCTTGGGATAGTGAATAAGAAAATGCATTTCAAAATTTAAAGCAAGCTTTAGCTACTGCCCCAGCGTTAGGCTTACTAGATTATAGAACGGCTTTCATTTAATTTTGTCATGAAAGAAATGGATTTGCTCAAGGATTTTGCAGAGAAAAATGGGGACAACTGTCATCTAGTAGCTTATTGTACTACAACACTTGATTCTGTTGCAAAGGGATTTCCATCATGTTTAAGAGCAGTGGCTGTTGCCGCTATTCTATCTGATCTTGCACAATCTCTGGTGCTCGGGCATGATCCTATGATAACTGTTCCTCCTCCTGTATCATCTCTTACTTAAAATAAAAAACACAACCCCACATGACTGCATGTCTAACTAAATATGAATATACACTTCTTCCTAATCCATCTATTTCTCTCATATGCTGTTTAGTTCTAAATCCTGCATCTTTGTTACCTACTGCTGAGGATGGTGAAGAGCACGATTGTGTGTGTGTGACTGATTATCTGCTTTCTCCTAGGAATGACTTAAAGGACACTCCTATACCCAATACTGAACTGGACTTATTTGTGGATGGTTCCTATGGAAGAGATCAAAATGGAAATCTGGTCACAGGAATCTGTCTGCACCAATAATGATGTTTTGCTTAAACAAAGACTAGAGGGTATATATTCTGTCCAGGTAGCTGAGCAACCTCTCTGGTTGTCTTCAATCACATTTCAATTGGAGCCTACAAAGAGCTTGTGAGTTAGTGAAAGACAAAGTTGCCAATGTCCACTATGATAGTTATGTTTTTGGTATAGTACATGATTTTGGGCAACTTTGGAAACAAAGGATTTTTAACTTCAGCAGAAACACAAATAAAAAATTTTCTTTGTGAATAATCTTTCAAATTCTCTTTTGTTACCTAAAGAATTAGCTGTAGTTAAAAATGTAATGCCCATCAAAAAGGTATAGATTTTGTTTCAAAGGGAAATAATTTGGTAGATTAAGCTGCTAAACAAATTGTAGAAGGACTTTCTACAAAATTTCATGTGATGTTATTACAAGAATCAAAAAGTGACAATGTGTTTGATTTTAAGAGAGTATCATGTTTCCAAGCATCAGAGGGAGAAGTTCAGAGGTGAGTTAAAGGATGCAGTAAATCCACCGACGGGTTATGTCAACATCTGGATGGCCGACTGGTGATGCCTGCCTCCTTGCTACCTAACCTGGTAAGGGCATATCATTTACCAGCCTATACATGTAAGACAGCTTTATTTAACCAAATTACCTGAAGTTGGTATGCCCTTCATGCCTCCTCTGATGCTTCACAATGTTAATATTGTACATTATGCCTAGAACATTATGTTAGCAAAATTTCAAACATTAGGGCTGCATGCTTATCACCACCTTAAGGACCTTTTGTAAATGCGCATCTGGACTTTGCCCAGATGCCAAAGGTCTATAATTTACAGTTTATATTAGTGGTGGTTTGCATGTTTTCTGCATGGGTGGAAGCTTACTCATATCATAAAGCAGATTCTGTAACAGTTGTTAAAAAACTTGTATTTGAATTTATACCTAGATTTGTAGTACCTTGTACTATCAATAGTGATCAGGGAAGTCATGTTAACAACTCCCTGATTAGAGAGTTCTGCAATATTTTTAATTCAAAGTTGAGTCTTCACTGTCCGAACCATCCACAGTCATCTGGATCAGTAGAGAAGTTTAACAGGGCCCCTAGAAATAAGAATTTAAAGATTTGTGCTAAGGCAAACCTTAAATGGCCAAAGGCACTTCCCTTAGCATTAATGAGTATAAGGAGTACATTAGATACTAGGAGACTGAGTCTCTAGCAGATACTAATGGGGAGACACATGGCCTTTCCAGCTACTTCCCCTGTGTCAAATGAAGAACTGACTCTTCATTTCTTACAGCAGTACCACAGAACTGCATGAGAAAGCTGATGAATAGTATGATGCTGAAGCATGTTTTATCAAGTTAAGAAGAATTAAATTATGTGTGCATTGTGTATCACATGAGGGAGGACTGTTACAGAAAAAAAATATTATGCCTTATGATTATTCTTCCCTAAATACATATTAACTTGCAGTTTCTTCAGAAATGAGTCAAATAAAATGTTTATGATATGTTTATGTCAAAGGAAAGTTGAAATACAGATGCATGACTATGCAAAATATACTTTTCATATAAGTAGTGACCTTACATTTCAAGTGCCTTACAGCTGCAGTCTCTCTGTTAGCAAATGATAGTGTACTGACAGATAACTGAAACCAAACTAAGTGCTGAAGGAGTTAAGGGATGTTATATTATGTTATGCTTGATTGTGCCAAGTATCTGCAGAAACCAGATTAATTAACAGTACACTCTGGCCTTCTCAGGCTGAGGGATGAGTCGTTGCAAGGATGTCTGTAAGATACTGTGCATTGGTACTGAATGTTACAAGACTGAAAAATAATAAATTTTAGACCAGGTGGTCTATGTTTTAAAATGCGTATTTGTGAAGTGTTCACATGAAGCTCTAAGAGAGAAACATGAGGGATGAGTACATTTTTAAATACACTGATTTGTTGAAAGTAATGTAACGTCAAAGTTCTGCATGCATGAAATTGATAAGAAAATGTATATATGTAATGTTATTTCCTTTGTTTTTTGAGACTGAACTGGAAATTTGAGTAGGCAGTCTCCCAGTGCTGTTTATGGAATAAACCAGTACTTTGCACATCCTGAATTATAATTCTTGACTCAAAACTAAAAGGTAAATCTCTTATTATTTGTAAACTTTAACAAAATGATTCCCACATTTTGGTACAAGTCAGATGTCCCAAATGTTAAGTGGATAATTAAAGTTTTCTTTTGAGATATAAAATTTAATTGAAACTGTGAGCTGTGTAATTAATTCTTTAAAATACCCCGTTATCAGGGAGAGTGGTTAATAATGTCAGGCTTAAGTCCCAGAGATATAGTTTTGGAATTCATCAGTGCTGGTATACGCCAGTCTATTTACAAAATCCCTGTATAACCACATTGATAGCTGTATAGAGTGAGCTGTGCCCACTTGTATTAAAAATAGGACAAACTCAAAAGACAAAACACCCTGGTAGAATCATAATATCAATTGCTTACAAAACAAAAAAACTTGGTCAAGCATAGGAGGAACAAAGTCTAACATAGAGGCAGCAAAGAGGGTTAATTAATATTTCAAAGGCTAAATTTGAAGAAGAAAAAAGCTTTCCAGGCAAAGGACAATCACAAAGCTTTCTACAGCTATGTCCGTAACCTCAAGGGAAATATGCAACAATGCACAGAGCTTACTATAAATGACATCACCCACAATGAACTGGAGACCATTGTCTACCTTTTGGCTGACAGGTTCAGCTCAAATTTCATACCCCCACGATAGTCCAAAGGAAATACAGCATACCATAATTCCCCTCAATATAACAAGAGAACAGGTCTTCAATGCACTTTCCAAAACCAAAAGCAATGCATCGATGGGCAACAATAACATCCTGGGATGCTTATTAAATAGCATGAAACATGTCTTCTCTGATTGTCTTCAATCACATTTCAACCTCAGCCTACAGTCAAGTTTTGTGCCCAAGCAATAGAAGATGGCAACAGACATTTCTCTGGACAAAGGAGGTACAACCACCGATGCAGGTGACTACAGGCCCTCAAGTGTGACCAGCCCCATATGTAAGGCCATGGAAAGAATTATCATGGACATGATAAATGATGACATAGGTAACCTGAAAATGCTGGACTCATCACAATTTGGCTTTGTTAAAGGAAGGTCATGCCTATTAAATCTATGGGACTTCTTTGAAAGGATCACCAAAGTAATGGATGAGGGCAAGACTGCGCACACAGCTTACCTCAATCTGGTCAAGGCTTTCAATACAATACCAGACTCAGGCATTACAAACAAATTCACTAAATTAGGTATAAACCTTTTTACCACCCACAGGATAGCAAACTGGCCCAATGATAGGACCCAGGAGGTCAAACTAGATGAGGTCACTTCCACCAAGAGGCCAGTCACCAGTAGAGTCTCCCAGAGATCAGTACTGGGCTCGCTGCTTTTTGGCATATATTACTCTGAGGTGAAAGTAAACTCTGAAGGTTTATGGCTGACTAAGTTGGCAGATGATTGCAAGCTGGGGATTATCATCGACCACTCTTCAGACTCTAGCATTCTTCAAGAAGACCTGTCTGTGACTAACAAATGATGCCAAAACCATGGTCTTAAAGTCAATGCTAAGAAATGCATAACTGTACTCTCTGGGAAGTCGACCATCCTGGCCATTTACCATTTTGATAATACGTCCCTAAGAGTTGATCCAGTAGTCAGGGATCTGGGTATGCCTGTAGACAGCATCTTTACCTTTGACCGCCATGTGGCCACAGTGGTGAGGAAATCCTTTTATGTTGTGCAATATATAAATAAGGGAATGGCATTTAGGTCCAAGGATGTCATTATCCCACTATAGTCTGCCCTTATCAGAAAAGTTATGGAGTACAAAACTTCCATTGGTATGTACCAGACCAGGAATATGCAGCAACTGGAGTGACCTCAGAGGTTTTTTACAAAAAGAATACAAGGCATAACAAACCTGCCTTATGCAGAGTGCCTTAAAGCCCTTTCCCTCTACTCAGTCTACTATAGATTGCTGAGAGGTGACCTATGTCTGGTTTACAAGGCATCTGCAAATGCCACACTTATGAACCTCCTGCATATTTGTAAGTCAAACATTACCAGAAATACAAGGTCAAAGGACCTGAATTTTGTCTGTGATTTAAACAAAACATGCTGGAGAGACAGCTATGTTTCCCAGAGACTGCCCCTCCTATGGAACAGGCTTTCCATCCATGTGAACCTGAGTTCATCTACTACCCAATTCAAGTGCAACCTAGACCAGTGGATGGGGAAAAGGAAGTTTACATCAGGCCTGACACCTATGTCCCTTATGGACAGAGGTAGCTTAAATGCCTGGCCCTCAGTCTCCTATTTGGATGGATGATGTCATTATTCTTTCGGGAAAACTTGGCTAAACTTAGAACCACCCTGGGTCATTAGCCTAGTAACAATCTATGAATTAAACAATTATCTGACTGTCATATAAATATTAATTACCCACAGATATAAAATAATTATATTGGAATGTTACTGAAGGAGTTAAACAAGAAAAGTGTCTTTAATAAATTACATAGGAATACCAATGGAGGCTTGGTGATTTGTTTTTTGAAGTTTACAGCCTCTGCTTAATCAGTCTCAAGTCTGTGTCAGTAATATTTTCTCTTGCTTTGTGAGTTGAATCTTAACATCAGAGAGATGATCATTAGCTGGATGAAAAGAAAAGGCTTATTTAGGCGTAATAAACAGGACTATGGACAATATGGATAGAATATGTATGATGGTGATGATGAAAAAGAACTATCGAATTCAGTGAAGTCAATTATATCAAGATTATTAACATTGTGTCCATCTTGTTGAGAGTTTTACTCCTACATCTCAAAACTGAAGTACAACACACTGAAACTAAAAATTAAGGTTGGTTAAGTAAACTTAACATAATAGTAGATATTCAAATGATCACTGCTGCAGTAGCCTAAACTATATGAGTTATATTCTGCTAAGGATATAACAGAGAGCTAGCTTCAAAACCTTTAGGACACTTCTATGCACACAAACGTTTACAGTTTGAGATGAGCTGATTAAAAGACAGGTTTAGTCATCAAGTCATTCAGAGTTTTCACATTAACCGACAGAGGGAGGCTAAGCCCTGAGAGACATTGTTAGGAAAAGCTAAAACATATGTCCACACCCTAGTATCAAAAACACTTCAAAAAGAAGGGGTGAGTGAAGGGAGTGGCTACTGTAGCAGTGACCATCCAAACATCTGCTGTTATGGTAAGTGTTCTTGTACATCTGTACTATGTTCTTCATATTGCTCACTACTGCAGTAGCCTAAGCTACTTAAGTAGATTACTATAGATTAAAACAACTGGAAGGTGGAAAAGGAAGAGCCCCTGGAGAATAGTCCTAGCAAAGCCTGACCATGATATGGAATAAGAATCTAGTTTGTAATGCTTTGTTAATGTATGAACAGAGGACCAAGTTGCTACTTCTAGAGTCCAACCCTTTCCAAAAAGCCATATATGAAGCCAAGACCATGGTAGAGTATGCCCTGACCCTGCCTGGAATAGTTTTGTTGTGGTGGGATTAACAAAGGGTAATAGCCTGTCATAGCCACTTAGAAACAGTCTGCTTTGAGACAGATTGCCCCTGCTTTTTGGCTTTACAAGAAATGAACAGCAGATAAGACGTTATGAAAGATTTTGTTCAGTGAAGACAGTACCTGAGTTGTCTGTGGACATCCAAGTTATGAAGTATCCTTTCTCCCTCAGTTTTGGGTTCAGGGAAGAACACAGGGAGATGGACAGTTTGGCTAACAGTACACTTGGATACCCCTTTAGGCATAAAAAGAATATTTCCTCTGAGAAACTTTTCCTCTGTGGAAAAGGAGAAAAGGTTGTCCCACCATAAGAGTTTTCAAGTCATATAGTTTCCTTTCAGAGAAATCTGTAAAACTGTTTTTTTTTGTTAAAAATCTGAAGTCAGCTAGACAAGCTGGTTCAAATGGAGCAAGTATTAGCTTGTCTAACACTAAATTAAGACTCCAAGGAGGTGCCTGTGTTTCCTTGCTGGCACAGCCGGCCTTAGGCATAGGCGAACTAGGCAACTGCCTATGGCGCCGTACAGGCTGGCCGTGTAAAGGGTGCAATTTGCAAGTATTTATTCATTTTAATTTACTTTTCTAATTATGCGGGCAGCAGAACCATAGGGCGAGGGGGAGGGGTGAGCACACTCCCACTTTTGTAGCTGCAGCCTGCAGGTTGGCCAGGAAGCTTCAACAATTAAATAATGATTCTTGTCCTTAAAGGAGGAACATGCTTGCATCTCATACACGCACGCCAACGTAGATGTAAAGACATTCTGCAGTCGCGCAGAAGTTAAACTAGTAGTAAAGTTAAGAGAGGGGTTAAGTCTACTTGTGCGCATGTGGCCGTTCATTTTAAAAAAGAAGGTAAGTGTATGTGTGTGTGTCATTTAAACCAGGCTTCTGTATGTGAGGGAAAGTGTATGTGTATGCACTTATTTGTATGTATGGAATTTAAATTAAGTCTCTGTTAGTATGACACGTAAAGTGCATGCGTTACTGTTTAAGAGAGTAGGTGTGTGTATGAGTTCAGTAAGAGACTGCATTTCCACATTATTGCATGAAGTAGTTGTCATAGCACTGCAGAGAATTTCCTAATGTAACAAAGGTTATGTCCCAACATTATTATGCTTTAGAAAATTATGGATGAATTGATTTTGCTGATTGGTTGTTAGAGCCCATATCCTTTCTTGCACTTCTAATCTATAACATTAATGCTACTATACACTGCAGTACTAGGGATTTGTCATATGAAAAATTATAATACCAGATATCATTAACCAGTGGCATGTTTTAAGTCTCATCCACTGTTAATTGGTGTTTTATAACTATACTGTGTGGCTGACTATAAGCACTGGGCTTCACCTTTATTACTGCATGATTCAATTGCAGTATTGCTGATCATATTGTAGCTTTAGTCCTACTGACAGATTTGCAGATCCTGGGTGTTGCAAAGTGGTGGTGACTAGGGTAGTAATATTTAAATTATTGTGTCGAGCTGGGAGGTAATGCAGGGCAAGGCAACTTGTGTCTGTGTCAGCAAGAGCTTTGAAGAGATGGCTGACAGTGTGGCTGAAGTGAGGCTACAGAGCAAAACTGTCAGTCAATTTTCTCAAGTGATGAAATTTTTTTGCTGAACAAACAAAATATTCATGAAAGCTGTAGTCCTTTATTATTGCATTAAACTTATTTAGCAGGACTATATAAATATTAAGTCTGCATAACTGAAATGATTTTAAACAGAGTCATCAGATGAAGGTACTACCAATGACTGATTTATCTGACAATGCAGCTTTTACATACCATTGTTTTCTCCGGTCACCATGAGACGTTAATGTACAGTAGCTGGAATACGCATAGAGAAGTGGCACTCACAATCTAGTCATTATTAAATTTCAAACAGGTACTAGGTATACATTTACAGCACATGCTGGATGGTGGTTTAAGTTTATATCACTGATATATGCCCCATTCAGATTTTTTTCCTATAGCAGCAGTGATAGTGACCCCTAACATTAGATAAAGTTCCAGAAGCATATATTGTCTATAGGCACATAGGTTGACCTCAAAGCACGGGTACATTTAATGTAACTGTTTCTATGAGCCATTTGGGCTATGTCCTACAGTTCTGTATAGTTGCACACCTTCCCTGCTTTTTAATATAAGCGAGACTGTCACTTAGCTTCAATTATTTAGAATTCATGTTATTTTGACCTTATATGACAAAAAAAAATGATAGCTTGGAATGTCATATGCTGATATGGTAATGCTCTGAATAAAAAATGTGCCTCTGGGCACTAAATGCTGGAAAATAGTTATAACAAATTATTTTACCAATTCTGCAAATGTAATATAATTTGTAGTCTGAATTCCAGGAATATAAACAATATGATCAGTGACAAAACCCAGGAATGTTCTGGTAAAAGGGTGATAGACTAGTGCCTGCATGTATATCAAATTTCTTAGATTTCATTCTTCCCCATTAAATGAAGGAGTTAGAAACAAAGATACCCTCTTTAACCAGGGCTTTAATGTATCTGCTGACTGTAAGAAATCAAATGAAAAGGAATTTGTACATTTACATTTATGAAACAAATAATTAGGTCACTAATTCTTCCTACAGAAATATAACTGTATATTGAAAAAAAAAATAACATTAGATGACAGCTACCAGTAACAGTAATTTTTCTTTGTGAACAAACTGCTTAGCAGAGATCTGTCTGACCTAATGATAGATGTTATAAATTTTCAATCTCATTTACTGCAATCAAAATCTGTTCTGCTACTTGACAGGAACTATGATCATATTTTCAGAGGTTAAACAAAAAGCAGAGTACACAGTGCTGCAGTGGATAGTGTTGAAATTTCACAGCAAGATGTTCTCTGGTTTGATTCTCAGCTGGGGTGCCTTTGTTGTGGAGTCTGCATGTCCGTGCTATGTTCATGTTGGAGCCTGCATGTCCTCCTGAGTTCATGTGGGTTTGTGCCAGTTTTTTCCCCACATTCAAAAGATATGCAATAGGTGGATTTGACACTCTAAATTAACCACAGGTGTGAGTGTGTGGTAAGGAAGCACAACAATGTCAGGTGTAGCCACCTGATGGTGTAAATCTTGGCTCTAGATGATTATCACTGTTGAAATGGCACCCTGATCGTATGTGGAAAAAGGGGTTGTGGATGGAAACAAACAAAAAAAAAAACAATTCAACTAGCTTTAGTTTTAAGGCTGAAACCATTTAAACATATCTTCAAAATGCTGTTTAGAATATGGTCTGTAACAAAACTCAAAAGGAAGTCAGTAATTTACTGAAAAAGATAACCTGACTCAGATAGTCAAACTAATAAAGAAAATAATTCAAGCATTCCCTGTAAGTGAATGGAGTGGAGATGTGAAACTAAAGATGTTTTGCTTTTTTCTCTGTTGTGCACCCTCATGTTGGTAAGGAATGAAGAACAGGAGTTTGGTAAGACGGTGTACTTCTACATAGCCAGACTTGCTATATGTATCAGTGAATAGTTAAATGTTTGCAAACTCCTTAGTTTGGCACATAAAAGTATGGACTCACCTGTGTATTATTGAATTTCTGCAGTGCTAATTCATGAACAGGTGCTTGAGGATCAGTACATATAATACAAACAGAATAAAACAACCAGCTTCTCCTTAGCTCTTAAATAAATGAAGGAACCTCTGAATTCTATTCCAGATTCCAAGACACTGGATTAGTTAGGGAAAAGGGCCTCTCTCTCATCCTGCCATCGCTATTCAGGTGTGTGGGTGGGCAGAATCTGATTAATTCAGTACTACAAAATGCCGTGGCATTGAAGCCAAATGATGAGTCTCTATGGCCAGAGAAAATAGTGTGATTCAGAATTATTCTGTGTTATTAAACTGCAATAGCCTGTCTGTGTATAGTGACAAAGCTGCCCGAGAATGGAGCTGGACCTCTGAATCCATCCAAAGCCATCATGTAGACAGCTCCATCAGTATGGCAAGAATAGTATTGTGGGGATGGAGCTTGCTTGAATTACCAATTTCATCATACAGCTAGAGCTGCATGGCTATAAGATGTTCAGTACCACAGCATTATTTGTAGGGCATATAGTAAATGCCTTCATAATGGCCAGCATTCCTGCATTCACCATCTCTAGGAAGACAGGTGTGGGTGTCTGTCCCCATATGAAGTTTGGGGTGCGGCTCACACTATCCATGTGCTGGGTCCTCCCATAACTCTTGATACCTGCATTATAGATAACCTGTCTGTAGAACTAGGTATTGCAGGGAGTCCAACTTCATCCTCAGCTCTGTCTGCAGTACCTACTTCCACATACAGGTAGTGATTTCACCATGTCAAGAAGCCCATCTATATCAACAGGCTTCACCACTGATTCTGACAGGTACATTGGTAAGTTTTGCAAATGTACAATGCCAAATTAGTTTAATATCGTAAGCACAATTCCCTTTTTGGAATTGGGCATAGGGGTTGACCAGTCTCCATTAGCATATGCTGAATGGGGTATGAGAGTCCTGTGTCTGCAGTTGAGTATGAAGTAACACACTCAGGTGATATGTTACTCCAGGCCAAAACATTTTGAATTCAGCCCAAAGTTTCAGATCAGCTTACTGGACTATAACTAAAAATCAGTGCTCAATGTATTAGGAAGAGTCTACAAATTGCAATATAAGAAGATGCTTATATTAATGCAAGAACTTACCAAGTTTTGCACTACATTAAGAAATATGTCTCGTCATTTGAAACTTCACATTTGTCTGCTACATGTTGCATTATAAACAGCTGTGAGGTTCTACAAAAAACAAACTGAATACCTCTGATCTACAAAATGTTAAACGATTTTTAAAAATTACAATGAAAAGAGTTGCATTTACAAGGAGCGTTTCCCCCCTGCATCCACTGTATGTTTTGTACCTCAGACTTCCTTTACTAAATATGATGTCTCTGAGGTTACACTGCAAGATATGGGGAACACTTAGTTTAGCATTTTCTTTTTCTCCAAGGTTATGTAACCTCAAAGGTTAGTATATTTAGTAAAGGAGGCTACTAGGGTCAAGTCTTGCCACATTGTGGTGGTACAGGAGGATTCTGCACTCATGTAGAGGCACTTGACAAAATATACCAAGACTTTTTCATAACATCACAATTGGACATTGCTCTGTTACATTTGATTCCTAATGAGTATTGAGTTTGTAACAGTAGACCTCCTGTGATATACACTGAAAGAATCATCATCATCCCCCTTTTTCCCATTTACATGGGGTCGGGGTATCGTATTAACTGTCGGCAAATCTCTCGATTCAGTGCCACTCTCCTGGCTTCTTCAACACTCATGCCTGACTGTCGCAGATCTTCTTTCACATAATCCATCCACCTCTTTGCTGGACACCCTCGCTTCCTCTTACCTTCTTCCTGTCTGTCCCAAATCTCCCTCACCAGATTGTCTTCTGCTTTTCTACACATGTGCCCATACCATCGTAATCTGTTCTGTTTGACCTTTTCTGCAATTGGAGCTACTTTGGCTTCTGCTCTAATGTCCTCATTTCTTCACCTGTCCTGCAGTGTGCATCCTACCACCTTTCTCAGGCACTTCATTTCCATCACCTCTAGCTTCTTCAACTGTTCTGCCTTTACTGCCCAGGTTTCTGTACCATACAGTAGTACTGGTCACACCACTGTCTTGTACACCTTACTTTTCAGCTTCTTTGGCATTCTTCTGTCATAGACTACACCTGATACTCTATGCCAGCTGGCTGCAGCCCCTCTGATTCTAGCTTTGACCTCTTCATTCAGACTACCCTTCTCCTCAACCACCCCTCCCAGATACTTGAAGCTGTTTACCTGTTCCACTATCTTCCCATCTATCTCTATTCTCAGCTTCTTCTGATTTCCCCAATCTGCTGCCATTACCACTGTCTTATTTGTGCTTAGTTTCATCCCATGTGCCTTCAGATTTGCATTCCATTCTCCTATCATTTGCTGAAGTTCTAGATCAGAGTCTGCCTGTAATGCCACATCGTCTGCATACAGAAACTTTGTTGCTCTGACCCCTCCAACCTGTTTGCTGATGCAGTCCATTATCAGTATGAACAGCAGTGGGCTCAGAGCTGAACCCTGGTGTACACCCACTCCCACTGGGAACCCCTCAGTAAGGCCAAACACTGTTCGTACTTGAGTCACTGGGTCCTTGTACATAGCCTGTACTAATTCTACCACTGTTTCTGGGACTTCAAACCACCGCAGTACTGCCCAGATCAGCTTTCTTGGGACCTTGTCATATGCTTTCTCCAAGTCTAGGAAAGCCCAGTTTGACTCTCTCCTCTTCTGTAGTTTCTTCTCAAGTATCTGTCTCAATGCAAACATCGGGTCAATTGTGCTGCATCCTGATCTGAATCCGAACTGTTCATCTCCCATCTTACATTCTACTATTCTGCGTATCCGTTTATCAATCACCCTCTTCAGAACTTTCATGCAATGTGGTAGGAGTTTGATGCCTCTGTACTGTCCACAGTTGTGGATGTCCCCTTTGTTCTTGTACACTGGCACGAGTATGCTTATTCTTCAGTCATCTGGGATATGCCTTTCTCTCCACACTGTAATTAGTACCCTCAGGAGCCATTTTTCCCCTAGCTCACCCAGCATCTTTATCATATCTGCTGTGACCTCATCTGAGCCTGCTGCTTTCCCTGACTTCATTTTCCTTAGTGCTGCTCTTACTTCTTCTAAGCTGGGCTCCTCTTCTACTCAAATTGTAGGCTGTTTCTGGGGCAGTACTGCTTCTGTGGGGTTTTCTTCATTCAGAAGCTGCTGGAAATACTCCTTCCATCTGCCTTTGATGTCCTGTGGGCTGGTAAGCAGGTTGTTGCTGGAATCCCTCATGAAGGGTGTCTGACTGTCTTCTTTATCTTTCTGTCTTTGCCTTGCAACCTGGTATAGTTTCTTTGTGCCCCTTTCTGAATCACTTTCCAGAAGCTGATAGAGTGCCAAGGAAATACTCAGGGCTGTAGCACCCCAAGAAGAGGAGGAAATAGGTGGAGCTGAAGAAGAGTGGCAGCGCCTAAAAACAGCATGTGTTAGGACTACAGAAAAGATATGTGGTTGAGCCAGGTATGGAAATAAGGTACATAAGGAAAGCTGGTGGTAGAATGCAGAAGTGCAGGAAGTAATCAAAAGAAAGGAGGAGTGCAGGATGAAGTGGGAGATTGAAAAGACTGACCAAGCTAGGAAGGACTACTGGTTGGCTAACAAAGAAACTGAAAGAATCAAGACCATAAAAACAAATCACGTTAACACTGCATACTGGCTCCATTACATTTTGTTTTGCAAAAATTAGAAAAAATAGAATATAACTGGTATCATGTTTGCTCGTTTACATTAATCATACCTTATAACATCTGTCTTTTCAGTCATCCCCTCAACCCCTTATATATTCCCCCCTTGCAAAACCCCAAACCGTTTAAACTTAACTTTCCCTTTATTATTCCCCCTTAGTCTTCTGTAAAATCCTATAGTCCTCCCCCTTAGTCTTTTGTAAAATCCTTTAGTCCTCCTCTTAAGTTCCCATTTACTCTTGGTTAATTTTCACACAAATCCAGTTCTAGCAACTTTCAAAGTTAAAAAGTGCAATATTTAAAATCTATCCCTATTTTTCAGCCATTGCATCCACATTGTTAGGCTTTGTCCAGATTTTTTGCACTAAGAGGTTGACAGGTATGCATACCTCTCAACTGTCCAGATTTTTGTCTCATAATTTTGGCCTATTCCTCATAAAATTTGTGGTTTTCTGGCAAATCATTGAGGATTTAAATAACTAAATGTCATACATTTGAGTTTCACCCTTCATTTCCTTCAGAAAACTCATGCTAAGAAATGCTGTTATTGTAGCAACTTTGTAGGTCTATAAGAGCAATATTTATAATCTGCCCGTTTGGGGGCCTTTGTCCCCCCCATAATTTTAGCCTTTGCTCAGATTTTTTGTGCCAAGAGGTTGAGAGGTATGGAAGCATGGTATGTAGTGCCCTAGTTGCTGATTATTTGGTGCATTTTAAGGGGGATAGGGATTCTGCATTCCATAGTGTGCCCTCCTTTGTTTAGGATACCTAGTAACTATGAACTTGTTGGTTTCTCAGTCATCCTCTTTTGCAATATTACCAGCTTACCAATTTTTTTCCTTAATGTAATGTAGGCAATTAATTCTTCAAGGGCAGTAGGCACTGAATTTGTAGATGAACCACTGAAATGTAAAGTTGTTTGCCAGTAACAGCCTCTTCATTAGTTACAGATCTCTTTAATGTAGAATTATTCGGATGAATTTTACTTCTGCAGATATTGTCCTTATTGACTGATAGTGGTGGGTTGTAATGACAGATGTTTGAGAGGCCTTTTATGGTTAAAATATTCTGAAATAGGTAGTTTTGTCATTATTGGTTCATGCATTTTGTTTCATTGCTTACTGGAAAAATGTTCAAAACTACAAATTTAAAACACACTCCAACAAGTGTAAATGTTTCTATGTGCAACTAGCCATTTTTGTTTATCAAATGGCACACTGTTTTAAAATCTGAAAGCATGTTAGTAGCATAATTGCCTTTGGTGCAGAAGGCTGTGGATTATACTCCCACACCATGTAGATGGAGTGCAGGTATTGCAGTGCCCATATCATTGTTAATTATTTGGTGCATTATAAGGGGGGTAGGGGTTCTACACTCCTGAGTATGTCCTTTGTATGAGATGCCTAGTGACTATGAACTTGCTGGTTTGTTAATCATTTCCTATTGCAATATTACCAACTTACCAATTTTTTAATGTAATATAGGCAATTAATTCTTCAAGTGCAGTAGGCACTGAATTTGTAGATAAAACAT
Organism: Protopterus annectens; assembly: GCF_019279795.1. NCBI lineage: Eukaryota > Metazoa > Chordata > Ceratodontiformes > Protopteridae > Protopterus > Protopterus annectens. Next base: position 179,532,799 of record NC_056750.1, on the reverse strand, counting down.
TGATATATGAAGTTGTTTTGCCCGTAGCAACCTCTTCATTAGTTACAGATCTCTTTAATGTGGAATTCAGATGATTTTACTTCTGCAGAGATTGTGTGTATGGAGTAATATTGGTGGATTGCAATGACAGACGTCTTGAGTGGTCTTTTATGGTTGAAATTTTCTGAAAAGGATAGTTATCGGTTCATACATTTTCTTTCATTGCTTATTAAAAGAATGTTTAAAACTACAAATTTAAAACACTTTCTAACGGGTGGTGCTGTATTATACAAGGAATATAATTCAATGCAATCAGGAAGGTGAATCAAAGAACAAATACACATACATATGCATGGCCCTAAAAAAATGTGTGAAAGGAGTCTGTTTTGAAAACAGCCCAAAGGTAAACTTAATTCTTCAATGGCCAAATGCATTTTCTATGACTGTGGGTTTTCATGCCGTGAATGAGTTTTTCCATTTCAATGAATGTGAGTTTCAAGGGCAGAGAAGATTACTGCTTATGCTAAGTCTGTTTTCATTGCAAGACTGTATTGTTTAGCAAATACTCTCCAACAGCTGGCAACTACTTAAAACAGTGAACAAAAAAGCTTGAGGCAGGATAACAAAAGACGATGAGTCCTCGGCTTGGACACACAGAGTTTATTCCAAACACAAATGAAACAGTACGTTAAGCGCTTTCATCTGAAACCAGACTTCTTCAGAACGTACTACTGAGTTCTCTAATTGCTTAAATAGAAGTCATCTGACTCAAATTTGGCGCCAAAACATAAATACACAATAAATTACATATATTCCTGCAGTGCTGTTATCAATTGAATAAGGCAAAGTAGTATATAAAAATAAATATAAATATAAATGTTAAAATACTAAAATGCTACTACTCTCCCTCAGTACTAAATGATGCATGCTTTCCTAAGTTCATTTGTCTAAACAACTATGAAAATGCTGATGCAAATATATAAACTGTTAATAATACTGCACAAATATAACATATGATGAATAGTACATATGTAAATATGACAATTTGTTAAAACTGTACAAAAAGCTTCACAACAATAATACCTAATATGACAACAATTCTAACCAACTTAATTTCTCAAATTTAAAAATGGTTTAATGCTAATGTTGTCATTAATACCTGGAAAATTTGTTGCATCCAAAATAATCTGCCATCTGCTTTCTTTAAGTCCCAGTAATGTTTTTATATTACCTCCATATGGTGTTTGTTCAGCCTTATCTATAATGTAAAACATAAATGTATGACTGTCATTTGTATTAACCATATGTCGGTATAAGGCATTTCTACTATCTTTTTTACTTATAGCATACTGATGCTCATATATACGTCTTTTAAACAATCTTTCTGTCTTACCTATGTAGAATGCATAGCATGCTACACAGGTAGCTACATATATCACATATGTGGAGCTGCAGTTGCCACTTATACTTGGTAAGAATGTAGAATTAATATTATGTAACCTAGTACCTTTACACACTTTAATAAATTGGCATTGATTGCAATGTCCACATTTTGTTGTATGTTTGTTAGCTCTTACTGATGTTCCTTTTGACCTTTCTAATAATTTCTTGATATTAAATCCTGTTTTGTAAACTATTTTCATATCCATACCTAAGGACTCATCGTCTTTTGTTATCCTGCCTCAAGCTTTTTTGTTCATTGTTTAGCAAATGGCTACCTGTGTTTGTGCTATTTTATTTTAATATCTGTAATCACTGTAGAAGCAAATAAGAGAACAGTCTGCATGGTAACTGGTGAGAAGTAACAAAATAATGGAACACTGGAATGGCTGAGGAGGGGGCTGCTGCTGGGGGGAGGGGGTTGCTACAGGAGGGGCTGCTCTGGGGGGGCATTCTATTACCCTGCCTTGGGCCCTATTTGACCATGATCAAGCTCTGGTATTTAAAGTAGAAAATACTATACAGAGGTAGTTGCAGTTAAAGATACCTTGTAATGTAGTTATTCTTCCTAATCATTTAAATAATTTAAGGAAATGACTGGAGTGGCTTTCTTGGGGAGTGACCCTGCGGGTGTGGCTCAAATAGGGGTGTTTCATGACTATGGTGTGGGTGGGACTTAAGGGGTGCCAGAGCACTACTTCGCCTAGGTCACCATTTCAGCTAAGGCCAGCCCTGCTTGCAGGACTCTGATGTAGTATCCCTTTCAAAAACATTTTGTCATGAGTATGCATCAAGAGAGGGGAATCCATTAGTAGACATGCTGAAATAGCCAACAAATTAACCTTTATAGAGGAATAAGACAACCAAAACCAGAGGAACACTAGCCCTGAATTGGTGCTGATTATTTTGTTGGCACCAACTAGATAATCGTTTCCATTTGCTTATATATGATTTTCTAGTACCAGGCTTTCATACCTCGATTAATGCCTGCTATACGTTCTCAGTAAACAGGTGCCTAAGAGGTATTGATACCCTGTTATCCATGCAGTCAGATGAAGTTGTTTGGGATCAGGATGCATCAAACGCCCCTATTCGTGTGTGAGCATATCCTGTCTGTGAGAAAGCTTATGGTAATTGCCCCTGGCAATTTCAAAACAATGAAGAACCACTGCTGTGGGCCTGTCACCATAATGATCTTGGGGGATGACATCTGCATCTTCAGACATACCCTGGATATCTATGGAAAAGGTGGAAAAGCATACAGGAACATAAGGAAAAGAAAAGGCATCTGTCTCCCAGGCCTTCTTGTATAGAGTCCTGGAGCACAATTTTGAAAGCAGATTGTTCAGAGTGGAGGCAACATGTCTACTTGAGGAACGCTCCACAGATGGTTGAAATCATGGAAGACCACCTGATCTATTTTTCATTCTTGAGGGTCTGCCTTTGTCCTTCTCATCTTGTCTGCCATGCAGTTTTATTCAGACAGAATGTAGGATTGCCTGTGCAGTGAAATTGGGCTGTAAGGCTATATTCCATGGGAACTTGGCTTGCTTTTTTTTCATAGTTGGGTAGGATCTGGTTTCCCCTTTCTTATTTATGTACATCACTGTGCTCTTGTCTGTAACAACTTGAAGTCATCCGGGGCACCAAAGGTGAATCAGAGAGTGCCTAATTAGGGCAAGCATCTCTCATATGTATATGTGCTTGCATCTGTCTTTGTTGTCCTATATTCCTTGCACTTTTATTGTACTTGACACCACTCCCCAAGCAAAGTCCAAGATGTCTATGTTGACTGGCTGCTTTGGAGCAGAAGAGGAGAAGGGGGAAACCTATATTCAGGTATATTTGATGTCTCCACTAAGAAATTTCCCTTATCCATGTCCCAGGAATGGGATCTAAAAAGATAATGGTTGCTGATACTAGAACCAAAGAGACTTCAAATACAGCTGTATCCTTCTCGTGTGTAGTCTTGTTAGGGGTATCATGGAAATCATAGATGCCATGAGATCCAGAATCCTGAGGTATTCCCTTATAGTGATGAACGAATAGAAAACCCCTGAAATAGATGTATATAAATATATTTTTTTCTGTGAAAGAAAAACTCTTTGTACAGAGGTGTCTAGCAGACATCACAGCAATATAGTCACATAAGTTGGAGTAAAAAAAAAAGACTTAAATGTTTTCTTGGAAGTCCAGCCTGTGTCTGAGATTTCTCACCAAAGTGCAAGACTCCTGACCCTTTGAAAAAACTTCACATAGATAAGTCAGTCATCTAAATATGGGAAATGTGGATACTTTGTAGCCTGCAATGGGCTATAACAGGAGCTAGACACAGAGTACTCATGGAGGCACACTCTACCAGGAGCCGTGGAGAGTCCAAAAGGTAAGGCAGAGAACTGATAATGTGATTGAGATACACACAACCTTAACAAATACCTGAAATATTGATTAGTGGGAATGTGAGGGTAAGAATCTTTTAAATATAAAGTTAACAAAAAACACAAATGAGGATGAAGGGGTAACAGGCTGTGAAGTGAAAGCATTTTGAACTTGGAATTATCACATACTCGTTTGGGAATGAAAGGTTCAGAACTAGTCTCCAGGCACTTTCTTTCATTGGCACCAAAAAAAATCCTGAGTAAAAACCTTTTTCTAACTACAAAGGAGGAACAGTTTCTATTACCCCCTGAGATGGCATGTACTGCAGAACAGGATAAAACAAAGGGAGTTGCTCTGGTGGGTATGGAATAATTCCCTGAAATGGAATATTTCTTCCCACTGTCATCTGTAACCTTGCTAAATGAACCTCATAACTCATTTGTCTGAAGCAATATGTTACCAAAGAGAGTAATTGTGATTCAAATTTTCTGGAAAAGATAAGGAACTGCCAGGGTGGGAGGGGAAACAAGGTCCCCTATACAGTCATAATGTGTTATTTGACTACCTTTTCTTCTGGGAGGGTCCTGCTTTATTATTGTTTTTTAAATGTCTGTTTGCCAGTATGCCAGGACTGTTCATTTTGTTTTATGGCAAAATTAGATGGAGCAAAAAATCCCTGTGAAAATTTTAATTTTAAAATAGAGGGGTGAAAAATCTATCACATTTCTTGATAACCTCAAAAACTAAATTTCTATCCAAGGGAGAATTTAAATATAATTTTTTACATCTTCTGGGTGATTCTGAGAACACAATCAGGCAAACCTCAACACAAAAGCCATGGGTGCCATATTAACAGTGTCATATATATATATATATATATATATATATATATATATATATATATATATATATATATACATACACATTAAAAATGCGTAGTAACCAAACAAGTGAAAGAAAACAATCCACACAAGGCAGATTTTTTTCTCACAGGTGGGAACTTTGGATAAAACATTCCTCATAGTTTCACAATTAGTCAGGATAAACTTTAATATATGAGCCAGACAATTTAAAATTATAAAAATTAATGTTGTGAAAACATACACTTTTCCCCAAACTTATCAAATATTTTCCTAGCCTTGTCTGAAGGAGAAGGATTAGAATTAACAAATGTTTTGAAGAAGCTGTATTAACTAAAACTATAGCTACTGGGTCAGATCTGGGAAGAGTGCATACAAATTTAAAAGACTGAGGAACTTTCTACACTCCATCCGCTTTCATGGGTGCAATAAGTAGGCTGGCTGTCAAGGAAACCATGGGCTGTGGCAAGCACATCCTCCAATGCTAACACTGGGGACGGGAGGAAGTTCTGGGAATTCCAGTTGTAACAATTCATAGTATTTTCTGACAGACTGCTAAATCTCAGTGTTCTCCCACTGAAACCACTGCCACATTCTTGAAATGGTCTCAGAAAAAGATAATTTGTTAAAGGGAAATTCAGATGCAATACTCTCCTCTGAGTCTGATTCAGAAATCTGAGGAGAAAAACCTATACCTGTCCCATCATATTCCTCTACAAATTTAATTTCTTGAATGTCTTCAGGAAGCAAAAACTCCCTTTATCTTCCAAAACCTACCATGTAGGAAGGGTCAATAGCCTGTACAAGACCCTGAGACAGACCTAATAAACTTCTCCTGTCCAGTGGAATTGGTGCAGGAGAAGATAATGTTTAATCTTCTGTTTTTCTCTGACAAGAACATTGGAGCAACTAGGTTTACTGGTCACAGAAACAGCTTTCCCAGGTATGGGTACAGCATTCTGGCTAAGCAGGACCAACTTTCCTGCCCCATCTCCCAAGACAGACAAGATTGTTTCTTCCTTGCATACTGAGGGGATTTCAACAGCCTCAGAGGATGTGGCTAATCCCTGGTCCATAGTGGCTGTATGGACAACACCAGAGAGATATGGAGAAAAAGAGGAGTGGTCTGTGGAACCATCTTTAGCCAGAGAAGAGTCACTGACCTGCTGCTGAGGAAAATTGCTAGCCTGCTGTGGTGGAAATGAATGTTTAGTTAAGCTTTTCTTTAAGTGACTGGAAGGAGGACAGACCATGGGACTGTTAGTTTGTTCCATGGTCAAGCTAAAAATAGTATTTCTTTCCCAGAGAAACTAAGCACAAGCCAGTAAAATTTAAAAAGGGTACTTCTAAGTAACCTTTGTAGTTAAAGCCTATTACCAAGCACTCTAATACACTTTATCAGCTACAAAAAAAAAATTTAAACACAGCTTGTCCACAGAAAATACAATTAGAATGTTTAAACAAACTGTAAAACTGTCAGACACAAAACTGTGCTTCCATTTAAAAGTACAGCAGTCATTTAACAGCCACTAAAACACACATTCCTAGCTTAAAATATATTCCCTACAGAGCAAAGTAAGTTTAAATAACAAAACAAAAATAAGTAATAAGTAACAAAATAATACGTGGAACTCAAACCATAAAAGAACTAAAAATGTCAAATAAAAGCTGGGAACCAGCTCCTCAAAGCACACCTTTAATCAAACAAAATAGGTGTGTTTTGTGGAGCTGGTTCATGGCTTATATATTTTATGATTTTAAATAATATGGGGAACGTTTTTCCCCAAATAGTAACAAGTTGATGGTTGATCCTTAAAAGCTCACAGTGGTGCGTTGCACTATCTTCATCTGTAGGAGAGCACTGAAGAGCTTTGTGCCCAAACCTGTCTTTAGTCAGCTCAGTTCAATCTGTCTAATGGGTGCATGGAAGATGCCCTGAAACATTCAGAGCTAGCCCACTGTTATATCCTTTGCAGAAGTGATCAATACGAAGAAAATCAACAAAATGCTGTCACAGACATGTACTTGGGAGGTGGGGTGGAAACAGTTTTGCATTGCATTTCTGACTGTAGGACTTTAGCACCATCTACTTAAGCATTATATACTGATTCCAAGTTAACAGGATGCCATACTTAGCTATAAAACTATAAATGGAAGTACAAGATCTGCAAAAACAAATATATAAATTAAATTGACCCTTCACTGTCTTTCTTGCAGACAGACAAAATTCAGTCAATTATAAATTTGGTCTGCTGAAATTGGATCATCATCTAAGACAGCTGTACAAAATATGAACTAAAGAATACATTAACCAAGTATGAAGGATTTTCTTATATATTTCCCCCTTCCGCTTCTTGCACTGGATGTGCCTATAGGGTCATTTCTTCTTTTGTTATTTGGGTGAGAACCAGGCATCTTCAGAAAGGGCAAGAGACAGACAGCCCATTTGTTTCCTGTCTGGAGAACATAATCATGCAATGTGCTTTCCTTATAAGATGAAAATAAGGCAGTAGTTGATGAGGTTGTCTGTATAGTTCCACAGAGGCCATCATATGTCCTCCACCATTTAGAGCTTGCAGCCTCATAGCTACAACTCAGGGGAAAGACATGCAAGCTACTGCTACTCTTACTCCCTCTGATCCAGTGGTCACCTCCATGCAGAGGTCTGCATGGCTGCTTCCTTAAGGGACTGTCTATCCCTTGGTATGCCTCACTAATACAATGAGCAGACCCCCCTCTTCATACACATATTATGATGGGCAAGGTAGTGTGAGCCACTCAAAACATGTTGCACAGCTCATAGTCATGGCTTCATCCATCAGTGTTATGGAGCTGGGCAAGGAATTAATGATATATTTTCATTATTTTAAATTTGTGTTACTGCATCCCTTACCTGGTATATTTTTTCCCTTTTTACTCAATCTCTGCCTTCGGTGTCGGCCTGCTCTCTCATAATTAACCTGTTCTTTTTGTATAGCCTTATTTGTTGATCTTTCCAGGTTCACTTACACTAGATGTCTTGCCTTTTCTCTTCTTACATCTTTCATCTCTATATTTCAGATTAACAGAGCTCTCAACAATCCAGTTTTGAAGGAACATTCCTATTTCCAGGCCTGATTTATCACTGTGTAGGATGTTCCTGTTTTTGGAGGTTCTTCCCTGTATTCTGGCATGATTTACCCCTTCACACAATTTTCGGAATCACCTTGGCCATGTTTGATTTTCAAAACTGTCTAGTACACAGAAACCACAATCCCTTTCCAACACACTAAAGGCACCAAGAATTAAAAAAAAAATTCTTCCACTTTCTCTTTGATAATATGATTACATTTTATCCATAATTTTTTGTCACACTCTGTTTTTAAACATGTTTCTGAATAGTATCTCACATTCCAGTTGGAAGTGGGAAGAGTTATGTGCTATTTGGTATTCAAATTTTATGATAATTAGATGTCTAGACGTTTCTATTTTTCAAAGGCCTTCATTACTGTTTTCAATTTCTGCAGGTTGATAGGTATGTGATTAACTTAGTCTATCATGCACTGATTTGTTTCAATGAATCCAGCACTTTTATTCCTTCTGCCTGTCTGAATATGCATCCAATTAGACAGCATGGCTTCTAGTATATGTCCCTGACTCACTTCATACTTTCCAATATTTTGAGGGCAAAACTGCTGTTTTTATCTACCTTTTTATGCTAACTGTTCTATGTTTCTCTCTACCTTCCGCAGCGTCTATCTCTTGCTTACCCTTATAGAGTTTACTGACAATTCAGCCTAGCACTTTTACCAGAAATACTTTTCAAACTATTACACATCTCTGTATTCAGTTTTGCATGATTTCTACCTGCTCATGCCAGGCTACTGTACCTTAACTGCACAGTGTTCTGTATACATAAAAAAACGATGTATTTAGCTTGCTTGCACATGTCTCCATGTGCCCAATTCCAAGAGACTTGCTCTCAGTAAAAGTGACCACTTATGTTAAGGGCACATCATTTGGACTCTGGTTCCATCTGTTTATAGGCAAGACTTACACTGAAAAAAGTCACTTTCAGAGTGAGCAAGTCTTTTGGAATCAGTGCAGACTTATACTGACAGCAACTCTTTTGAAATCTGGCCCTGGGTGTATGAATTTGAATTATTGTTCCTTTACCGTCACCACCAAAAGAATATAAGGCATGTAAGTGATGCGTATAGCCGTCTGTGACTCATTGGTTATGTATTCTAAGTGCAGCAGCTAAGGCAGTCATGACCTCTGCCTATAGTAACCCTGCTGGCACTGTGGCATGGAGTTGGGCAAAAAGGGGTAAAATACTAGGTTATTAGGAAGGTTGCTGTGGACCAAGACCAGATATTGCAGAGACTTCAGCTCCTGGTACAGACACTTGTGAAAACAATGTCTTGCAGAGGTACACATTCCTTAATATACTCTGGCAGGTATTATGTCTCAAAAGGTTTAGAACTCTTGCCTGTTCTGCACTCTGTCAAGAAAGCGTCTGCTACAGTAGAAGAGCCACATCCTATGTTACATGCACCAAGGGTTTATACATATGTAGAACATAAAAAAAACACTGTGATCCCGAGAAAAACAGTCTGCACAAACATACCAGGGGCAGGCAATGGTCTGTGCAAGGAATCAACAATGGTAAAAACAGAAAATATATGTGTACAAATCGTCACAGTAAGAATAACAAATGAAGGTCTGACCCATGATGGCTGTCATGTGGAATACACAGTGGTTGAATTTGTAATGGCTGTGTTGCGGAATACAGGGAACCAAGAAAAGGACACAGAGGCAAGTAATACATTCCTGTATAGACAATGGACAGGCATAGACTGAAATTGGGATCCAGCCACATATGGTACTTCTGAATCATGTAAACAACAGAGGCCAAGAGTTGCTCACACAGCCTAAAGAATAATTAATTTATGCCATAGCAGCTGTGGACTTAACACCAAGAAGGATATATATACACACACATATATGGGTGTATTTCTATACATCAAATACACCCATTGCTGACTCGCTAAATGTCAACTTCTTTATGCTGAAACCATATACGTCAACAACCAATTGTGCATGAGCTGAGAAACAGGCTCAGCACTTGCAAACATAAACAAATAAAACCACTTTTTTCAGAGACAAGGTCTCTGCACCCCCCCCCCCCATGCCCCTGATAATTATATATACTAACTCTGGATCACACAAACATGAGGTAGAGGCATATTTGCCCAACCCCAGGAATGTTTTGCTCTCAGATATCTGTCAACCAGCTGTTTAGTCGGTCATAAATGGTCGAGATATATATGTGTGTGTGTATGTATATATATATATATATATATATATATATATATATATTAGTATTAGCCAGTTTCCCTTTTTATGCTAAAAATAACCTATCCATTTGATTATAGATTGGTCTTACACATCCCATGGTTGATAATTATATATTACCCCTAATAAGAATAACAGGGATCATACCATACATAATTTGAGGGGACCTATGCATGGAAAAAAGCATTCAGAAATGTCTTCTATCCATTAGTAGTACTCGCAGCAGTCCTAGGGTAAATTTTCTGTTTCCTATCTGTAAATCTAAGTTGTGCTTGAAATGAACAGATATATATCCGTGGATATACCCTAAGCTCTGAATCCTCATCCTTTTCAGAAAAGGTCAAACAAAAGTATCTTGCATACATGAAATGCTCTGAAAAAGTACAAACAGCAGCACTGCAGTTCAATGAGTCTTTTACTGCAAACATAATAATCAGTTTGTTAATATGCATTGCATTTTCATGATGTTCCTTATTTTGGAATTGGTATAAGAACTTTTTTTTATGATTTCTAACAACTCCTTTCTGGGTGTTTGTTTTTCAGATACTTACAGAAATATGAACATGATACCTACTTAAATAATTAACAAGATAATCAACACTCAGTATCAACTAAACTGTAAATTCACTGTTCAGTTATGAGCTATAATTTTTGTCTGTATCATATGGACTGTAAAAGTGGTAATTGCTAGAAGATGACAATACACACACCACCCTATTGTGCCTATATCCTTTACATTCAGCAGATGGGTTACATTATATTAGTTTGCATATATTCTAAACTGTCAGATGTTTGACCATTGCTTTAATCTTGATATGGTCCTTTGAAACATTTCCGCCATAACTTCTGCAGATGGTGAATTAGGCACAAGATTGTGCTGTGTTCCTGTTGTCTGTGTGTATGACTGTTTGGCCATCCCTGTTATGTCTATGTTATGTAGCATTCTCTTAGGTCTGTTTCTGTTTGTTGTGCAATCTTGCATTTCTATGATTGCCCTTACCCTGTAAAAAGATTGTAAATTACTTGATTTGGGCAGTATTAATATAAACATGGAACTACTTTGTCTTTGTAATTATTGGTAAACAGCGAGTAATATTTCCAATGTACTCCATTTTACACAAGCAGTAATAGCGCATTTTTCTGTCTTTAATGTAATAACACTTCAGGTGACAGCCTTCCACAAGATATTAGTTAGTAATAGCAATGATATGTACAAAAAGTATATCATAAGAGGAAAAATCCATCATATTTTACTACAGTGCAAACTAAGCTTGCAATCTTTGTATGATTTTGTCATTTTTTTAATCTCTCCAAATCGTTTGGGTTTCTAATACCGCTGTAGCTTCCTCATATGGAACCTGGTTTGAGGAAGCATGGGAATACTGGAGGCCATAAACCCCAGAATCCTGAGAAATCCCTTGGCCATAAGAAAGGATAGAAGGCGAGAATGGAAAAAGGTTGTCATAGACAAAACCTTCGGAGCAGGAAGAGAAGATGACATGGGAACAGTCTAAAGCCTGCACCCCAGAAAAATATTGATCCTGGGAGGGTGTCAGAACTGATTCCTTGAGATTTATGGTAAACCACAGACTTTACAAAAGAGAAGTGGTAAACTGGAGATCCTGCAACAGACTGCTGGTTGAAGTAGCCTGAATAAGCATGTCATCAAGATAAGGGAAATCTGTATCCCCTGAAGCCTCCAAAAGCAATGACAGGAGTGAGAAACATGGTGAATAATGCCAAAGAGTAAAGCAAAGAAGTGAATAGATAGTGAATGGGCATGTAAAGGCCTGGGGAAGAGAAGGAAACTAAATCTGAAGAGATAGGATCTGAAAAGAAAGGGCCCTGAAAAAGGTGTCGAGTAGAGTAAGATCCAGAATTGATCCCTAAGTTACCTTCCTTAAAAGGAACTAAAAACATTTTGGAGTAAAACCACTTTCCCACTTGGGAAGCGGGGACAAACTGAATAGTGCACTGTTCAAAAGGGACTGCAAAACCTCTGGGAAATGAGAAAACTTTTCCAAAAGAGGTTGTGGAATGCCTGAAGGGAAGGGATTTCCAGACCATGAAATAATCTTGATGAATAATAGCACCAAAGAGTAAGAGGTGATCTGATGCCAATGTGGGACAGACAGGAAGACCTAGTCAAAGGGGAAGAGATGGCCAACTGTCAAATGGAGAGAGAAAAGGCAGCTTCTGAAATGGAGTCTGAGTGGATTTATCAGGGGGAACATGTCTTGACCCCCCCCCCTTTTACCCTTAGGAGGTGGGCAAGTCTGGTTACGGACAAAGACAAACTTAGATGGGTAATTCATCTGAAATCTGTGAATAGGGGAAACCAAAATATGTTTGAGTTCCTGCAAGGCCTTACACCCTTATCCAGGAGGGACTTAACAGTTCAACAGCAGCTGTTTATCCAGAGGAGCATTCAAAAACATTTCTTTGATATCAAGTAAAGTCTGCAGACATAGCCAAGAATATCTCATCACAAAACCAAATGTTCACCATCCTGAGATACCTCGTAGAACCTATCAGGTTTCTTTGGAGCTAGAGCTGAAAATCAGAAGTGACAGAGACAGCAGAAATGGTATCTGAAAGGACTGTCAAAACATGTGGGACAGCTTAAGAGATTCCATCTGTAAAAGCTCGTATTGTTTTTATTTATTTATTTTTAATATCTGAGTTCTGGAAGCAATCCCACTTGAAATACTCCATTATATGAGCAATGGTATCCCCAAAGGACAATTCCTCCAAGGGGAATCTGGGCTCAAAGAACCTTCCAACTCTAAACCACAGTTCAGAGGGGAAGGAATATGACAGAAGTAAGCTAGGGATTCCTCCCCAGAAACCAAGTCCTCATCTGAGGAATCCAACTCCCTAGGCCTCTTAACAAAAGTGGAAGATTAGAGAAAGACATGACTTGAGCAGGCTTCAAGTATCAAAGCACTGAATAGAACTGAAAAATTATATGGATCTGCTTTCTTGCTGCTTGCTGTGGGATTTGAAGTCTTCTTAAGACGCTCAGTCTTGCTGACTGGAATCAAAGTCTGGTTATAGTTGCATTCACAGTCTGTTGCATACAGAAACTTGCATAATATACACTGATGATAGAATATACTTTGCATCAACTTTAGAGCAATAACAAATAACTTTTTATAATAAACCAAACGGAGTAATGTTGCAGCTTAAAGTACTGTTCCAACTTTACTTCTCATATAGTACAGATGATGTGAGAGATATAACAATTACCTCAGGACAACAAATGTGTCCCTAACATAACTGGATTTAATACAGACTTTATATATTTTTTATTTAAACACACACCCTCTTGGTTTTGGAAAGATACTGCTTTGATGACGCAAATGCTAACACATCTGTTCTTGTGCAAATGCTGATAAGTAAACTGTCTTCAAGGAAATGCCTTGTGGATTAACTTTCTTAGAAAAACATGTCTTGCCCATTAAAAGCTTGTCATTTCTGTAAGAAGTCAGCTTTCTTGATGTGTGTGTAATACACTCATAAGCAAGTTCCTTATTTTTTTAAGCCACAGTCATTTAGTATGGTTGCTGATCACATATTACTAAACTTTGTTTCTGTATTTAAGCAAGCTTTTTCTTTCAGCATATTTACAACAGAATTAATTTCAGCCTTATATTCATAATATCTAACAATTCCCTCTGTTTTTAAACATACTCAAAACATTTTATACAGATACGTATTTTTTGATCACATTATATACAGAACACAAGAAACAAACCTTTAGTCTTCTTTTGATACAACAAATCAAAATGCAATTTTACATAGTTAATACAATTATATTAAAGTATTACTACCAAACTGAATGTATTTAACAACGTTTTCTTTTGCAGACCATTCTGTGAAATTATTTTATCAGTTATGAGCTGTGTCTGCTTTAGTTGAACTTGATTTTGCAATTACAGAATTTAATTTATGACTTGGTACTCTTTTATTAACTCTTTACAACTTGTTGAATTAAATCTTTACTTTTATTGATTATTTTATATGAGACACAAAAACCATGTGCTACTGCAAGCATTTATACACTACTGAAAATATACAGTTTCAATGTCATTTTAACCATAACATAGTGTTTGCCTCTGGACTGCTCATTAACATATTGGTAAAATACTGAACTGGGCATAAAGAATGCTATGTACATATTAGTCCATTAGCTGTATAAGAGTACAATATTTTAATGTAATTTTCCTCTAACTGTGGTAAAACCAGTGATATTACAACTTGACAAATTACTTTTAAACTTATTACAATGTATCCTGTACAGCATGTATTTACACAGACTGTTTGCTGTTCATGCATTTTAATCTAGTAGGTACCTTGGACCCATTTTTTTTTTAAACTTGTTTTTTTACACATATTCATTACTAGACAATCTCATTTGTACATACAAAGACTATCATTTGTACTGAATTTTTCTACATTTGTACATACAAAGACTATAAAGTACATTTAGTCTAATCTTACAAATTTAATAACATTAATATTAAGCAAAATCTTGGAAAATTCTTATGTCTCTTTAGAAGTATTTAGTGGAATTTACACCAAATGCATATGTCCTGTTATTTTAAACTACTTACTCAGCAATTAAAAATATTCATGCTTTTTTATACCAACATTGTTTTGCCAAAAACATATTAAAAATAGTGACCAATCTTGTTCAGTCTTTTACATATCTTTACTCTGTCTTGTATAGCTGTTATCAATTTTAAGCCATCTCTTGTACAACTTTACAGTTTAACAGGTTGTAAATACAATTTAATACTAAACAATACAATAACCATTATGACAGCTATTAACTTTTAAAATATCTTATTCTGTAAGGTTTAATCCAGTTTACCAGTATGTCTAATACTTGTTTTTCCTTCCCCCCTAAAAGAGTATTGTCAAGAAGGAATGAAATATTTTTTTCTTGTAGCTTTATTTCTGACCCTTGTTTATTTTTTCTGCGGCTTTATTTCAGACCCTTGTTTATTTTTTCTGTAGCTTTATTTAGACCCTTATTTTTTCTGTAGCTTTATTTCAGACCCGTGTTGTTTATTTTTTTTCTGTAGCTTTATTTCAGACCCTTGTGCAGTACTGCTTATACAGTCAGTGTAAAAATTAGAAAGTACCCCTGTAGTATTGCACTAATGTTTATTTGCTTTATAATGTGTCAGTCAGCCCAACACTTCGGTTATACATTTGCTTTATTAGCTTATTAAACTATAGACCTTTGTCTGATTTGATCATCTTTTCTGTTGCCTTTGCTGCCTACTTCTACTAGTTGTAGTTATTTGTACCCTCCTGTCTACTTTATTTAAACTGTATGTATACTATAACCCATCTGCTGGCTATACTTGATGTAACTAAGGTTTTTTTATATGCACAATTGTGATATTTTATTATAATAACCAAATAGTGTTGCAGGTGAGCATTTTAGAAAAACAAGCCACTTGTTTGGCAGTCTTGTTTCTTTATCTTATCTGCTCAACATTTCCTGTAACTATTCATTCAGTCTAGGAAAGTCTGAGCTCACATTTCATACTATGTAAACTATAGTTAATTTTTTTGGCATTTTTTCCTTTAATGTGATTGTGATTTGCAAAACTATCTACATAAACAGACATTCTTTTACAATTAGCTTAAATGGATTTCAGTAATTTAACTGTTGTACCATTAATTTTGCAAAAACTGTTTAATACCATCTGTGATTTTATTTAAGATTCAGAACTTTAAATGTTTGGTGTTACTATATAATTATAAAAAAAAAATTGTACAAAACAAAATAGATATTAGCTTAACATATGTTTGTATTTAAATTATTTATATTTGCTGTTGTCTGCCTTTTGCTTTTGTGCATTGTAAACAAATGTACTCTAGATGAAAATAACATACATGCATGTCTGTCTTGTATCTGTATATCTTTATACAAGCATGTCAGTCTTATGACTAACTTTTTACTCTTATTTTTGTTTACCTTTTGACTAAGCTAAGAATGGCAGTCATATGCTCTTGTAGTACTTATAAATACATTGCTTTAATTGAATGGAATTTTTAAACATTTGAGAATGAATTGTCAGATCCTACCATGTAAGCTTAACCATTTTCAAAACCTATTATAAAATATCTCTCTTTTGTACAGATCAGCTGTAGTTTCCTACTTTTTCCCCAATGTATGTAGGAAGTCTGTCACTTCAGCTAATCTTATTTTCTTCATCTTGTAACTGTTGTTTAAGAGTCTCCTGTAATATTGCATGGTCTTTGACATTTTTTTTAGTAAGCTGTTCTGCTGAATTTGAAACTCCTATGCACTTTTGAAAAGATGTATGTATAACTTGTCTAAACTTCCTGAACTCATTGTGTCTGTCTTTTAGAAGTTTACTACATTCTTTTGTAACAAAATGTACTAGAGGTTTTATCAGTAACTGATTTGACTCACCTGTGGTGACAGGACATAACTGTTCAACATCTGAATACAATAGAAACACTTTACCCTTAGTTAATTCTTTATCATGAACAGATCTGTCTTTACAATCTATTTTTTTTAGCAATATAATGCAATACTTTATGGCATAATACACAAAATGCAGTTTTTGTTGAAGCACACAATAAACATTTGTCATATTTCACATGGTTTTCTCGAGATACCAGTTAAATATTGTAATACATTTGCATAATGTTACTAATGTGCTGTGTATACCAACATTGCAATTTACTAAAGCTTGGTTTACATTTGCTTGAATTATGTCTGAAAATATCCATATTGTCTAATATCCAAACTGTCGAATAGCATCCATACTAGAAAATGTGACGTAGAAAAAAAAGTCTTACCAGTGAGCAAGAAAACAGGTGATCAGGCTATTGTTGCAGATGGCTGGAAATTTAAAGCTGGTGAAGCACAACAGGCAGCGGACTGCTGTACAAGTGGACATTCACCTTTTCTTGGAGAATTTATGGCACTGTGACTTTCTTGAACTAGTCTCACTCCATATTTTAGACGTCTAAAAAACTTTACTACTGCAAGCTGCATAAACTGGAATACTTCTGTTTAGGATTTATACATACGTGCAAATGTTAGTTACTGCAATTTAACTGAAGTGACCCTCTGCAGGGCTTACCATCACTTCCCCTGGGTTCAAATGCAGGCTAGCTTGCCATTGAAAAATTATAGAACCCCACATAAAATCCTGCCATTCACACTGGGGATCTTTAACAGGAGTAATATGTTTGGTTTTTGCTTTTTTTTTCTTGAGTAAGTTATCTAACTCTCTGGTTCAGACCTTTGGCTGTATTCAGTAGTCATAAGAATCTCTTCCCTCACTAAGATCTGAGAAATCCCATTCAGTCCCTCAGATATCAGCCAGGCTCCCCTCAATGTCCAAAACAGACACTGAAAAAGCCAAAGATGATGCAAAAATTCAGATCCATGCTGGGCCCCCAATGGTGTCACAGCAGAGGAATCTGCATCAAGCACTAGACTCTTCAGGACCTCCACTAGCTTCCACAGAGATGTCTGGCAGGGGGATCTGGACACCAACCAGATCAGGCTGTCTCTTATTTGGCCTTCTTGGCATAGGACTGGCCCTTGGGATGGGAGGATTACAACACAGCAAGATGAGCCAACAATTTAATTCACTGGCTCTCAAAGTAAATGGGTAAGGAAGATAAATAACTAAATTGGATGTTGACAGAGTACTGCATATAGTCATGGGTCACACCTAAGCAAGAGACACGTTTAGTGATGGGGAATCTGCCTCTTGCAGTAATATTTTCCCTTCTTGGATGACATGAAGTGAAATACACTATTAAAATGAAAAAGGCACAGAAACCTCAACTGGGCACTTATCTGAATATAGCTTAGTAACAAGCATAAGAAAAGGGCATTCAGACAGATATTCAATAATGAAGTTTGGCAGAGCAAAGTAGTTCCGAATGCTTGCATCTGTACATCACCTTTATGACCTACTCCTTGTGTGTATACTGTGTGACCTGTAGACTTGTCTGATGTTGGGCTATCCTTGGGATATCACTTGCATAAAGAATACAGCAACAGTGATATGGGAGGACATCCACTGTTGCCTGGGCCAAAAAGGAATGAGCACAATTCTTGAGGGAGGACTTCTAAATCTTCATAAGTACCCTAGATATCTGTGGAAATGAAGAAAAAGCATAAAACAATTTCTAAAGAAAACAAAAGACATTTGCTTTCCAGGCTTTCTTACATGGAGTCCTGGAGCAAATTTTGACAGATTATTCAGGAGGCAAAAGGTCTACCTGAGTAATCTCCACAGATGTGTCACATCTTGGAAGACCCCTGAATTTAGTTCTCATTCAAAAGGGTCTACCTTAGTCCTTTTCAGCTTGTCTGCCACAAACGTTTGTGCTTACAGAATGTAGGACAGCTGTAGAGTGAGCCAGTATTGTAAAGCTATAGCCTATGCCAACATGGCTAGTTTACCCATAATCACTACGGTACTGTAAGTTACACCTTGAAGTGTCCCTAGGGACCAAAATGCTGTCAAATCCCTGAATTGGAATTTCAAAAGATAATGGGCCTTGGTGGTAAAACCAAACACATTTCAGATACCACTGTATCTTTCTCATGTACAGTCTTGCCAGAAGTATCATAGAACAATGAGGTACTCCCTTACAGTGACAGAAATCTGAGTGGAAAGCCCCTGGAATAGATCTAAATACCGATCCAGTTTCCTTATGTTAGAACATTTCTCTGTACTGCAGTGTCTAGCAGATACCCCCTGAATACAATCCTGTGTGTAACAAAAAGACTTCACTGTTCTCTTAAATTCCCATTCTCGAGAGGAGCTCACCCAAGTGGAAATTCCTGACGCAGACTGCAACAATAAGTAATCTAAATAGAGGAAATGTGCTATAATTGTAGTTACACAGAACACTCTTTGAGAAGTGGATAGCCCAAAGGGCAAGACAGAACTGATGTGAACCAGACCATAAAACGTCTGCACTGACAGGAATGTGATGAGCATCTTTTAAATGTTACCCAAAATAACTCAAATGAGGAAGAAAAGAGATTGTGCAGTGAAAGCATTTTGAACTTGGGCATGATCTCAAACTGGTTTATGAAAGAATGGTCCAGAAATTGCCTCCAAGCATTTTCTTGAACACCAGAAACATTCATGGATAAAAATGTCTTGCCCACTGGAAAGTAGAAACTGCTGCTTTTACCCTTTGAGAAAAAGTGCTGCAGGTCAGAAAGAGTGTGTGTGTGTGGGGGGGGCTGGATGTCAAATTCTTTGAAAAGGAAGAATTTTTACCACCGCCATCTGCTTCGCTGTTGAATCAGTCTCAGAACCTCTAAACAATTGCTGCCAAAGAAAGAATTCAGACATTCTGGAAGAATAAGGGGCTGCCTGTGGAGAAGTGAAAGGAAATGTCCCTTACATAGTCAAACAGTTTTGGAGAGTTTCTACTTTTATTTTTGGAACCGCTCTACAATTTAAATGTCTGCTTACCTGCATTTTGCTTAGACTGTTTCTTGCCAAAAGACGAAGAGGGATGAAATATCTGCAGATTCCCTTTATTAGCTTACCCCTTTTGTATGTTTTGATAACCTGTACAATAGTGTTGAGAAATTAAATATATACAAATTTAAAATCTCATTTACAACTTCTGGGATGACTTGAGAAAGCAGCCAGGCAACGTCAACAGTAGCAAAATCCCTTAATGTAGTATCTGCAGTGTCACAAACACTAATTAACCTGAAAAACAGAAGCCTACAAGAGTTTCCCTCACAGGAAAGAGCAGCAGCTCAAACATTCCTATTCAAATTCTAGCTATTTGTGATGGAGCTTTACAATTCAAAATTCTAAAAACTAAAGCTGTGGAAGCATACACTTCTCCAGGCATATCAAATGTTTTGCCACCCTCATCATAAAGGGAACAATTAAGAGTTAAATTCTTGGCAGTGGCACCTGGACTGGTTAAAGCTATAACTGTTGAAATTTGAAAGACTGATTAACACCAAATCCTGCTTTCTTAGGTGAAACAGACTGGCTACCAGGGACACCACAGACTAACATCCTTCAATGCTGGCAACAGTGTGGGAGATGGGACGTGGTTCTGGAAATTCCAGTTAACATTTCATATTTTCTAAGGAACCACAGTGTTATCACAGAACACAGTGGCACATTTTGGAAATACTCTCAAGGAATCCCAGACATGGAGATTCAGATAAGATACGCTCCTCTGTTGGAATCAGAATTCAGAGAAAACCTGCATCTTTCCCCCCCCCTCACATGGTTTCATGAATCCAAGTAAAGTACAGATGAGTAATTTTTTTTTTTTTTTTTCAAATAATCACAGTTGCAGGAGCCTGGGTTATATCTTCCCAAGGATATAGCAGTTAGCTACCTTCCAAACCATCAGGGCAACTTCCCCATGCCCTAACCAGTCAGCTTGAGTTGACCAGAGTAAATACAGGTTTGGTCACTAAGCCCTCCAGAGCTTTTTATGCCAAGAAAAAGGGAGGCTAGGACCAAAAAAAAAGCATTTAGATCCTGGCATGAACACACCAGGAAACAATGGGAAGGGAGGAAGTGGTTATTGCAGCTGGGATTATTCAGAGACTTGTGGTAAGTTTCCTTATACAGCTGTACCTATAGTAGACTACCCTAGCGGACAACATTTGAGGTGTGAGAGAATCCATGAAGGACAGTCCTAGCAAAGCTTGATCTATACCTAGAGAAGGAAGCTAGGTTCTAATGCCTTCTAAATGTATATGTAGATGACCGTTATGACTTCTAGAATACTCCAAGAATCCATTCACTCCCAAAAAACTGTAAAGGATGCTAAGAGCGCTTTGACCTACCTAGAACAGTTTTGTTGTGGTGAGCAAAAGGTAATAACCTGAGATGTCCATTTGGAAATGTCCCTTACTTGTACAAAACTGAAGGATTCTGTAAAGATGATACCCAAGTTGCTTATGGAGAAACTTTCAAGACAAGCAGGGAAATGGATTGTTTGGCTTAAAGTAAACAGATACTACTTTAGGCATAAAATAAACTGTCCCTGTGGAAAATTAGATAGGGTTGACTCACTAGAAGAGCTTGCAACTCAGTCTTCTTGCAGAATTTAAAAAAACTATTTTGCATAGAATGTAGCCAGATTAGCTGGTTCGGATGAAGTGTTAACTTCTCAAATACTAAAGATTTCAAGGTAGGTTTGACCAGTCTTCTTGGAGACCTCTTATGAAAAAGAGGCTATCAAAAACATTTTGAAATACGTTCAAATGAGGTTCATAACCAGACATGCTGAAATGACTGAGGAGTCTTGGAGAAGCAAGGCCATAGGTCAACTAGCCTGAAATAGGTGCTGGTTATGTTGCTGGCACCAACTAGAAAGCCTTTTCCATTTGCTAATAAGATTTTCTTGCGTCTGTTAGTACCTGCTGAACATCCTCAGTAGATGGCTGCCTGAAGGAAATCAAGATGCTATCACCCAGGCAGTTGAAGTTGGGGTCAGGGTGCAACACCTCTGATATTGTAATAAGATCCATTCTGAGGATTAAGTTCACTATTCCTGGTTATTTCTAAAAAATACCACTGTTGCCTGGGTCAGCACAATGATTTTTTGGGGATGCCTTCAGAAGTATCCTGGATATTACTGGAAAGGATAGAAAAGCATAACAGGAGCATTCCTGTCCAAAGAAAAGGCATCCAACATTAGTGCAGAGTCCTTGAACAGAATCTCATCACCCAATTGTTTAGAAAGGCGGCAAATAGGTTCGAGGACCTCCCCACAGATTAGTCAACTCTTGGAAAATCCTGATCCAGTTTCTGGTGCTGTGTCTAATCAACCTGCACAGCTTGGCTGTCAGAATATAGGATACCTATAGAATAACTGTCTTGTGAAGCAATACCCCAGGTGAACATAAAGGGGGTACAGCTGGAGTCCCCCTTGCTACTTGATGCATCAGGTAGTTGTGGTATTGTCTGGTCCCAAGAACCAAAGGTAATGGACTCTGCCTTGATCAGGGCAAGCATCTCCCAATGTGCTTGTCTGTCCTTGGTGTCCCACCCACCTTGCACGGTCACCCCTCCAAAAACTGCTCTCCAAGCAAAAATCAGAGGACTCTGTAGTGATTGACTGGGAGAATGGGAGACCTTGTTTAGGGAATTTCTCCAAGTGATCTCGACAAAATCCAGTACTGGGATTTGTAAAGACGAAAGGCTGGTGGTGGTACCAAATATACTTCACATACCACTGTACCAGAATCTAGCAAGAGTATCATGAGAATCATAGAAGCAATAAGACCCAAAAACCCTGGATCTTTCTCATGGAAGAAAAGCAGACATCCCAAAAACAATCCTGAGGAATCAGTTATTTTTTTTTGGAATCTCAGTTAAGAGAGATTGCCTTACACTTTTCACTGTACAGATAAGTTATCTAAAACCATGGATACCTCTGCAACTATAACTAGAGCTAGTCCAAACAGGAAGGCAGAGAAATGAATGTGACCCAGACTGAATGTCTGGATAAGATATTAATGAAGCTTAAATGAGAACTTGATAACAGGTTGTGAAAGGATATTTGAATTTTCCCACTATCGGTTTAGGAAAGATACAGAACTGGTCTGCAAGATTTGTTCACTAAAAGCATCATGGATAAAAACTACTCTCCCATCTGGGAAGAGGGAACTGGTTCCATCACTCCCGGAAACAAGTCTGATCTGGAATAGGAGGAAAGTATCAACTGCCTCCTACGTATCTGTAACCTTGAGCTTCAGGTCCTATTTGTCTAAAATTCTGTCAGAGAAAAGTTTAAAAACTTCTGAAAGAAAAAAGGGTGGGGCTTACCATGGTGGGAAGAAGGAACAGAGTCACTCATGGGAATTCCCAGATTCTTGTAATCCCCTGTCAAACTGTGACCATACAGGTAATCTCATCCCAACATTGAGAATAATACAGGTAATCTCATCCCAACATTGAGAATAGAGTAGATTAATGCTTTGTTTTGACAGGAAAAATGGCAACAGCTTCCCTGGGATGGGCACAAAATGGTCAATGTTTTCATAGGCTAGTTGCCCTTGTGGGCCATTTTGTACTTGACCAATTTCTCTTCCAAAGGGGATAATTCAATCACCCTTTAATGTGTTTGAGGGGATCACCTGCCTGCAGTGGAAAATTACCTTTTGACTGGAAGGACAGGGATCAGTACTTTTCCTAGGGAAGGGGGGAAAGAATAGACTACACTAAAATTGGGTGACAATAAAAAATAAATTCCTGTACAAAAGTTGAAGCTTTAAAGTCTCCCCACAAACTCCCTTTAGTAACTTCCTGAACAGAACTGAAAAATGTGTACATGCAGAGAGTTTACCTCTGCAAGCCAGTCCTCAAACTGACACAGCAGGCTTCAATGGCAGGAAAACTTGATGGTCTTTGCTCTGAAATAATCACCTACACCACAAGCTTGATGGCTTGTATGCAAGGTACAATGAAACTTTGGAAGACTATCATCTTTTGCAGATGTAGCCATATGGCTAATGCTAATTAAGCAGTGATCAATATGAACACAATCCTCTCATTTGAAGCCAGTTGATAAAATAGCCTATATAAGCCAGATTTGTTCAGTGAAGCTAATGCAGCATTAGGTGCATCCCCCAGGGATGGGCACTATTCTGAGTAAGAAGGGGTACCTTCACTGCCCCTCCCCCAACACAAGGCAACTCTCCCACTGCCCCTCCCCCAACACAAGGCAACTCTCCCCTTCTCACTTAAATAACAACAGCATCAGAGTACCTGGCCAACACACCCCCCCCCCCAATTCAGTAGCAGTGTGTGTAGCAGAAATCTAGGGAAATGAGTTGTCTGAAGTCCACTTTGGCTGAAGCAGAATCATACACCGGCAGCTGAAATTGCTAGCCGACTGTAGTAGAGGCAGTTTGTAGCCAAAAGACAAGGGTTCAGAGGAAGCAAGCTAGTAAAATTCCCTTTATCTCTTCTCCCAACCCATTTAAGCAGTTTCTCCACCAAAAAACACTTGCATCAATTTTAAGATGACAAAGTTGTCCAATTGTCAAAAATGCATACATCTAGCTTTAAGTACTTCTGTGTAGGAAAGTATTTAAACTTGCATGGAAGTTTTTTCTCCAAAGTGAATTTACCTGCCTAGCAATGGAGTGGTTTGGCAGCCTTGAAAGCCCACTGAAGAGCTCTGGTGACAGAAAATCTAAGCAGGACATGGTTAAATATCTTCTGCTGCCCAAGTCATTTGGACGAATGTGACATTAAAGCACCAGTAAACTAGCCCATTTCCTTTACACTGCAAATGTGATTAAGTCACTATTTAGTGAATTGTATTTTAGCATGTAGGGCTGAACATGGTGTTAGCTTGGTGCAAATTCCATTTTCAAGCCCAGATCCAATTACACTGAAGTGGCAACTTGTCAGTTTAAAGTACCACATTACTTGCATGGAAGAGCTTGCTATTCACCAAAAGTGGGTGGTGGTTCCCCAAACATGACTGGTCACAAAATCCACTTCCCCCATACTCTTCCAATCATTTGGGGAACTATTGGCACATAATGAAAGGGGACAGGCTAAAGATAATAGCTATGTATTTGCCTACTAGCTTCTTTGCAACTTAATTACCTTTTAAAAGGTAACATTACTGCATGCTGTTTAGATCTCACTATACAAAGACTCAATTTTGTTTTTCTAACCATTTTAGCTGCATCAAGTAAAATGGGACCTTAAGCAATGGGGTGGATGAAAACCTTTGACAAGAGGTTGTTCTCCCTCTACCCTTGGGACCAAGATGACTGAAGGTGATAAACAGGGCCTTGTAGTTTCATAGGTTTACACAATGACTCTGGTAGCCAACATTCCTAAAGTTTGGTTCCTCAAAAGTAGAACCGGACTCTGCTTGAGATCACTGGCAGACCTCAATAGCTTGACAACTTCAAAAAAGGAGACCAGCTACACACCACAAGATTTACTGGTGTACAGGTTGGGTTATTAAACTCACTCCTTTACACCTATAGGAAATATCATTGCAAGTAGTCTATAAACAATCCCAAAAATATTCTAGGTAACTTGGTCTTAATCTTGGCCCTCTGACAGGGTCCCTTTCCTAGCAGACCTAGGTCAACCCATGAGCTGGCCTTAATCCCACACTAACATAATGACCTTCAACATTCTACCACCATCACCAAGATACCACAATCCAGCCACCTTTATAACTATCCAACAGTTAAAACCCCCAAGAAGCCAGAGTAGCAGACATTCAACCCTTCAGCCTAAACTTTAAGCACACATCCCACAAGCTAACCAAAATGAATAGCTATCCACTGAAGTAAAGCTAGAGTAAATTGCATATTCTTTGCAGTCTAAAGAAAAAGTCCAGTGAAGCAGAAGAGAAATTTTGCATGCCCCACCAAGAGGAAAAGGTTACTCAATTTCCACATCTACAGATACAGCAAGGATTCATTCATGGCCCTCTTCTCCATATTAAGTTACCCCACCCATGTTCTACAGCCAGTATGCTTAAGCAAAGTCACAGGTCACTCACCAACTCATGCCAACTACAGTCACATTGCAATTACAGCAGTATCATACACAATCTACATCTTATCTAGGACTTCAGTAACCAAACAACTTGCCATGGTCAAAACTCCTTCTGGTGCCAGACTTTCAGATCAACCATTGGAAACACAGCTCAACTTTAAAGTTAGAGCTCGATTCTGCCTCCAATCCTATTGCTGCACTACAGACCACCAGCATCTGCAAACTACAAATTCCAATCACCACCCTAGAAAAAGCCAAATGGCTAACAGATGTACCTACAAACTTGTCTAGAACAGTGTGTTGAGGTGCACAATGGAAAAACTTGCTCAAGACAAGCCACACCATTACCCACAAAAATGTGAACTCCATAGCACTGCACATGCTCAGATATACACAAGTTCCCCATGTTAAGATAACTTTATGGGAAAGTGCAGCAAAAAGGCACAAGCCAAACGCTCTTGCTTCGCAGCACAGTCTGTGACCCTATCATGTCCTGAAGATTGGCCCAGGTTAGAAACTGTATATGGCACTTGTTTCACTACAGTAGTGTATTTTACCAAGGCTGATCCAGAAATTAGCCAAAAACTGATCAGTGCACCACCAAGTAAACAAGTCTAGAAACCAGACCATTACAGCTTGCAAAGCCAATATTAAAGGTTGAAATGCATCTACCCCCAAAGACCGTCAATAGTCAACATATCAATTCCACGAAGTAGTGTTGCACATGAAATACTTAACTGGTCATTAGTGGTAATGCCATGTGTAGTATTAGTATATTATGTAGATGGATCACTACACAGAATGCTACAACAGATATTTCCAAATTTTCAGGTTTAGGCAACATTTACCTAATGAAAGAGCATTTATATATAGTCATGAACCTAGTTTTGAAAATGGCAAGTCTTACATAAATACACAATCACTAAAGGCATACTTTAGAAGTACTCTTAGGTATATCCAATTTAAGCAACAATTTATGGGGCAAGTGATTATATGGAGTCACAGTCCATTAGTCCATTTGATTTAGAAGTAGGTCCTATAAAACTAAAAGCCAAATCAAGAGAAGACCAGCTTTATTCACAGTGGTTCACAAGCTTTATTCACAGTGGTTCACAAGCTTTATTCACAGTGGTTCACAAGCTTTATTCACAGTGGTTCACAAGCTTTATTCACAGTGGTTCACAAGCTTTATTCACAGTGGTTCACAAACTTTATTCAACAGTGGTTCACAAACTTTATTCAACAGTGGTTATTCAACAGTGGTTCACAAACTTTATTCAACAGTGGTTCACAAACTTTATTCAACAGTGGTTCACAAACTTTATTCAACAGTGGTTCACAAACTTTATTCACAGTGGTTCACAAACTTTATTCACAGTGGTTCACAAACTTTATTCACAGTATCAAGGCAACTCTGCAAAAATTACTAACAGTATAAGCAGCATGGAACAAAATGTAGTACTTAACCACACAATTTTTACAGGGAAATTCATTTTACAACTGAACATAACTGCAGTAAGGGTTGTTAAATGGACAGAAAGAAAATCCCTCATCCCTTATATAGGATGGTATGACCCAAATCCCTCATGGATTCTGGGTCATGCCATTTAGCCTTCAGTCAAGTCCAGTGTATTCACCATCACCCCTACTCCTAGATAAATACAACTAGCAAAATGCCATTTCCGCTCATTTGTTCTACAAGGCCCTTTCACTCTACCCCATCCAACCTATTATGTGATCATTGAAGATATTGCCTACTACTGGCTGTGCACCTGTGAAGCTCTAGCCCATCACAACCTTATACTATAGAGATGTGCATCCCTGTAGCAAATAGGATATCTGGTTATACTTTACTAAAAAGTGCTTAACGAAGATAAAACTGTGCATTCAACTGAAAGGTTTCTACTGCATCTTCCTAAAAGGTAAATGTATTCTATCAGGAGAGGTTTAATGCTTACTGCCTTGGTTTATGGGAACAGTGATGGTAATTTAAAGTAATTTTGATGAACATGAAGAGGAGATCACTTAACTAAAAATCGGCCAAGATGATATACACAAGTTTAAGAGGCTTTGAGTTTGCTCACTGCAAAAATGTTACTTCTGATGTTAGAAACATTTTTTAGTTTGCCAGCTCACCAGAAATCATGGCTACCTGTGATGCCATTTACGAGGGGAAGAAATATGCCAGAACTGAACATTTATTGGGAAAGTCCGACTGGGTCAGGAACCCATTTTCAGCAGAGGCCTGGGGAGAAAAGCTCCAAATGACACACAACCGTCATGCCATTTACGAGGGGAAGAAATATGCCAGAACTGAACATTTATTGGGAAAGTCCGACTGGGTCAGGAACCCATTTTCAGCAGAGGCCTGGGGAGAAAAGCTCCAAATGTGACACAACCGTCAAGACAAACTTACATGAAAATAAAAAAGCACACAATTGAATACCAAGTACAGATAGGTAGATACAGTAATAAAATTATGGAATGGTTTTACAGGATAGTATTAAGCCTGCTAAAAAAGTCTATAACCAGCAGCAGTTGGTTCCTTACATGCACTCAAAGATTTGCTAACAAATGCCACAAACATACCAGCTACTAGAAATTTCTAGACCAAAACAGCACCATTTGGACAGGCCACTCCCAAGGGAGACATTAAGATGCAAACATTGCAGCTCTACATTACTGTCAATTAACATAAAATTAACTGCCACATCACTTACTGAGCACCTTCACCCTATAAAACTGACTTCAGCTGAAGTCAATTTCATAGAATAAGCGCACTCAAACTTGGTCATTGATGCAGCCTGCCAGAGTCTAGGTATTTCAATTATGGCTATGTATACCAAACAGAACTAAAGTAACAAGCCTGACATGCTAACCATGCTCAGATTGAGTGCTAGCTTAAAGATTAGCTACGATAAAATCACAATACATTGCCACATTTAAACATTCCTTCAGAGCAGGAAACAAGGATGCATATATTAAATAAGAGTTACCTACCTTTGGTACTTCTCCTTTGACAGATTTTGCCTTCAGTCCTGGGGTCCTCTTGCTGCCATTTATGTAAAAGATTAGTTACAGAAACATCCTGTAAAATGCCACCACCCCAAGTCAAATTCAGTTTTGCTGTATCCATCACCATACAACTACAGATGAGATGCATGCCAGCCTCTAGGTCAGACACAGAAACAGAATAAAATCCTACATGGATGCACACGGAATGAACTGTTATAAGCTCTTTTAGTCCTGATCATAAGAGATCAAATACGACGAAGGTACCATGAAATTTATAAGCTAGTGAGCA
The DNA here is from genome assembly GCF_019279795.1 of Protopterus annectens. Lineage (NCBI taxonomy): Eukaryota > Metazoa > Chordata > Ceratodontiformes > Protopteridae > Protopterus > Protopterus annectens. The sequence goes on along the minus strand of NC_056750.1, from coordinate 179,503,943 downwards.
GTCATGTGACTTCCTGAAGGTGCCATTCCTTAGTGATAAACCATTATCAGCATATTCCAAGCTAAACAAATGTTTGACTTGTTAGTCTAATTCAATTGCAGCTACCTACCTCCAGAAACTTACCCTATCCAAATAAAACCAAGAGCCAGCAATTCCCTATTTAGTTGTACACGTCACAGAATTTGCCAATCTTAGAGTCTGCATAAAAATGCACATTTTCAGCTACAGTGAAACGCATACCAAGTCAAATGATATTTGAAATTAAAAGCAGCCTTAACGGTGCAGATTCAAGTCCATTATCAGGATTAAACAGCATGACAAGGCTACAGCTTGGACAAATACACTGAAAGTTACATCCATTTCTGTTCCTGAAGTGATCCTCTAGTAAATGCTCTGACAATGTCACTTTAGTATAAGCAGTGAATTGGCAAAAAGTATGAAATGTTCCTTACCTTTAGAAGATCTTCAACCCCAGAATTCTTTCACCTGCAGAAAAAAACAGTTCAGAATCTGAGCTTACTGTACAATTTAAGTTTCCTACCTTTGGTGATCTTCAATCCTGGGGTCACAGCCAGAAGAGGGACTGTCCATGCGTCAGCCTTGGAGATTTGAAGTTGCTCATGTAGACAATCTTCACAGTACACATTAAGAAATCGCAACTGCACTAGCAACTCAGCACTTCTATCTAGCCAAATGCACTAGCAACTCAGCACTATAAGTTTGTCCATTCCAATGTGATAAATGCCTGTCGCAGCCAAAGAAAATCTAGCCAAATGCACTAGCAACTCAGCACTTCCATCTAGCCAAATGCACTAGCAACTCAGCACTCCATCTAGCCAAATGCACTAGCAACTCAGCACTTCATCTAGCCAAATGCACTAGCAACTCAGCACTTCATCTAGCCAAATGCACTAGCAACTCAGCACTTCATCTAGCCAAATGCACTAGCAACTCAGCACTTCATCTAGCCAAATGCACTAGCAACTCAGCACTTCATCTAGCCAAATGCACTAGCAACTCAGCACTTCATCTAGCCAAATGCACTAGCAACTCAGCACTTCATCTAGCCAAATGCACTAGCAACTCAGCACTTCATCTAGCCAAATGCACTAGCAACTCAGAACTTCCAAGTTTGTCCATTCCAAAGTGATAAATGCCTGTCGCAGCACAATAACAATCTTAAAATGCATGGTGATGGCTTCACAAGAACCAAAAGAAAATCATCTCCTACCTTTGAAGTCTTCAACCCCAGGACCCTTTTATTGCTTGCAGACCAGTAAGTCTCTGGAAAGAAATGGAGGAGAAATTACACAGTTAAGTGATAACTCAATTTTTAGAGTAAAAGAAACTGCTGCTCATTCCTTTCTGCTATCTTCTTATAATCAACTCCACTTACTGTAAAGTTATACTACCAGCAGCTATGTAGAAGTAAATGCTCCACATCAGGAGGAAGGCAGTTATCTGGGAAAATAGAAACATTGCTGTTGTGCAATAGCCAGGAATGCGTATAGATTTAGCTATGGTAATTAGTAAGCCAAAAGGGTAAATTGGGAATCAGTCTGCTTTATTCAACATTGCAAGCCATGTTAATTTTGCAACAACTGCATATCCCAATTCCTTTGTGACCTGGTAGCCTATCTTTCGTAGTTTCTTATTGCAGCAAGATGTATTCATTTCCAGCATTATGAAAGTGTGAACATGATTACTGACAATTTGGAAAGACCTACAAACAGTAACAGCAACAAAAGCAGCAGATCATATCATTATCACAGAACGAAATGTGAGAGACTTCAACCTATAACTCAATCTTTGGGTTTCAAACCTTGCGATCCAGTGGGTGTCTAGGTACTGGCATAAGTGGAAAGCTGGTTGTGAGCACAATTCTGAAAAGTTTCCTTTCCAGCTGAAGGTACTACATGTTTATTAAAAAACGGCTAGGTTGCATTATCTAGGCAGGCGCTAGGTCACATGGGTAGCAAGACAAAGTCAAGTCTTCTGCACATAGAGGCCACAGCAAGTGTATATTGAAGACGGTGTTGACTCAGTGTCTGGTCACTGAAGCAAACGTTTGGATATATAGAAAATTGCCCCTTATCACAGGCTCACCCAAAACAGCATCTTCAGACCAGGTTACATACATACCTCTCAAGCTCTTAGAGCAGAAAACCTGGACAAAGATTAACATGATTGGGGGGGGGGGGCATATTTTAAATATTGCTCTTACAGACTTAGAAAATTGATAGAATAGATTAGCATGAATTTTCTGAAGGATGCAGAGTCACTCAAAATTTTGTCATTTAATGACTTCAATCTTTAGCGATATGCCAGAAAACAAGTACAGATTTTTAGGAGGAACACTAAATAAGAGGCAAAAATCTGGACATTGTGAAAATCGGTATGGTTAACAGCAGTAATCTGAAATTTACAGATTTAACAATTTTGGAAGTAGAGGGCTTTGCTCCCCCCTTCACCCTCTAAAATGGGAAGGTGTGCCTCCTTGTAGCATTAGATCTAGCCAAACAGCTTCCATTTCAGATTTTGGGATATGATGCAACATCCCAGTATTTCATAGATAAAGCATCAGAAACTGACTATGCAGATAAACTAGAGGCACCTGGGGCCAGACGGTAGAAAGCCAATACTGTCCCTTTTGTTCTGTGAAGGGGGGGTAGTTACATTGCCGACAGGGGCACTGGAAAAATGTTCTTGGGTGGTGAAATCCAAGGTACCTTTTTGGCTAGGTTTATATAGGCCCTAGGGCCAATAGCCTAGTACCTACCTATGAACCAATGACTGCATAATAAATGCAGCATCATACTGCATGTTAATATTTGAGCCATCTTATTTCATATTCAAATGAAAAATAAGGAGCAAAAACAATTGTGGCATGGTTTGACTGAAACATGTCCGTGTACCACCCATGTGCACGGGTCTTCCTTGTATGCCGAATTAGTTAATGGTGTCCAACTTGCTAACACCCACTGCTTCCAGGATTACTTGTACTTAACATTGTGCATTATGGCTACAGCCTTGTTAAAGACTTTACTGCTGCATGGTGATTGCATGCATAGTCTCCCCAAGCAAAAACTATAAGGACAAACGTACCAAATGCAAGCCTTGCATGTGGTCTACACATCTGCAACTGGGATGTCGTATTCTAAATGCAAGGCTCCATTATCATTCTAATCTCAAGAGATAGACCAGTGGAGCTGGTGTAAGGTCAGATTCAGTTAAAAATTAATGTTTAGTGCTGGTGGGTTTTACTTGTACCATTATTGCAAAACACGTTTCGAGTTTTACTGCAAATTTAACCAAAGCTCATGGGCAGCTCTGCAATGGGTGGAAAGGTCCTTGACAAAGTTAGACTGGTTAGAGCACACAGAATAGGAGACAACCCAAGCAGAAGTGTTGTACAGGTAAGGGGGCTGGGTTCAGATAGGAGCAGGTGTCAATTCAGTAGTTACCAGATGTTACAGATCAAATTAGAAAGTTGCTCAACAGTAATATACCCTGAAGAAATAAACAAGGAATTTTACAATAAACACAAATTGAGGTATGTTGGCATTGAGCGACTTTCAGTAGCTTTAGCAGTTTTGCGTATAGACCCAATATCTAACCAAACAAGAACCTGCACTTCAGGTAAAGCAGCAGACCCACTGTTAACTGTGAATGATCCAACTGCATGCCTAAAACTGGAATGTCACGGTACGTGGTAGGATAGAATAACCATGTGGGTTTGAGATGGTCTTATAATGTAGCTTTAAACCTGTATCATAATGGACAAGGCATTTCACTTCATCCTCTAGATGTGGTGAGTTTGTGGAACTGAGTGAAAATATTTGTTTGAATTTTAAACTATTGAATAGTCTAGGCCTTTAGTACAGGCATGCAGTGGGATCAGGCCAAAGACGGACTTAAGTAGAGTTAATTTGCCAGAAATGATGCAATTCTATACTGAATGAAATGGATAGCTGTAGTTCTACCTTATGGCTATCCAAGGATGATATTTATATATTAAAATTAGTGCAACAGTCTTTCTAGATAGAGGAGAGGGGTACCACCTGTATGGTAGACTTAGAGGCAGCCTTAGATAGCTTACAGGGGCAAGAATCACCACTTAGAAAACATGGTAGGTTTGTCCCATTGAGGTGGGATCAGGATTATCAATACTGAATTCTCACCACTATAAAACTGCTTAAAGGGAGCAAGCCATTTGAACCAGATAACCCGTGGGCATTACTTCAACTGTCCAGATGTCTCATTTTGGTCTGTTCAATTGTGGTTTCTGGGGAAATTAATGTGGACTGAAGTCAGAATGATCCAAGTTTGAAACGTTACACTTTTCAGACAACTCATGCTAATGCAAACCCCTGTTCTAGCAGCTTTAAGTTTGTAAGAGGAATATTTAAAATGCATCCCTATTTGAGCCTCTAATGTATGGCTTTGTCCAAATTCCTTGCTCTAAAAAGGTAGATACACCCCACAGGGACTAGCAGCACAGGAACTTGTGAAAAAGTCTCAAACCAATGACAGCTTGTCCATTCTGGACAAATGGAACCCCAACTTTGCATCAGTGTCAGATAGCTCATATTGAGCCAGACTGGTGTGGATAGTTCAGATTGAAACAAGGTCACCCTAAAGGGAGTTGACACAATAGAAAGTGACAAGACCCACCACATATAACTCCAGATGCACTCCTAGGCCAGTGGCCTCTTCAGGTGGGACCCTGAAAGTCATCCTTACTCTGATAATTTGTCTCAAACAGCAGGGATCATCCCTCCTTGACAAGGGTCATTGTATCCTTTAATGGAGTTTAAGATGGATGTAGATGGAGCCTTGTCTTGTGCAATTGCAAAGTCCACAATGCCTACTAGGGACATGCTAATGGAATGACAAATGGATTTTGGCCAACTCCTTTAATGCTGAACTTTAAAGCATTTTCATGAGAAGAGCCCCAACCACAACAGGCACAAGTTAATTGTACGGCTCTGGACAGTCAAGTGGTACTCCCTGAATGGGGAGCATTATGGGGCACAAGGGAGAAAGTGAGATTATCCTAGTATTAGGACACTAGCGTCAAAAGTTAGAATGTTGCAAGCTCACTACAAGTTTGTCTACTGGATACCACCTGCAGCTGAATATTGTGTACTGAACTCATTTGCAACCATTATACTCTGAATGTGAACAGGTCTTTCAGTGCCAAATTGATTTTTTAGTAATCAAAATCACTGCACTTAACTGCCTGCTTTCAACTTGTGCCTTTATCCAACTAATACAAATTTAGAGCGGTGTTATAAAAACTAGGAAAATCCTAGTCATTCACTAGTCTGGAAACATGTAAATTCATTGGACAGTTTTTGATTTGATGCAAAGTCTTATGAAACTGAACATATTCAGCAACAGTATTCTTATTCTTATGAAACTGAATATATTCAGCAACAGTATTCTTATTCTTATGAAACTGAATATATTCAGCAACAGTATTCTTATTCTTATGAAACTGAATATATTCAGCAACAGTATTCTTATTCTTATGAAACTGAATATTCAGCAACAGTATTCTTATGAAACTGAATATTCAGCAACAGTATTCTTATGAAACTGAATATTCAGCAACAGTATTCTTATGAAACTGAATATTCAGCAACAGTATTCTTATGAAACTGAATATTCAGCAACAGTATTCTTATGAAACTGAATATTCAGCAACAGTATTCTTATGAAACTGAATATTCAGCAACAGTATTCTTATGAAACTGAATATTCAGCAACAGTATTCTTATGAAACTGAATATTCAGCAACAGTATTCTTATGAAACTGAATATTCAGCAACAGTATTCTTATGAAACTGAATATTCAGCAACAGTATTCAATTTTACTAGTCCACAACAATAAAACTGAAAACTCAAGCATGCATGCTTAAGATGGCACTGTTCCAAAAGAAAGCCCAAGGTATGCAGAAAAACATCAAGGAGGTTCTGCTGCAGGTTTCAGAAAAGCATCTGGTCCCTAAAGAGAGACACAGCAAATACAGGGGTCCACAAATGAGTTTCTGAATAGACAGCAGTACTGCGATTCAAATGGGCTGCCCTAGAAACTAACTGGTTGCAAGGACTCCTTACCAAGGTACAGGGGATAACTCTGCACCAACAGCAAAGTATGAAGAAGCTAAGCCATACCTCTCAACTGTCCAGAATTTTGGCTTATATTTTTGGTCTGTGTTTTTCTGGCAAATTATTGGGGTGATGTGTGGACTGAAGTTACTAAATGACATATTTGAGTTAAGAAAATGTAGAAAAAACCCTGTTACTTTAGCAACTTTAAGTTTATAAAGAGTAATATTTAAAATGAGTCCCTATTTTTGGGCCCTTGTTCCCCCTTAGTCAGGCTTTGTCTAGATTTCTTGCACTGAGGTAGAGAGGTATGAACTAAGCATTACAGAATGGTCTTGTGTCGAGTAATGGTAGCATAGCCATCAGACAATTGTATTTCAGTGGTTAAGAAAGTTTATTTCACATACTGAGACACCCTGGCATGCCATTGCATACTTGAACACTGTTGTACCCAAACTGCATAACAGCATTGTAGTGCACGTAGTGTAGTTATGCTGAGATATCCATAAAAAGGCAAATCAGAAGTGCTAGAGTTGTGAAACCAGACCTTTAAATTTTAAACCACTCCCTGTTTAAATCAGGTCTTGGGTTGGGTAGTAATCTACCAGTAGGGGGCAAGTGACGGGCAGAATTAAGTTCATCTGCATTGTTTATTCTAATTTGTCCTTTACTTCGTTATGAACATGTTACTAGAAGATGCACATTTACCCGTCTTGGGACAGGTATCTCTGAATTCAGTCCTGCACTTGTACAAAACAGACTAAGGAACTAAATATAGGAGTATGGAAGGAGTTATGGCTTTTAAACCCAGCAACACTTGGTATAAAATTTAGTGCGGAGCTTTATGAGAGTCACCAATCCTAATCTAATCTATTAGGTGTTAGGCATGGATGGCAAGATTCACCTCTTAAGGTGAATTGCTTGGTATCCAGGTCTCAAAAAACACATTAGGACTGGTTATCTACTCAACTGTACACTAGTAGCTTCAAATTTGCACATTATACTAAGTTTAATGCACTAACTTGTCTAGACACAATGGCTGGTGGTCCCTCAATATGCACCAATATAAACTTTGTTTGCCTAGTTTCATAACTCAAGTCATGGCAAAATGGGGAGTTTCTGCAGCATGTATAGAGTTGAACTTCATATACATGCACATTTAAGAATTACTACTGGCATGCAGGAAACCCAGTTCTAGTTTTCATCCTTTTTATAAGAGAATTATAACAAGGACATTAGGCTTTAAACTCGATTACATTTATATCAAGTTTATTCAGGGAAGTGCCCAATTTAGGAGAATTGTGGTGGTTCAATTTAGATGCTTCGTTATGTTGGGCTATGCAACCAAGTTTATTATGAACAAAAAATGGGAATATTTATCCCAACTTGGCAGCATACTTTTTGCAGTAAGTTTGGTTATAACACTAAAGGGTGTATTTAACTTGTGAAAGCTGCAGGTGAATTTGTTCCACCTTAATCCTGAATTTTTAACAAGAAGTTGCTTTGCCACAAGTCTGCACAGCAGTTGTGTTCTATTACAACTGAAATATTCACGCAATTACAGGAACTCTAATTGCAGATGGACAAACTTATCTGAATTTCAGTATAAAACTTCATGATGCAGATCTATATAAGCCAGTCTGGTTAAAACCAAAGTGAGGTAAAAAAACACAAGACTGGAACATTGTTCCTTTTGTGGAATACACTTTGGCTTCACAGATTGGTCAACTGAAGATCTTGGGATTAGAAAGTTTTACAACACTAGAAGGGAATTAAGTTACCATTTCATTGTTCATAACTTGGCATCTGTTATTCTATTTAAGTTATTCTTCATGATTGGATACAGAACCTAATCTGGCACTTCATATTCAAGCTCCTCCCTCTCCCATAATCCCTTTCTACTCCATCAGATTGAGGGCATTGAAACCCTGGAGAATGCACATAGATATCTATACTTGCACATTTATCCCAATTCTACACCAAGGAGCAGAAGCACAGGAGCCCTAGACTTCAGCATTTTCAGATCCTCCAGAACACATGACTGGGTGAAGGTCAGCAGTAACAGAGTAATAATGAAATAAAATAAGATGCCAAGTTATGGAAAGTACATAACTGTTACTCTGATAAGTTGACTGTCAGAATTTTCTGCTGCAAAAGATTCTGGAGAGCCTCAGAATTATCTGCTGCAAAAGATTCTGGGGAGCCTTATGGAAGATGTGCCCAAGTACCATGGAACCAAAAGAGGATCCAAGACCATATCCACTTATAAAGGTGCAAGTAAATCAAGTGGACACAGCACAAATGTTATCTAGACATTAACAGATAAGGCTGACAAGGTAACAAAGTACTTAAACAGTGGAAATGCAGTTCCAAATCCATTTTAGAAATTTTGGACACTGCCTGGCCACATCTAGGAGAAGGCTACAGACTAAGCAGGTTTCTAAAAGATTTAGTCCTGTGCAAATAAAATTAACTGCCTATGTACACCCAAAGTAGGAGATATTTGTATGTTAAAATTAGAAGACAGGTAACTGAATAGCCCGATTGATATTCAGTGGCTACCTTGGGCATGAAGGTAGGATTTGTTTTGCAAGGCCACCTTGTCCTTGAGGATGTGGTGGTTTGGAGGACAAGGCTTGTAATGGAGACCCTCTTAGCAAAAGTTATGGCCACAAGGGCAGTCTTCAAGACGCACACAAATGCAGTCTCAGGTCTGAGACACAATCAGATCCCAAGGGGAGAAGATCCCAAGGGGAGAAGGATCTTGGACAGGAGGCCTAATAAGGAAAATACCTTCTCTGGAAAAGGTACGTTCCCCATTAAGAAAATTAGAGATGGCCACCAATTGTAGTTATGGTAGAGAAACTGGCACCTTCTTGATAAAAGGGATAAGAATATCTTGACACCAATGCTGAGAAATGGAAAGCTTCCTTTCCACAGCCCGAAAGGAGAAATGTTTCCACTTACTGTTGAGCAAATTGACAGTTTGAATGGCTAGAATAGTTTTCCTGACAGCCTGGACCGTTATGGACAGTGGAGAAACCATGCAGTTATACAAAGGGATCAAAGGTTGCTATTTCTGTTCTAAGGGGTGAGAGGAGATCCAGAATGGTATCCGGTATCCAAGGCAGATACTGGAGATGAGACCACAGGAAGGGGAACCACACTGGAGGCCAAAAGGGAGCAATGACAAAACACTGAACACTTCAGTCTGTGGGCTTCCTGCAGCACATTTGGGATCAATGGAAGAGGTGGATATGCACAGAGACCTGGAAGCCAATAATGGACTAGAGCATCCTCTGGACACTACCCCTCTGGGGGAAATAAAAGGTAGCATACTAAAATGCAACATTTTTACCTGCAGCCAATCATGCTTAGAAAAGCTTGTCTACTTCAGAGCCCATGGAGCTTTCACGCAGCTCCTAACCCCTCTCCCAAAAACTCTCACAATGACTCCACTGAAAACAGATTTTGAGATTAAACAAGTGCAGAGACTAAAGTAACATGGGACATACCTATGGTCCATCCTTGCATAAACTCAGGATTTAAAAACACTGAAAGAGGACCCTCTTACCTCATCAATTCTAGAATCCCCTACACCATCCTGAAAGGCTGGAAAAGCACTTTAGACACCTGAAAAATCAGGGAATGCAAGTCCAAAACATGCCACCAGACAATATTTACTACATGCCACCAGACAATATTTACTATACTAGGGGAGTATGTTCCAAGACTTGCATACATTCTTGTAAGGTAGTGCATGCATTGACCCTCCTCACATCTCGTGTGCAGATTTTTGAGTTGGGTTTGACAACAGTACCCCCCCCCCCCCAAACACACAATGGTTGGTGCAGAAATGGACGGGCCAGAGTAACTGACATACCTAGTGGCTGTGACGTACCATGCAAATGACGTATGATCGATTTCACATGCAGATTTACTGGTGACATCACATTTGCATACAGATTAATATCGCATTTAGCTTCTCCTTTATATAACCATAGATATGCAGAATTAGTTTGACAGAGTTAGCAGTATAATATATAAAAACATTGTCCAAGTTTCACTTTCTACAAAGAGGACAAATGACTACCTAAGTGTTAGCTCGAACAGTGAAGTATACAAAGCCAATTGCTAATTAAACTGCAGTCTGTTTAGTGATCAGTACACCAGGTAAAAGTATATTACAAAACCACAGGCAAATATATAAAATGGAGAAGGGCAAGGACCTACTAACAGTTACAAAATGTGCTATAGCCTACAGACACTAAGCAGCATGTGACAACCAATTAAATTACTGCACATATTTGACAAAACTCGAGTAGTACTGTGGGAAAACAACCCCTAGCCACAACTACCTTGCAACATTTATGCAAAAGAAAATGTCAGACAGCTATTCAATGTAGTGTGTTCTTGGAATTGGGATATTTAAGTAACAAGGTGGGGGGGGGGGGTGCAGCCACCTGCAAAATCAAATTGTTTGAGGCATAGGTCTCAACCATCCATCTCCAACATGGGTGGGAGGTTAGCATAATGGTTAATGTGTTTACCTCACAAACACAAGGTGCAAGGTTTGAGTCTCACAGGGGGTAACTGACTAGGCTTAAGATAGCCCACAAGGGTAGTTAGCCTAATACTAACCTATGAGGAACACTAGTCTCAATGTGGAACAAATGGGCAAAGTGTGGAGCACATACTAATTACTAACTTCAACTAAGAAGGTCATAAGATTGTTAAAATATACTGGTTTTACTTGAAGTTCTCTTAATGAATTAATATGATTCATTTCTATTTACAATGGATTTCACTTTCAATGTGGAACTAAGGTACGTGAACCAAGACCCCAAATGAGGTACGTTCCTCGTAATGAGGTACACGAGGTATGGTTTGAGGCCTCAGTACCAGTCATGAAACAAAACGCACATCTCACAAAAAACATCAACGTGTTTATTCATCACTTTACAACATCACCTGCTGGTGGGTGTTGGGGTACTGCTGTAACACTGCCGATTTTGTCCCGTTCCTCATAACATTTGAAGCTAATCACTTGGTTTTCAGACTTCATACTTTAAGACAATGCAACGCCAACACAAACCCTGGTCTGATACTCTGAGATTAGAAAGTTATTTACAATATGTCCATTTTTTATACCGTTTCTCCAAGTAGACGTTTTGTCTAGATTTTTTTTTTTTATACCAAGTCTGAAAAGGTGCGCCCCCCCCCCCCGCCAAGTCACTCCAAATCTAAACTTCGTTCCAATTATCCCCCACAAATTTTATGTTTAGTCGAATCCTACTTGCCCTTAATTTATACATCGACTAATGCCTTTTTTTAAAAGCTCTATGCGAACTACATATGCATTAAATACCATGGCGCTATTAAAATTGTTCATCTAGAGAATCTAGCATTACCAAATCAGTACTTGGAAAGATTCACTCGAGTATGTCAAATAAGCTTCACATACATAAAAAATTACTTCAACATTTTTCTTTGCTCTTAATTATCAGCCTTCGATGTATTTACCTACGGTAATTATAGAGGCGATTTGCTCGCTACGCTACCTCAAGATTTTTTTTACGAAAAAACATTTATTCCAGACAAATCCCCCCACGGACTGATAAAGCTAACCAGAACAATCTAACTGGTTTATACAAGTCGTTTCCAGCCTAAAGACAACCCCCAGCACAGCAGGATACCACCCCAACTCCAACACACGAATATCTGGAAAGTGTAAAGCAGTAAATTAAATACCACAAGTCAGTTTTACAGGATAACCAGACCAAGGGGAATAACAGTTTTCCAGCCCTCTGACTTGTTGGACACTACATCCCGTAAAGGGCCGACCTAAACGCTCATTCGCACAAACAAGACAAAATATTTCCAAATGAAGCCCTATCTGCCGCGCGGCGGGAAGTATACTCGGTGAGGAGAGAGCCTTGAAGACTCGTTCAGAGCAAAGCTCCATAATTACACAGTACTACTTTATTTAACTTTGATATGAATATGGCAAACAAAAAACAGCCAATTCAGTTACAACTCAAACTTAACTAAAAAGTCTAAACATAAAACAGTAACAAGCCGTTCTCCCACATTAACAAACATACCATAACTAATCGCTTACATCAGCATATCCTAAAGTCTACACCCTGTATTAAATTCTTACCTTCCGAAACGACTGCCCCAAACACATTTCAACCATTTGAACGTTAGTTATGATACACCTTGCTCTATATTAACATCCCTCTTAGAACAGCCAACAAAACATCCTGACTCTGTTCCCCCCCAGGCTTTATATATAAAGACAGAACACAACATGTAGCCCTGTGTGCTAATTGCTCATTACAGGGATCACCTGTGAGGTATGAAAGGTACAACATACTAAATGAAATCAGAGCTTAACCTAACCTACCTGTGATAACTGTCAACTTTGGGTATTTAACACATTTGGAATTACTAATCACGTTTAAGAGTTTGGGGGAAAAAATTCTTTAACAAGTAAGTCACTAAACTCTTGCTAGCAGCATGTTTGAAAACGAATAAATTTCACCAGAACTTTCTGTTTTGTATTCAAATGTTATATTCCCCAATAGCTTAATTTGTAAAAATATATGCATTTACCGAAAATTACCCCACACTTAAAAAATACTGTACATTTTCAACTTCTATTGCTAAAATTGTGAAAATCTATTTTAGAAGGGCGATCCTATTTCTCAGCATGCTATGTAAAAGAGGGGCTGTAGGCATTACTTTTGACGGTTCTAAATATTTTATGTTCTATGAGCCACAATATATATAAGAGAAGAAAAATATGCAATTGGGTAGATTTAGTATGCCTGGCTGTAACCCTGCTCACAATAATCAGAAATCATGTGAACATAAAATTACAAAAATTTCAACAGAGGCTGTCTAGGCTGCTATCAACAACTAGTAATTCATATTCTTATGGTAGCTGAGCTGCAACTAGCCATAAAACAAACTGAATTAAGTTTGTGTGTATGTCCGCGTGTGTGTGTGTATCTGCACTAAATTTATATATATATATATATACACATATACACACACACACATACATATATATATATATATATATATACACATATAGACACACACATATTATATATATATATATATATATATATATATATATATATATCCATATATTGTATGGAATATGGGCAGTCTTTAGCCATGTCCTTGGTTTGTGTTGTGTTCAGCCAGGTCCTTCTCATTAGTATCTTCATATGCACAGTACCTTACAGAACAAATAGAAGTGTGTATGTAGTAATATTTGCAGTCTGTAGCTATAGCCCCAGTTTCTGTTACCCTAATTGCAGATATCATATTCACGGCTCTTTACTGGGTCCAGAATGAGTTGGATATTAATGATTAGTAGATCATAAGTACAAAAATGATGTGCTATGATCTCAGGACTTATTTTAAGTAGTTCCTATGATATGTAGACAAAATCAGGTGATGAAAGGACAGAACTCAAATGTGTACATCAGTGTCTGGGGTGGGGAGGTACATAACCCACAAAGGCAGTGTAAAATGCTTTCACTACAAAAGAAGAAACCATAGAACCTCCTTGGGATAAATGTCCTGGCAAACAGGGAGAATAAAACAAGATCTAGGCTTAGAGGAAATGCCAGTTTATTCTCACTACACACATTCACATATCAAAACTCATACACATGTCTAGGGAAAACTATACATTCCTAATATTTGCCAACAGATTGTTTGAGTGTGAAAAGAAACAGCGAACACTAGGAAAAAAAAACTTTCTCCCTTAAGTAGAACATTCAAACTCCACAAAGAAGGCTCTACAGATAAGAATTAAACTAAGGGGGCACACCTGGTGAAACAGTAGTAATAACCATTGAATTACACTGTACTGTGCTACACTTTTTATCTCTTTGGTTAGAGACATTTCATCAAATGTGTACATCAGTGTCTGGGGTGGGGGGGGAGTAGGGAGGTACATAACCCACAAAGGCAGTTCCTGCCAGAATCTAACACAATTGTACATAGACATATAGTCAGAAGAAAAGTATTTGATCTCACATTGATATAATGAAGACATATCAGTCAGGAGTCAAATATAGCCAAGTCTATATACAGAAGCAATGCTGGACCCTTCAGGAAGTACCTGCACTGCCTCCTTATGACCCAGGCAAAAATCGGCAGTGTTACATCAGTACCCCTGCCCAACATCCAGCAGCAGGTGACGTTGTAAAGTGATGAATAAACACGTTGATGTTTTTTGTGAGATAAGTATTTTATGTTCTATGAACCACAATATATATAAGAGAAGAAAAATATTCAGTTGGGTAGATTTAATATGCCTAACTGTAACCCTGCTCACAATAATCAGAATTCATGTGAACATAAAATTACAAAACTTTCAATAAAGGCTATCTAGGCTGATATATATATATATATATATATATATATATATATATATATATGTGTGTATGTATATATATGTATATATATATATATATATATGTATATATATATATATGTATGTATGTGTATATATATATATATATATATATATATATATATATATATATATATATAGATAGATAGATGTAGGTCCACTTCATATTCTGCTGTTGATCAATAACTGTTTAGTCAACAAAATTTTGTTCAACTACACAGATGGTCAGAAGGTGTGCATGAAAGCACAATCCTCAGGGAAAGGAAATATGCTGTTTCATTGGCATTGCGAGATCTCAGAGTTAGTATATATGAATAACAGGGGGGAGATATTTCATGTGCCTCTGTTACAAGAGGTTTGAGAGGTCACTCAGTGGAAGTTCTAGCTTGGCTGGAATTCCCATTTGGTTTTTATCTATGACCATCTCACTCTTTGTTTTAGCTTGTTAGTTGGGATATTTTGCAGTTACCCTAATGGTATTGGACATCAGCTGGGTATAACAGCCCTGTGTTTCTTATGCTTAGTCAAACACTTGGCTTGTGCTGTGCTGATGAGGTCATAACAAGACTGAAATATGCATATCCACAGCTAGTGAGGTTTGGCTTTATTGGCCTGAAATTGTCCATTAAAATGGCTTAAAAAGTATTATACCATGACCCCCCCAAAACATGCACGCTGATTGGCCAGCGTGCCCGTTGTAAATCGAGTTATACTAATGGAAAAAGGTCCGGTTGCCCGGACTTTTTTCCATTAGTATAACTCGTTTTTTTAAAACACTGTCTCGCTATGTTAAATGGGTTTAACATAGCGAGACAGCTTTAAAATAAGCAACGGAGATCTCCGTTGCTTATTTTAAAGCTGTCTCGCTATGTTAAACCCATTTAACATAGCGAGACAGTGTTTTAAAAAAAAGCAACGGAGAAAGCAAGATCTCCGTTGCTTTTTTTTAGTGTTTCGCTATGTTAAACTCATTTAACATAGCGTGACACTTTTAAAATAAGCAACGGACATCTCCGTTGCTTATTTTAAAACTGTCTCGCTATGTTAAACTCATTTAACATAGCGAAACACTAAAAAAAAGCATCGGAGATCTTGCTTTCTCCGTTGCTTTTGCCCACACTCTGATGTACCGCGCAGGCGCAGTACATCAGAACTGCCGCGGATGCCAGACATCTGCGGAAGGGCAGCAAACAGGCATTATACTATGCCATTATTTAAGAAAAGTAATAGTTTCTTTTCTTAAATAATGTCATGGTATAATAGCAATAACCCACTTCTGGGTGTGGGTAATGCTAAATTTACCCACGGTTGGCTTTGTTTGGTCCCTCGGGCTTCGCCCTCGGGACCAAACCACGCCAACCGTGAGTAAATTTAGCATTACCCACACCCATGCATGGGTTATTGCTATAGTAAGTCATGGGCATTCAGAATTTCCATATAGCTGAAACACCTGATGTTCATAAGGGTCATTTGCATATATCCCAAGTACCTCTGTTACAACAGGTTTGAGAGGTCACTCAGTGGAAGTTCTAGCTTGGCTGGAGTTTTCATTTAGTTTTTACTGATTGCTCTTTCTGTGTAACTTTCTCATTCTTTGTTTTACAATGTTATATCTGTCAAAAATCATTCACTGCTGGTCAATATGACTTTATCAGGAGGAACAGAGCACATTACATCTAGAGTTTGGAATAGAAGCATGGTAATCCAGTCTGCAATCCTTTTGTACATCTGAAGAAGGCTTATTGCCATCTGCCCTGGCATGACTTGAAGAATGTCCTACAAATGAATGTGGTTTAAATCTTTGGCTGCTTTTTACCATGTATCTAGAAGAGTGCTGTGTCTCTGTTGTTGGCATTAAGAATAAGTTAAAGTGGATGTCAGGCCTCACCAAGGCTGCAATTTCATCATTCCAGTCTACATTTTTCAGAGATAGGATAACAAGAAACAGTTGACTCTGGGAAGGTGCCCTGTTTGGGGATGTAGAAATACTGCAAACGATATGCATAGAAAAATCTAACACTGGAAGAAATTGACATATCACATCAGCTAGCCAACAGTAGCTAGACTTATGAAACCCAATAATGGTAGGGGACTAGTAGTAATGGGGTGCCAAGACTATTCAGCGCATATGTATAACATTCTGTTCGACTCTGACAAATATATGCAAGTTTCTAGAAACAAGATCAACATTGCAGATACAAAAATTGACTATTTTTCCTACATCTTTCACACACAAAAAAAAGTCACTAAAGAACTATATGAATTTTTACCAATTAACAAACCCTCAGCCTCCTTGATATCTGGTTTACCAAAATTACTTAAGTCTACTTCAGACCCTCCCTAGAGTCCAGTTGTGTCAGCCAAAAGTTTATAAACCTATGCCCTGACTGTTTTTATCGACAGAACGTTGAAACCCTTCATTACAAAAAAAAAAAAAACACCACCTGTTTGTTAAAGAGCTTTATTATGGGGTATCAGTCATGTATGGTACAGGGAGGACCTGGCTTTTGTCACTTTCAATGTTTTATTTTCAGCCATATCCCACTATGAAGGTTTAGAGATATTTGAAGAGGTTTTAATTCACTGTAACTTCCTATCCAACACAGATATCAAGGTGATACATAATTTTATAGAAATTGTGTTGTACTGTGTGTGTGTGTGTTTCTGTGCCAACAGGAAAGGATGAGATCAGAAGTAACCACTAAGTCTGTGTCAAAACCCATTTATACAGTCTGGGGAGTGGAACCCACCAGACTCCTAGAAGAATCAAGTGTCTGAATGTTCTGTGATATATTTTATGCCTTACTTTTGAAATATAATCACTTGTTAACTGCATTTTTACTGATATTCAGAAGTCTAATGTATGTGTCCCGACACAGATAAAAATCAGTGATTTTTTTTCACACACACACACACACACACACACACACACACACACACACACACACACACACACACACACACATCATAGCAATACTAGCTCTATCTTTTTTCAGCAAAGAGCAATACATTGTACAACACTGGTACTGCCATATTCCATCAGTTACTGTTGTTTAGCAGTCGTCAAATAGCAGGGGTAAGCCACTTTTATTTACCTCTTTGAGGAGTAATGTATAACTGTCAATGTCATTGTTTTCAAAGACTTTCCATGATTTTGCCTCATAATTTTTTCTGTCCCTTGTAAAAAGTTTGACTTACTGGTAAATCATTCAGGATTACAGACAGTCAATAATCCAGAGATCATAGTTTCATTATTTTTATTGTCCAAAAGATGCCTGTGTTATTCTATTAACTTTGTAAATGAATTAGAGTAATATTTAAAACATGTTCCTGATTCTGAGTCAGTATTATTTTTGGCTTTGCTCAGAATTCTTAACCAAAGAAGTTGAGTTATAGTATCTGGTGTTCTGTCAGTATTTATAAAACTCCCAAAACCATCCCTGAAACTGGAAGCAATAGTTATTTTTAAAATCGAAGGTATGCACTGAGGTCAGTCACTCTGTGGTATTAATCTCTCTAGTGCTTACCTAGTTCATGCGCATTATCATCTATATCCTAACAGGGTCAAATCACAGCCCTGTTCAGGTTAAAGAGCGTAATCAGAACATTAATACATTTTTTTCTCTTCATTTTTTCCCAGTCAGCAGCAGCTTTTGTGAGGCCCCTACACAGTCAAGGATGATTAAGCCTCCCAACCCCTACCTCCTGCAGCCGTAGGTGTTACAGGTACCTAAACCTGGCTCTGTTATTAGTTTTAGTGGAAAGAATGTCCATCAATAGGATTTAACTAAGCAAGGGGCACAATGTCAGTGGTAAAATATTGATGGAATTGTGAAGCCTGTTAATTGACAAAACACTGTTACTATAACCAGAGATTTTGTTGAGTTTTAAAGCAGGTATAAATAAGAGTTATTATTACCCACTTAGTTTTACAGACATGCTACAAAATATCAAGATAAGATAATTTGCTGTGTTTGGGGCCCCCCACAGGACCAGGGGACCTCCAGCGACCGCAGGGTTCACTGGTGCCTAAAGCCAACTATGATTCTGATACCTTGTATGTAGCATGGTTTTGGAATTATTGATGCAAAACTGAACAAGTAATATTTGGCACCAAGAGGTGCAGTAGGAGGTAACTGCAGAAATACCTGGAGGGACACTCAGCTGTAATGAGTTAATGTCCAAGGGATCAGCAGAGAGATGGTAAGTATGTGAGATAGTTCAGGTAAATATTCTACAGGTACAGTACTGTCCTTCTTCCAGAGACATCTAGCAGATGAGCACTTGCTCAACAAATATGCTGTGAAGTCTGCATACTGAGTGTCACTTTGTATAGAAAATGTTACTATGAAATTATGTATGTAAAGGTTTACAGGCAGGGTAGTGCATACTGTTTTGTACATATTTGTATGCTTGCCCATACCATGTACATATAATGAGATCAATGGCACAGAACACACAGGAGAGGGTAAGACAGAATGAAAAGTATCCTTATCCTACTACACAGGTGTACTCTACAGAACAGTCCTGAAGATAAACATGTTAAAATGTCCCCTGTGGCACTCTGTGTTGCACAGTACTGTTTTAGACAATCAGTCCTGCTTTGCACATAAAGTTCGGATAAGGCTGGCATCTCCTATAAAACCTCCTGCCACATGGCATCCTATGTGAATTAGTCATATCATACTTGTGACAGGATGGCACAGAATTAAATATATGGATGTCCAGCTAGGTTAAACATTCTGCTCAGTCTTTCATGATGTTCTGTAGTGATGGATGTGGCAACAGACATATATTGCAATGCCTATCTTTGGTTCCCTTGTGTCAAGAAGTACTGCATCTACAAAGTGTTGCTGTTGCTCTGTGACAATCAGAATTCAGTGCAATTCAAAACACGTGCTTAATAGCCACAATACTGATGATGTATGTTCTTCAGCTCTGGAGGTTCACCTATAATTACATTGGCAGGTAGACTGGCCTATGCCAGAGTTATGCAAAGATCATTAGCTTGCATATCTGCATGACCATCATTCAGGGTCCACTGTAAGATGACCACCATGACTACAAAGACAGTGCAGTGGTAGCAATGAGCAGAATTCCTTGGTAGCTCCTCTGGTTGGAATATATCTTCAGTTCCTTTTATATGGTTTTACCCTGATGGTCACATGATGTTCCGAAGTTCAGACAGCCATAGTAGTAGATCTTGTGTTTTTCATAGCAGTGCAGCTGACTAATACAACCAGCACTGCTTAAGTTCACCTATTCCAGTACCCATGATGCCTAGCTAGGCACAACAGCTGTAGTGTCCGCACTAAGTTCACTGATCTAAATCTCCATGATGCCTATTCATGTTCAGTGTTTTTCATGGCAATACAGTCTGTTGACATTCAATGCTTCCAGTGTAATTACAGTTTGCTTAAGTTCAGGAATCAGGATGTTACTTTAGTGATATGTATGTATCTCAAGTCAAATGCTCTACGAACTTCACTAGCTGTTAATCAAACAAATAAAAACATTAAAAAAAGACCGATAAAAATAAATCTCTAACTTTATACAAATAACAGGAATAATAAGAATAAGAAAGAATAATAATGCAAGTGATCTGTTATTTAATGTGTCCAAGAATGGGATGTTTAAATGTGCCAGCTGTAATTATTATAAGTATATGCTAGAGGGGAAAACAGTACAGGTAATGTTAAAGAATTTTGATATAGTTTAAAAAAAAAATAGGTTTACTTGTAGATCTAAGTATGTGGTTTAAATTGTTTTGTGTGGATTTTGCACTGCCTTTTATATAGGGTGAACTGTGAGAGAGTTTCAAATGAGGGTTTATGAGCATCAATGTGCGGTGGATAACTTAGATTTGAGCTATGCTTTAGCTAAACATGTAAACAAGTGCCACAGAAATGAGAAGGACAACATATTTTTTTAAATTTCTGTTATAGAACAGGTACTGGATTATGAAGAAAGATTTGATTTGGATGAAGAGTTAGAACTGGAAGGAATATTGTTGGCAAATTAGGTTGAATGCCTGCAATTTTCTTAATTAACTTAATGATAGAGAAAATTATGAAATGATAAGAGAAAAATAGTGCTGAGAAGGAAGGGGTTAATTAATTGACAAATTTTAATCATGTGACCACCTGGAGGTTTTATTTAAATGTTTTTAGCAGTTTCAATGGTGTCTGATGAAGTTCTGTGTATAAAATGGAAGCACTTACCATCATTTGAAAAAAGTTACAGATGTGTTTTTATCGGTTCTTTTTTGAATGTTTCAATATGTATGTATGTATGTTGGCAACGTCTTTCCATGTTCATAAATCATGATGTTCTTGCACTTTGTTGACATTCATTGTGCTCACAATCACAATATCTGGGTGGTTATCAATGACCTCTCGTGTTTTTCTTTTCTCTTCTACTGTTTCCTCTTTTTCACTTTTCTTATTTTAAAGCTTTTATTCCTGTCCACCATTCTCAATCCATGGTTTCCTTACTTTTCATTGACACTTTTTCCTCAGTTTTCATCTTGCTAAACCCTCTCCATTCACAAGTCATCTACCACACAAGAGAATATATATATATATATATATATATATATATATATATATATATATATATATATATATATATATATACTACATGTAAGTTACAGAACATTGACTCCAATAGTCTAAGATCTGCCCTAGTCTGAAGATATTTTCACTTTGATTATTATACTTGCTCTGTAGATGTCAGGATGACAAGTGTATATAAATTGTGTACTGATTTTTAATTCTATCTTCTCTGTAGGAGATGAAGGAAATGAAGAAATTAAACTTTATTGATAAGCCTGCATTACTCATTTTATCCATAACTTATAAAATGCAGACAATTCAGTCAAAAAAGTGACTGTCAAGATGGTGCTTCACCAAAACTCAAAATGATCTCTTCATGCACCGCCACTCACACTTCCCTAAAATCTGCTTCGCCCACCTCTACTTCCCTAACATCTGCCTCATCCATTCACACTTCCCTAACATCTTTCTTACCCATTCACACTTCCCTAACATATGCCTTATCACCTACCCACACTTTCCTAACATCTGTTTCACTCACCTACCCTCCTTAATGTCTGTCTCACCCATCAACACTTCTTTAACATCTGGCTCACCCACCCTTACCTCCCTAACATCTGCCTCACCCACTCACATTTCCCTGTCTGTCTCACCCATCAACACTTCTTTAACATCTGCCTCACCCACCCTTACCTCCCTAACATCTGCCTCACCCACTCATACTTCCCTGTCTGTCTCACCCATCCACACTTCTTTAACATTTGCCATACAAACCCTTACTTTCCTAACATCTGCCTCACCCACTCTCACTTCCTTAATGTCTGTCTCACCCACTAACTCATCCCTAACATCTGTCTCACCCACCCACACTTCCCTAACATCTGGCTCATCACCCACCCACACTTTCCTGACAGCTGTTTCACTCACCTACCCTCCTTAATGTCTGTAACATGCATCAACACTTCTTTAACATCTATTTTACCCATCCTTACCTCCCTAACATCTGCCTCATCCACTCACACTTCCCTAACATCTGGCTTACCCACCCACACTTTCCTAGCATCTTTTTCTCTCACCTACCCTCCCCAATGTCTGTCTCACCCATCCACACTTCCTTAACACCTGTCTCACTCACCCTTACCTCCCTAACATCTGCCTCACCCACCCATACTCCCCTAATGTCTGTCTCACTCATCCACACTTTGCTAACATCTGTTTCACTCACCTACCCTCCCCAGTGTCTGTCTCACCCATCCACATTTCACTAATATCTGTTTAACTCACCATTATTTCCCTGACATCTGCTTCACCCACTCACACTTCCCCAGTATACTAAATTAAGACCTACATTGCTTTCTGTGCATTATTGTA
Source organism: Protopterus annectens (assembly GCF_019279795.1). Classification (NCBI taxonomy): domain Eukaryota; kingdom Metazoa; phylum Chordata; order Ceratodontiformes; family Protopteridae; genus Protopterus; species Protopterus annectens. The sequence continues at coordinate 179,481,464 of NC_056750.1, read as the reverse complement.
ACCAAATATAAAAGATATGCAAATGTATAAATGTATTAGTCTGTCTTTAACTGATTTTATTAGATATATAAGTACAAGCATTTATAAAGGACAGATTCAGTACGATATTGCAAACAAATGCATATCAGGCACAAATATGACATGTAATTATGATTTATGTTAATATACTAGACTGCATAGAAATAAACTCATTCTTCTCATGTATGCATAAGCACTTCACATGTCATTGTTCCCATGTATGCATAAGCACTGCCCATGACATTGTTCCCATGTATGCATAAGCACTTCCCTACATTTGTTTTACTTCAATAAAGATTTATGAAAATAAATGTTTTTAAAATAAGAAATTAAATGCTGTGCAGCATTATGCATGAGTGTATTGTGTGTATTTTTTCTTTGTCTCTTCACCACTTTTCTTTCTTTTTCTTATTTTTAATTATGCATCCATTTGTCCTTCTTTATTTTCTTTCTGCCCCATTTGTGTTCTTTTTTTTAATAGATCAAATTTCTCAGGAGCAGTTCAACCTCGTGCCTCCTAGGTTAGGGAATGTTCTCCCTCTGCTCATCCAGGGACATTCTCACTACAGGGTCAGGGTGGTGGCACCAGGTCTGTAAACACCCTGTAAGGTGGCAGCCTGGCAAGCCTTACTGAATGGGGGCTTCAGGACTTGGTTGAGGAATTGGGGTAGCAGGTCATGGGCAGACAGCTTCAGCTTATCAAGGCTTCTCTTCAGCATGTGAAAGACTTGCTGCCTATTCAGCTCTAATAACCATGCCACCACATGCCCCTGGCCCATCAATGTCAGGGTCTTCCACTGCAACACCATCTGACAGTGGAAATGTTTGAAGCCTTGTGGACTGAGAACTTCTGATCAGCACCCCTGCTCATCACCCCTTCCTCTCCTTATCCTCTCTCCTACACCCTCTTACCTACTTCCAACCTACACTACCCTCTTATAAAAAAAAAATAAAAATAAATGGGGGGGGTCTATCCCCAGCAAAAACATAGTACCCTTCCTTTCCCATCTCCTCCAGCACAACCCTCATAATGTGCTCCTACTGCATCTTCCTCTTTGTTGTGTCTCCCCTTTTTTAGTCCTTCCTGTCTCCCACTTTCCACTCTTTAATGAAAACACCAGAGTGTACAAATAAAGATACCCCTAAATAAAATACAACAAATCCTCTTTATTTTTTAAATATTATTAATAAAACCTGTGCCATCCACCACTTGCCTTAAATCTTTCAAGTGTTACTGCACGTAGCCACGGTCATCCACAATAGCCAAATACATATGAAGCCTCCTGCGTCCATGTAGTCCTTCATATATGCTTAATGCTTATCCTCAGGTACTTTACGCTTTTGTCATAAGAAGGTATGTTTTTCAAAATATCTTCACATTTTCTTATCACAAATAACCTGCTTTAGGTTTATTTGTATAAATGTGTAGCAGCACTCATTGCTAATAGCCGCTGTGCAGCTACGTTTATCTTGCAATATATGAAGATATTTGACAGATGCTCCAAATTTTCTTTGTATTCCAATAAAAGTTTCCTATGAAGCCCATTTTTTTTTTCATTTTGATTGCAACTCGGAAATTGTTGTGTATATGGTCATGTGTATGGCAGGTGGGTCTTTTTTACATGGGAAAGAAAAATGTTATGTTTTGTAATAGAATTTATGAACTTATGTACACTATTAAGTAGAAAATGTGTTAAATATTTTATATAAACACACTCTTGTATGTAAAGAGTACAACAAATTTTGTTGTATGTATTTGACTAGGTTAAATCTGAGTTTAGAGGAGGTAGTAGGGGTGATGGGCTAAAATATAGAGAAATTAGCTGGAAAATTAAATTAGATGCGCCAGCATTGACAGGTTTTAATACAGCTATTCATTATTAAGCTATTTTAATAGAATTTTTGAATATGTTTATGCCGCCCCTGCATTAGCCCAGTAACCAAGGAGCCTCAATCCTCCCCACTGGCAACAGTGAGGGATGTACACAATGGGAGGATGACAAGTACACACACACACACACACACACACACACACACACACACACACACACACACACAGTAAAGTGCAATTTCCCTTAAGAGCGCACAGAGATCACAGTCAGTCTGGGGCTGGTTTCTCCCTCTTTCTCCAGATCCCCAGTAAGACTCCCCACTGGCACAGCTATCTGGTTAAGATCTCAGCTGATGGGTCAACCCAAGACTTCTGTCACCCGCTCTGTCCAACCAGTGGTTCGTGTCCCTGCCTAAGTAGCTGACACACACACACACACTTTGAGATTTGATTTATATACAAAAATACACACACACGCACACGCACACACACACACACACACACCTGGGGAAGGCTCACACAGGTTTACTAGCTATGCCCTCTTCTGCCCAGACTATAAGGTAGTTATCACTGCCACCAACCCCTACTTATCAGCTACTATAAGGCCATTACAAAGGGTGTGCAATCCTTCTGTGTAATGTCACTATTATCCAAATGGTAGTGTTTACCAAGACTTTCAAGGCTATTTAGGAGTGGCCTGTACAGTGTCACCAAATATATATATATATATATGCAAGTACTCTATGAGCTTATATATGTCTCACAAATATCAGCCACAAAGATATGTTTAAATATATTTAATAATAAATAATAAAATAACAAGGCAATACTCAGAAAATAAACACAGCTACTTCAGAGTTCAGAATTACAGGAAATAGTTTAAAACAACATTGCAGGACAGTCTCAAATAAATACAGAAAACATTTAAACTAACCTGTACTATATTCCTATCTATATCTAAAAGAAATTACTGTACCCTAGTTACTTGCTATTAGCAAGGCAGATGCTGCTGATGATGAGAGGATGTTGTCAGATCCAAAGACAAATACAAAATGCACATTTTTTGTCTGAGAGAGTACTTAAATTACTATCAAACATTACTGCTCGATCAGCTTGGATGACATCACTCTTTGTCACCTACCTTCAGTTCCCAGGCTAACAGAAACTTAACAAAATTTAACATCTCTGGGTGAGAAAATACATATCTCTCAGAAGTATGCAGAACTTGGAAGTCATAAAACAATTAAACTTTTTACATTTTAGACTTAGTAATTACTTCTCTCAAAAGAACAGAAAGAAACTTCTAGCTCTAGACTTCCTGTCTCCTTGCTGTATTAACTAACTTTTAAAGCACATCATAAAGCACTTAATTTCAACTTATTTTCTTGAAGTTTTGTAAGTTAATCTACTATGTTCCAGAAGGGTATGCTGTTGTTACATTCTTGAAGCTCAGTACATAACATACAGTTCTATTTAAATCACATCAATATTCACAAATGACATAATTATTTACAAAATTCCAGATAGCTGGGCTGGCAGTGTCACAATGCTTATCTTTAAGTGCTATATGTAAATATGTAAGTTCATAATTAAATGCTGTGGGTCATGCATTTTTCCTGTGACGTGATGGAATTAATTACTATTTAAATTGAGTTTAAGTAAAAAAATGTTATGTCTGATGAACTATTCAGTTTTAAGATGAAGACATTTATTTTATCAGGTTTAAATAAGAGTGTGAAACGTCACAAAAAGCGTGGCACGCAGGACTAGTGCAACGGCAAAGAATAACTTCAATATACTTCAAAAAGACGCCAGCACTATAGAACACAGTTCATTCTTAAACCATAAAGTGTGAAGACAAAATCATACCGGTTTCGGCATATAGCCTTCTTCGGTGATACCAAATCATGTTATTCAGTGACTATATATATAGTTAAAAAACTAATTAGTTCACAAGTTGGTGAGAATCCATTTAAAGTGACAGAGTACAAATTTAAAATAGATTAATATATATTCACCCATTAATGCCTATGTATGAAGCCATTATAGAACTGCCCATTAAACCAATATATAAGATTATATATTGTTATTGTAATAATTATACAAAAACTCATAGATGTTCATTTAAACCTAGATAGAACAATCCACCTAATCTAATAATCCATGCTTTTTCTTTCTGGTTCAATAAATCATGACAAAAATATTTATTAGTATAATCCCCCTTGATGACATCAATAACTTGAAATTGAAATTTGGCATTTGTGTGGGTCAACATATATTTATATAAGGTGCTAGTACAATGTTTATTTCTAACATTAATTAAATGTTCCGATATCCTAATTCTGAATGGTCTGGATGTTTGGCCTATATAAAAAGTCAAACAAGAACAGGTAACCAAATAGATAACCCAAATGATGCCACAGGTAGCAAAACATCTAATATCAAAAATTTTGGTAACATTTTTAGTTGAAAATTCTTTGGACTTCTTGATATGAGAACAAAAAGAACAATGACCACAAGGGAAACAACCCCTCAGTTCCACTCCTGACAATGTATGCTGTATTTTACCAGCATTAGGATTTGTACCTTTCTTGTACCAATTAAAGTAGGAACCCAATGTACGGCCTCTTCTATAAGAAAATAAACATTCTTGAGGTAGCATATCAACTAATCTAGGGTTAGTCATTAAAATGTTCCGATTATTATTTATCACCCTTTTTATAGTATTGATATTTCTACCAAATGTTGTGATGAATCTAATGGGAGTCACTGTGGAGGTGTTTCTCTCTTTATATTTCAATAAATCTTCATGGCTAAATTGTTGCACCCACTTGGAGGCTATTATATCCCCATACTTATAAACCCCTTGCCAAAAATCTCTTCCTGAGGTCCTCCTGGAAGAATTCATAGTTGGCCTTATTAGAACAAATTCTTTTGATTCTTAGGAATTGAGACTTAGGGATATTTTTAAAAATATGTTGGGGATGTAAACTACTAGCCTCCAATACCATATTATATTGTGGATGTTTTCTATAAATTTTTGAATCTAAAGTGTGGTCATTGTTTCTGTTCACACATACATCCAAGTATTGAATTTGCTGATATTGTACATTGAGAGTATATTCAATCCCCCAAACATTGTCATTGAGATACTGTACAAATTCTAACAAATATTCTTGATCACATCTCCAAATAAACCAACAGTCGTCTAGGTATCTTCGCCATATGTCCAATTCCTCTATATATATATTATGAGATTTGTCATAAATAAGACATTCTTCTAAATATCCCATAAAGAGGTCGGCATATATGGGGGCAAAGGAAGCCCCCATAGCTGTACCTTGGACATGTAGATAACATTGTTGGTGAAAATAAAACTCATTTTTTGTTAATACATGCTCCACCATGCAAATAATTAAGGTATTTAGACCAGATGGATAGAGATCACTTCATCTCAACCAATATTCTATAGCCTGCAGCCCGGCCCAATGGGGAATATTAGTATATAATGACTTAACATCAAGTGTACACATCAGCCAGCTTGGCTCCAATTGGGAGTCTGTTATTATTTGTAAAAACTCTATAGTATCTTTTAATCTAGATCTAACTAATGTCAATAGTGGTTTAAGATGTAAAGTCAAAAATTCTGAGAGTGGTTCTGTTAGTGATCCTCGACCTGAAAATATAGGTCTGGAGGTTTTAATAAATCTTTATGAATTTTTGGTGATAAGTAAAAGATTTGTTTGGTTGGATTCACCACTGTTAAATGCATCTTGGTGCTATTATCAATAATCCCTACCTCGACGCTTCCTCCAAAAATTCATCAATCTGTTTTTTAAACATATCAGTAGGGTCTAGATGCATGAACATGTAGTGTTTTTTATTATTAAGTTGAGTATATGCCTCAATCATATATTGTTCTGAATCCATTATAACCACAGCACCCCCTTTAGCCGCTGAAGTAATGACAATGTTTGGGTTAGTCCTTAAACTCTCAATGGACTGCATTTCTAGTTCTGACAAATTATTAATTAACATAGATGTTTCTTCCTGTTTAAAATGTAAATCTTTGATCACCTTTTCCTGAAAAATAGCTACATATTTATCCATTGGTGGCTGAAATGAAGATTTATGAAACCGAAAACCAGTGGAACTTTGTGAGTTATCTGTATGTCAAAACAACAATTTCAGATTAAGTGATCTACAGAATGTCAAAACATCCTGTACAAAACTATATTCACTAACAAAAAAACCCGGAACAAAAGATAACCCCTTATTAAGAAATTTGAATTGTGTTTCATTCAAAGACACTGATGAGATGTTATGAACATTAGCAAACACATCTATTTCTGAGTTAAAACATCCAGTAACATTTCCAAGTTTCATAGTTTCATAGTTTAGTACTAGGCTATCTGCCCTGGGGCATTTGTAAGCCTAGCCATAGTGATGTGGCTTTTGCCACCCCATGAAATGGTACAAAAATGTACAGAATAAATTTAGAATACTGTGCCTCTGTCTAGTAGTGACACAATGAAGGTCCCCTTATATAATAGAATTAGTTTACTGTGCCCCTGTCTAGCAGTGACACAGATGTGACCCCTAGGGTAAACTTACGATCTCCCATCCACTCATCAAGATTTCTCTTGAAGAGAGTCAGTGAGGGGCTCTGCCTAATATGAACTGGGATCTTGTTCCAAAGCATGGGAAGCCTCTGGGTTATGAATCTATCCCTCCAGCATGTCCTATTCATACTTGTGCCGAGGTTTAAGTCTTTAGCTCTCATGGTCATGATGGATTTGAATTTTTTTAGGTGGAGCATGTCCATCAGATTCTGATTGGACATGGCCTTGTACGTCAGGCAGAGATCACCTCTGAGCAGGCGGTATGCTACTGAATAGAGCTGAAGTTTCTTTAGTCTGGCAGAATAAGACATATGTTGGAGACCCTTGATCCTCTTGGTGAGGTACTTTTGTGGTCTCTCCAGCTGTTGCAAATGCCGGGTGAGGTACATACCAAATGGGGCATTGTACTCAATCATGGGTCTGATGAGGGAGGAGTATAGGGGTACAATGACATCCTTGGAGCTGGATGTGAATCCCTTCATGATGAGGTGTGCAAGGTAGAATGTTTTTCTAACCACTTTGGCAATGTGGGTGTCAAATGAGAGGTCACTGTCGACTTGGGTCCCTAGGTCTCTGATTACTTTTTCCATACTCAGTGGGTTGCTGTCTATGTGATAATTTGTGGGTACTTTGTTTTTCCCAAAGGGATGACTATACATTTTTGGCATTTAGTTTAAGGTCATGACTCCGGCACCAGTTGTCCATTTCTGTGAGGCCTTTTTGTAGGATGTATGTGTCCGCTGGTGTATCGACTATGGCGCCTAGTTTGCAGTCATCTGCAAACTTTGTCAGCCACAACCCTCCCATGTTTGCTTTAACATCTGAGAAATAAATGCCGAACAAGAGGGGTCCCAGGACAGATCCCTGTGGGACACCACTTGTGACTGGCTTTGAGTCTGACATTGCTCCAGTGATTTTAACTTTATGGGTTCTGTCCTTTAGCCAGATTGCAACCCATCTAGTAACATAAGGGTTTACGTTTAAGCTGTTGAGCTTATCTATGATGCCTGAGTGGGGTATTGTGTCGAAGGCCTGAGCCAAGTCCAGGTAGGCTGTATGGACTGCTTTGCCCTCATCAATGGCTCTAGTGACTTTTTCAAAAAAGTCAACCAGGTTCAAAAGGCAGGATCTGCCCTTTACAAAGCCGAACTGGGTGAGGTCAAGTGTCTGTAGGTCCCCTATGTCTCTGTTTATGAGTTCCATAATGATTCTTTCCATAGCTTTGTAGACCAGGCTGGTTAAGCTTATGGGGTGGTAGTTCCCAGGGTCTGTATAGAAGTACCCTCTTTGTGGAGTGGGACCACTGTTGCTGTATGCCAGTGTTCAGGTACATATCCTGTAGTAAGGCTAAGGTTAAATAGCATTTTTATGTGCGGGTTTAGCTCCTCTTGGAGTTCACGTAGCACGCAACCCGGGATACCGTCAGGTCCCATTGATGCTGTGTTTTTAGCTTTGTTGAGGGCGGTTCTCACTTGGACATCTGAGATGACAGGGAGATTACATTCAGCTGGGATAAGTATTTCTTCTTTTCGGGGTGAGGGAGGGGAGAAATTTGCACTGAACCTGTCAGCCAGAATGTTGGCAATATCTGTGGGTTCAGTGTATTTTCTGTTGTTTTGAACTAACTCTGAGCATATCTGAGGGTTTCCACCCAGGTTTGTAACATAGCTGAAGAAGGCTTTGTGGTTATCTTTAGTGTCCTTAGCGATTTTTCTCTCAAAGTTGGCCTTGGAAGTTTTTATGAGAGAACATAGTTTTCTGCTAATGTTGATCAGAGATGTCTTCCCTTTATGGGATTTTGCTCTGACGTGCAGTAGCTTCCTTCTTTTGTTATACAATTTGTTAATGGCTGAGGTCCACCAGACAGGACGTTTGCCTTTGGTGGAGAGGGACTTGGATTTATTTGGGATTGCATGATCCATGCATTCTTGGAGATGCCCATAGAAAGCATTTGTGAAGGATTCGGCATTGTGGGATGTGGTATCCACTGGCCCAGTGGGCTTAAAGGATACCATCTCAGTCTTAAGAAGAGTGAAGTCTGCTTTTGAGAAGTTTTTCACTGTGGTCTTTTGTGCTGGGGGTGGAGGTGGGATATGTATATCCAGGGTGATTAGTTTGTGGCCAGATCTCACTAGTGAGGGGTATACCTCCGGTATGGAGCATTTTGTCCCCATGTTTGTGATGATCAGGTCTAGTATATTATCTCCCCTAGTAGGAGAGGTGACTAGTTGTTCCAGTGCATTTGAATTTATGAATTCCAGGAACCTTTGGGCTAGGGTGCTAGGGCTAGAATAATGTACCCAATCTATGTTTGGATAGTTGAAGTCTCCCAGTATGATGGTATTTTGTGATACATTCATATCCTCCAATGTCTTCAGGAAGGCTGAGTGGGGTTCCTGAGATTGGGGGGTGGTCTGTAACATGCTACCAGTTGTATAGCAGTTTTGCCTATGGTTAGTTGCACCTGTATGGTCTCTGATGCTTCATGTGTTGCTACTAACCTGGAGGTGTGGGTGTCCTTGATGAATATGGACACTCCCCCTCCCTTTGTGGTTCAGCCCGGGTTTTGGGGCCAAAAAGCATGATACGAGGTATAGCCTGGTAGTGCTGGGGTGCTCTCAGGAGCCTTGAACCAGGTTTCAGTTACTGCACAGACGTCGATGTTCTCCATGCTGAGGTGTGCATTGAGTGCCTGCATCTTGAGATTTAGACTTCTGGCATTGAGCAGCATTACCCTTAGTTTTTTTCCATTTTTGTTTTCTAAGGAGGTGGGTTTGTCTTTTGAGCCTTGCTTAAAAAAGGCACTATGGGGGTGGCAAGAGCCTTAGCCAATATCCGGAAGCCCAGTGGTGACAGGTGTAAGCCATCCCTTGCAAAGCAGCGTGGCTTGTCCAACATGTCATCCCAGGCAGACAGAAATTGGATCCCCTTAGAATGACACCAGTACTTAAGCCAATTATTAAAGCTGATCATCTTGTCTTTGTATTGTGGCAACATTCTTGGTGAGGGCAAGATGCTGCTCAGGGTCAGGGTCATACCAGCCTAGGCTACATAATTGGAGACCTCCTCTATGTCTCTTTTCATGTAGTTCAGGGAGGTACGTCTCAGGTCATTCACGCCAGCATGGACAATGATGGAGTCATATTTGTACTTGCTTTGGAGTGACCTGAGTGCATGTGTTATGTGGCGGATCCTAGCTCCTGATAGGCAGCTCACAGTCACCCTCTCCTTGTTCAGCCTGGTAAGCGGGACATCAGTGTGTCTGACTATAGAGTCACCTATTGCTAGTGTATCAGGCATGGTGTTTGGCCTGACACACTGATTTATTGAAGTATGTGTTGCATGTGTTTTGTTTTGAGGTGGTGGATTTTTGGATGTCTGCTTTGGGAGCCTCTGTTGTTTTGGAGAGTTTTTTATTAGAGCCTCCAAGTATGTCTTTGTGTTTCTATGTGTTTGGTTTGCAGTTGTGGTAGGTCTATGTGGGACTGGGTTTGTTGTGTGTGTGGTTACCATCTCCTCCTGTCTGGTCATGCCAGCCCTGAGTTGAGAGAGTTCAGCCTCCAGTTTGGCTATATAGTTGCATCTCTCACATGTATTTGTGTTTGTTGGGAGGAGGAGAGGGTTGTCTGTGTACATGAGACAATTGTAGCATTGTCTCAAGATACCCAGATTAACCAGCTGAACTGTAGAGGATGCCAGTAATCTACCACTCGACATGCTAGAACTGTATAAGGGAGTGCTGTGCCTTTAAGGGAAGTGGATATTCACAGGGGTGGTAGGTGGATGTAGTGCTTTACTTAGTATGAGAGTAGAGCTTCCTTAAGGGAAAATTTGAAGAGCAGACTTGGCGGAGCCAGAAGAAGTTTAACCTTGTTTAACCGGTGCTGCGCTATGCGCACAAATGCGCAAAGCCGCGCAAATGCAGATTTTAAACAGGGAACTACAAAAAGAGCTAGAAACTAGTCAAGAAGAGGTGGGAAAACAAGGATTTTTTTTTTGTCTTTTTGTTTTTTTGATAGAAACACACCGAAAATGCAGAAACAGTGATAAATCAGTTACACAGGCTAGCACACTTTAGTGGGCAGCCTCAACAGTTAAATTAAACAAACAAACAAACTTTCGATCAAATTCGACTAAAAAGTAACTTTAAGTGCAGATTTTAAAATGATGCAGCAAACAGCTAAAAAACAGTTTAAGCTTGTTCAGGGTAAGCTACAGAAGCTATTCCAAGTAAAAAAACAGCAAAGATACTTAAATCCAGAAAGTAGTCACTTTTTTGAGGTCTCTGTAGCTAGGACCACTCTGGAGGACCACAAGGAGCTTGTCTGAGCAGTATAGCCAGAATAAAATGCCCAGAGGCGGATTTTAAACAGGGAACTACAAAAGAGCAAGAAATGGTCCAAAAACAACCAATTACTACAGTTCTTGTGCTGAGGTCACTTCCTACAGGGACAGGTAGGCTGCTCAAGGCTCCCCACTCCCACTGGTGAGCAAAGAAACTTCCTTCTATCCAAGTAAGGTAATGGACAACACAGGAACTACACCACAGCCCAGAATACAGCAATGCCTGTAAACTGGTCTAAACTAGTTGTGGAGAGGCGGGAAAACAAGGATTATTTTTTTTTGTTTTTTTATTTTTTTGATAGAAACACACAGAAAATGCAGAAACAGTGATAAATCAGTTACACAGGCTAGCACACTTTAGTGGGCAGCCTCAACAGTTAAATTAAACAAACAAACAAACAAACTTTCGATCAAATTTGACTAAAAAGTAACTTTAAGTGCAGATTTTAAAATAATGCAGCAAACAGCTAAAAAAACAGTTTAAGCTTATTCAGGGTAAGTTACAGAAGCTATTCCAAGTAAAAAAACAGCAAAGATACTTAAATCCAGAATGTAGTCACTTTTCTGAGTTCTCTGTAGCTAGGACCACTCTGCAGGACCACAAGGAGCTTGTCTGAGCAGTATAGCCAGAAAAAAATGCCAAGAGATGGATTTTAAACAGGGAACTACAAAAGAGCTAGAAATGGTCCAAAACAACCAATTACTATAGCTCTTGTGCTGAGGTCACTTCCTACAGGAACAGGTAGGCTGCTCAAGGCTCCCCACTCCCACTGGTGAGCAAAGAAACTTCCTTCTATCCAAGCAAGGTAATGGACAACACAGGAACTACACCACAGCCCAGAATACAGCAATGCCTGTAAACTGGTCTAAACTAGTCGAGGAGAGGCGGAAAACAAGGATTATTTTTTTTTTGTTTTTTGATGGAAACACACAGGAAATGCAGAAACAGTGATAAATCAGTTACACAGGCTAGCACACTTTAGTGGGCAGCCTCAACAGTTAAATTAAACAAACAAACTTTTGATCAAATCCGACAAAAAAGTAACTTTAGGTGCAGTTTTTAAAAAAATGCAGCAAACATCTAAAAAACAGTCTAAGCTTGTTCAGGGTAAGCTACAGAAGCTATTCCAAGTAAAAAAAACAGCAAAGATACTTAAATCCAGAAAGTAGTCACTTTTCTGAGGTCTCTGTAGCTAGGACCACTCTTCTGGACCACGAGGAGCTTGTCTGAGCAGTATAGCCAGAAGAAAATGCCCAGAGGCGGATTTTAAACAGGGAACTACAAAAGAGCTAGAAATGGTCCAAAACAACCAATTACTACAGCTCATGTGCTGAGGTCACTTCCTACAGGGACAGGTAGGCTGTTCAAGGCTCCCCACTCCCACTGGTGAGCAAAGAAACTTCCTTCTATCCAAGTAAGGTAATGGACAACACAGGAACTACACCACAGCTAAGAATACAGCAATGCCTGTAAACTGGTCTAAACTAGTCAAGGAGAGGCGGGAAAACAAGGATTAGTTTTTTGTTTTTTTTTATAGAAACACACAGAAAATGCAGAAACAGTGATAAATCAGTTACACAGGCTAGCACACTTTAGTGGGCAGCCTCAACAGTTAAATTAAACAAACAAACAAACAAACTTTCGATCAAATTCGACTAAAAAGTAACTTTAAGTGCAGATTTTAAAATAATGCAGCAAACAGCTAAAAAACTGTTTAAGCTTGTTCAGGGTAAGTTACAGAAGCTATTCCAAGTAAAAAAACAGCAAAGATACTTAAATCCAGAAAGTAGTCACTTTTCTGAGTTCTCTGTAGCTAGGACCACTCTGCAGGACCACAAGGAGCTTGTCTGAGCAGTATAGCCAGAAAAAAATGCCCAGAGATGGATTTTAAACAGGGAACTACAAAAGAGCTAGAAATGGTCCAAAACAACCAATTACTATAGCTCTTGTGCTGAGGTCACTTCCTACAGGGACAGGTAGGCTGCTCAAGGCTCCCCACTCCCACTGGTGAGCAAAGAAACTTCCTTCTATCCAAGCAAGGTAATGGACAACACAGGAACTACACCACAGCCCAGAATACAGCAATGCCTGTAAACTGGTCTAAACTAGTCGAGGAGAGGCGGGAAAACAAGGATTATTTTTTTATTTTTTTGTTTTTTGATGGAAACACACAGGAAATGCAGAAACAGTGATAAATCAGTTACACAGGCTAGCACACTTTAGTGGGCAGCCTCAACAGTTAAATTAAACAAACAAACAAACAAACTTTTGATCAAATTCGACTAAAAAGTAACTTTAAGTGCAGATTTTTCAATAATGCAGCAAACATATAAAAAAACAGTCTAAGCTTGTTCAGGGTAAGCTACAGAAGCTATTCCAAGTAAAAAAAACAGCAAAGATACTTAAATCCAGAAAGTAGTCACTTTTCTGAGGTCTCTGTAGCTAGGACCACTCTTCTGGACCACGAGGAGCTTGTCTGAGCAGTATAGCCAGAAGAAAATGCCCAGAGGCGGATTTTAAACAGGGAACTACAAAAGAGCTAGAAATGGTCCAAAACAACCAATTACTACAGTTCTTGTGCTGAGGTCACTTCCTACAGGGACAGGTAGGCTGCTCAAGGCTCCCCATTCCCACTGGTGAGCAAAGAAACTTCCTTCTATCCAAGTAAGGTAATGGACAACACAGGAACTACACCACAGCCCAGAATACAGCAATGCCTGTAAACTGGTCTAAACTAGTTGTGGAGAGGCGGGAAAACAAGGATTATTTTTTTTGTTTTTTTATTTTTTTGATAGAAACACACAGAAAATGCAGAAACAGTGATAAATCAGTTACACAGGCTAGCACACTTTAGTGGGCAGCCTCAACAGTTAAATTAAACAAACAAACAAACAAACTTTCGATCAAATTTGACTAAAAAGTAACTTTAAGTGCAGATTTTAAAATAATGCAGCAAACAGCTAAAAAAACAGTTTAAGCTTGTTCAGGGTAAGCTACAGAAGCTATTCCAAGTAAAAAAACAGCAAAGATACTTAAATCCAGAAAGTAGTCACTTTTCTGAGTTCTCTGTAGCTAGGACCACTCTGCAGGACCACAAGGAGCTTGTCTGAGCAGTATAGCCAGAAAAAAATGCCCAGAGATGGATTTTAAACAGGGAACTACAAAAGAGCTAGAAATGGTCCAAAACAACCAATTACTAAAGCTCTTGTGCTGAGGTCACTTCCTACAGGGACAGGTAGGCTGCTCAAGGCTCCCCACTCCCACTGGTGAGCAAAGAAACTTCCTTCTATCCAAGCAAGGTAATGGACAACACAAGAACTACACCACAGCCCAGAATACAGCAATGCCTGTAAACTGGTTTAAACTAGTCGAGGAGAGGCGGGAAAACAAGGATTATTTTTTTATTTTTTTGTTTTTTTGATGGAAACACACAGGAAATGCAGAAACAGTGATAAATCAGTTACACAGGCTAGCACACTTTAGTGGGCAGCCTCAACAGTTAAATTAAACAAACAAACAAACAAACTTTTGATCAAATTCGACTAAAAAGTAACTTTAAGTGCAGATTTTAAAATAATGCAGCAAACATCTAAAAAAACAGTCTAAGCTTGTTCAGGGTAAGCTACAGAAGCTATTCCAAGTAAAAAAAAACAGCAAAGATACTTAAATCCAGAAAGTAGTCACTTTTTTGAGGTCTCTGTAGCTAGGACCACTCTGCAGGACCACAAGGAGCTTGTCTGAGCAGTATAGCCAGAATAAAATGCCCAGAGGCGGATTTTAAACAGGGAACTACAAAAGAGCTAGAAATGGTCCAAAACAACCAATTACTACAGCTCATGTGCTGAGGTCACTTCCTACAGGGACAGGTAGGCTGTTCAAGGCTCCCCACTCCCACTGGTGAGCAAAGAAACTTCCTTCTATCCAAGTAAGGTAATGGACAACACAGGAACTACACCACAGCTAAGAATACAGCAATGCCTGTAAACTGGTCTAAACTAGTCAAGGAGAGGCGGGAAAACAAGGATTAGTTTTTTGTTTTTTTGATAGAAACACACAGAAAATGCAGAAACAGTGATAAATCAGTTACACAGGCTAGCACACTTTAGTGGGCAGCCTCAACAGTTAAATTAAACAAACAAACAAACAAACTTTCGATCAAATTCGACTAAAAAGTAACTTTAAGTGCAGATTTTAAAATAATGCAGCAAACAGCTAAAAAACTGTTTAAGCTTGTTCAGGGTAAGTTACAGAAGCTATTCCAAGTAAAAAAACAGCAAAGATACTTAAATCCAGAAAGTAGTCACTTTTCTGAGTTCTCTGTAGCTAGGACCACTCTGCAGGACCACAAGGAGCTTGTCTGAGCAGTATAGCCAGAAAAAAATGCCCAGAGATGGATTTTAAACAGGGAACTACAAAAGAGCTAGAAATGGTCCAAAACAACCAATTACTATAGCTCTTGTGCTGAGGTCACTTCCTACAGGGACAGGTAGGCTGCTCAAGGCTCCCCACTCCCACTGGTGAGCAAAGAAACTTCCTTCTATCCAAGCAAGGTAATGGACAACACAGGAACTACACCACAGCCCAGAATACAGCAATGCCTGTAAACTGGTCTAAACTAGTCGAGGAGGCGGAAAACAAGGATTATTTTTTTTGTTTTTTGATGGAAACACACAGGAAATGCAGAAACAGTCATAAATCAGTTACACAGGCTAGCACACTTCAGTGGGCAGCCTCAACAGTTAAATTAAACAAACAAACAAACAAACTTTTGATCAAATTCGACTAAAAAGTAACTTTAAGTGCAGATTTTAAAATAATGCAGCAAACAGCTAAAAAAACAGTCTAAACTTGTTCAGGGTAAGCTACAGAAGCTATTCCAAGTAAAAAAACAGCAAAGATACTTAAATCCAGAAAGTAGTCACTTTTCTGAGTTCTCTGTAGCTAGGACCACTCTTCAGCACCACAAGGAGCTTGTCTGAGTAGTATAGCCAGAAAAAAACGCCCAGAGATGGGTTTTAAACAGGGAACTACAAAAGAGCTAGAAATGGTCCAAAACAACCAATTACTACAGTTCTTGTGCTGAGGTCACTTCCTACAGGGACAGGTAGGCTGCTCAAGGCTCCCCACTCCCACTGGTGAGCAAAGAAACTTCCTTCTATCCAAGTAAGGTAATGGACAACACAGGAACTACACCACAGCCCAGAATACAGCAATGCCTGTAAACTGGTCAAAACTAGTCGAGGAGAGGTGGGAAAACAAGGATTATTTTTTTGTGTTTTTTGTTATAGAAACACACAGAAAATCCAGAAACAGTGATAAATCAGGTACACAGGCTAACTCACTTTAGTGGGCAGCCTCAACAGTTAAATTAAACAAACAAACAAACAAACTTTTGATGAAATTTGACTAAAAGTAACTCTAAGTGCAGATTTTAAAAAAATGCAGCAAACAGCTAAAAAACAGTTTAAGCTTGTTCAGGGTAAGCTACAGAAGCTATTCCAAGTAAAAAAACAGCAAAGATACTTAAATCCAGAAAGTAGTCGCTTTTCTGAGTTCTCTGTAGCTAGGACAACTCTGCAGGACCACAAGGAGATTGTCTGAGCAGTATAGCCAGAAGAAAAGGCCCAGAGGCGGATTTTAAACAGGGAACTACAAAAGAGCTAGAAATGGTCCAAAACAACCAATTACTACAGCTCTTGTGCTGAGGTCACTTCCTACAGGGACAGGTAGGCTGCTCAAGGCTCCCCATTCCCACTGGTGAGCAAAGAAACTTCCTTCTATCCAAGTAAGGTAATGGACAACACAGGAACTACAATACAGCCCAGAATACAGCAATGCCTATAAACTGGTCTAAACTAGTTGTGGAGGCGGAAAACAAGGATTATTTTTTATTTTTATTTTTTTGATAGAAACACACAGAAAATGCAGAAACAGTGATAAATCAGTTACACAGGCTAGCACACTTTAGTGGGCAGCCTCAACAGTTAAATTAAACAAACAAACAAACAAACTTTCGATCAAATTTGACTAAAAAGTAACTTTAAGTGCAGATTTTAAAATAATGCAGCAAACAGCTAAAAACAGTTTAAGCTTGTTCAGGGTAAGCTACAGAAGCTATTCCAAGTAAAAAAACAGCAAAGATACTTAAATCCAGAAAGTAGTCACTTTTCTGAGTTCTCTGTAGCTAGGACCACTCTGCAGGACCACAAGGAGCTTGTCTGAGCAGTATAGCCAGAAAAAAATGCCCAGAGATGGATTTTAAACAGGGAACTACAAAAGAGCTAGAAATGGTCCAAAACAACCAATTACTATAGCTCTTGTGCTGAGGTCACTTCCTACAGGGACAGGTAGGCTGCTCAAGGCTCCCCACTCCCACTGGTGAGCAAAGAAACTTCCTTCTATCCAAGCAAGGTAATGGACAACACAGGAACTACACCACAGCCCAGAATACAGCAATGCCTGTAAACTGGTCTAAACTAGTCGAGGAGGCGGAAAACAAGGATTATTTTTTTTTGTTTTTTTGATGGAAACACACAGGAAATGCAGAAACAGTGATAAATCAGTTACACAGGCTAGCACACTTTAGTGGGCAGCCTCAACAGTTAAATTAAACAAACAAACAAACTTTTGATCAAATTCGACTAAAAAGTAACTTTAAGTGCAGATTTTAAAATAATGCAGCAAACATCTAAAAAAACAGTCTAAGCTTGTTCAGGGTAAGCTACAGAAGCTATTCCAAGTAAAAAAAACAGCAAAGATACTTAAATCCAGAAAGTAGTCACTTTTCTGAGGTCTCTGTAGCTAGGACCACTCTTCTGGACCACGAGGAGCTTGTCTGAGCAGTATAGCCAGAAGAAAATGCCCAGAGGCGGATTTTAAACAGGGAACTACAAAAGAGCTAGAAATGGTCCAAAACAACCAATTACTACAGCTCATGTGCTGAGGTCACTTCCTACAGGGACAGGTAGGCTGTTCAAGGCTCCCCACTCCCACTGGTGAGCAAAGAAACTTCCTTCTATCCAAGTAAGGTAATGGACAACACAGGAACTACACCACAGCTAAGAATACAGCAATGCCTGTAAACTGGTCTAACATAGTCAAGGAGAGGCCGGAAAACAAGGAATATTTTTTTGTTTTTTTGATAGAAACACACAGAAAATGCAGAAACGGTGATAAATCAGTTACACAGGCTAGCACACTTTAGTGGGCAGCCTCAACAGTTAAATTAAACAAACAAACAAACAAACTTTCGATCAAATTCGACTAAAAAGTAACTTTAAGTGCAGATTTTAAAATAATGCAGCAAACAGCTAAAAACGGTTTAAGCTTGTTTAGGGTAAGCTAGAGAAGCTATTCCAAGTAAAAAACAGCAAAGATACTTAAATCCAGAAAGTAGTCACTTTTCTGAGTTCTCTGTAGCTAGGACCACTCTGCAGGACCACAAGGAGCTTGTCTGAGCAGTATAGCCAGAAAAAACTGCCCAGAGATGGATTTTAAACAGGGAACTACAAAAGAGCTAGAAATGGTCCAAAACAACCAATTACTATAGCTCTTGTGCTGAGGTCACTTCCTACAGGGACAGGTAGGCTGCTCAAGGCTCCCCACTCCCACTGGTGAGCAAAGAAACTTCCTTCTATCCAAGCAAGGTAATGGACAACACAGGAACTACACCACAGCCCAGAATACAGCAATGCCTGTAAACTGGTCTAAACTAGTCGAGGAGAGGCGGGAAAACAAGGATTATTTTTTTATTTTTTTGTTTTTTGATGGAAACACACAGGAAATGCAGAAACAGTGATAAATCAGTTACACAGGCTAGCACACTTTAGTGGGCAGCCTCAACAGTTAAATTAAACAAACAAACTTTTGATCAAATTCGACTAAAAAGTAACTTTAAGTGCAGATTTTAAAATAATGCAGCAAACATATAAAAAAACAGTCTAAGCTTGTTCAGGGTAAGCTACAGAAGCTATTCCAAGTAAAAAAAACAGCAAAGATACTTAAATCCAGAAAGTAGTCACTTTTCTGAGGTCTCTGTAGCTAGGACCACTCTGCAGGACCACAAGGAGCTTGTCTGAGCAGTATAGCCAGAAGAAAATGCCCAGAGGCGGATTTTAAACAGGGAACTACAAAAGAGCTAGAAATGGTCCAAAACAACCAATTACTACAGTTCTTGTGCTGAGGTCACTTCCTACAGGGACAGGTAGGCTGCTCAAGGCTCCCCACTCCCACTGGTGAGCAAAGAAACTTCCTTCTATCCAAGTAAGGTAATGGACAACACAGGAACTACACCACAGCCCAGAATACAGCAATGCCTGTAAACTGGTCTAAACTAGTTGTGGAGAGGCAGGAAAACAAGGATAATTTTTTTGTTTTTATTTTTTGATAGAAACACACAGAAAATGCAGAAACAGTGATAAATCAGTTACACAGGCTAGCACACTTTAGTGGGCAGCCTCAACAGTTAAATTAAACAAACAAACAAACAAACTTTCGATCAAATTTGACTAAAAAGTAACTTTAAGTGCAGATTTTAAAATAATGCAGCAATCAGTTTAAAAAACAGTTCAAGCTTGTTCAGGGTAAGCTACAGAAGATATTCAAAGTGAAAAAAGCAAAGATACTTAAATCCAGAAAGTAGTCTTTTTTTTGAGTTGTCTGTAGCTAGGACCACTCTGCAGGACCACAAGGAGCTTGTCTGAGTAGTATAGCCAGAAAAAACGCCCAGAGGGGGATTTTAAACAGGGAACTACAAAAGAGCTAGAAATGGTCCAAAACAACCAATTACTATAGCTCTTGTGCTGAGGTCACTTCCTACAGGGACAGGTAGACTGCTCAAGGCTCCATACTCCCACTGGTGAGCAAAGAAACTTCCTTCTATCCAAGCAAGGTAATGGACAACACAGGAACTACACCACAGCCCAGAATACAGCAATGCCTGTAAACTGGTTTAAACTAGTCGAGGAGGCGGAAAACAAGGATTATTTTTTTTTTTTGTTTTTGATGGAAACACACAGGAAATGCAGAAACAGTGATAAATCAGTTACACAGGCTAGCACACTTTAGTGGGCAGCCTCAACAGTTAAATTAAACAAACAAACTTTTGATCAAATTCGACTAAAAAGTAACTTTAAGTGCAGATTTTAAAATAATGCAGCAAACATCTAAAAAAACAGTCTAAGCTTGTTCAGGGTAAGCTACAGAAGCTATTCCAAGTAAAAAAAACAGCAAAGATACTTAAATCCAGAAAGTAGTCACTTTTCTGAGGTCTCTGTAGCTAGGACCACTCTTCTGGACCACGAGGAGCTTGTCTGAGCAGTATAGCCAGAAGAAAATGCCCAGAGGCGGATTTTAAACAGGGAACTACAAAAGAGCTAGAAATGGTCCAAAACAACCAATTACTACAGCTCTTGTGCTGAGGTCACTTCCTACAGGGACAGGTAGGCTGCTCAAGGTTCCCCACTCCCACTGGTGAGCAAAGAAACTTCCTTCTATCCAAGTAAGGTAATGGACAACACAGGAACTACACCACAGCCCAGAATACAGCAATGCCTGTAAACTGGTCTAAACTAGTTGAGGAGAGGCGGGAAAACAAGGATTATTTTTTTGTTTTTTTTTATTTTTTGATAGAAACACACAGAAAATGCAGAAACAGTGATAAATCAGTTACACAGGCTAGCACACTTTAGTGGGCAGCCTCAACAGTTAAATTAAACAAACAAACAAACAAACTTTCGATCAAATTTGACTAAAAAGTAACTTTAAGTGCAGATTTTAAAATAATGCAGCAAACAGCTAAAAAACAGTTTAAGCTTGTTCAGGGTAAGCTACAGAAGCTATTCCAAGTAAAAAAACAGCAAAGATACTTAAATCCAGAAAGTAGTCACTTTTCTGAGTTCTCTGTAGCTAGGACCACTCTGCAGGACCACAAGGAGCTTGTCTGAGCAGTATAGCCAGAAAAAAATGCCCAGAGATGGATTTTAAACAGGGAACTACAAAAGAGCTAGAAATGGTCCAAAACAACCAATTACTATAGCTCTTGTGCTGAGGTCACTTCCTACAGGGACAGGTAGGCTGCTCAAGGCTCCCCACTCCCACTGGTGAGCAAAGAAACTTCCTTCTATCCAAGCAAGGTAATGGACAACACAGGAACTACACCACAGCCCAGAATACAGCAATGCCTGTAAACTGGTCTAAACTAGTCGAGGAGAGGCGGGAAAACAAGGATTATTTTTTTATTTTTTTGTTTTTTGATGGAAACACACAGGAAATGCAGAAACAGTGATAAATCAGTTACACAGGCTAGCACACTTTAGTGGGCAGCCTCAACAGTTAAATTAAACAAACAAACTTTTGATCAAATTCGACTAAAATGTAACTTTAAGTGCAGATTTTAAAATAATGCAGCAAACATATAAAAAAACAGTCTAAGCTTGTTCAGGGTAAGCTACAGAAGCTATTCCAAGTAAAAAAAACAGCAAAGATACTTAAATCCAGAAAGTAGTCACTTTTCTGAGGTCTCTGTAGCTAGGACCACTCTTCTGGACCACGAGGAGCTTGTCTGAGCAGTATAGCCAGAAGAAAATGCCCAGAGGCGGATTTTAAACAGGGAACTACAAAAGAGCTAGAAATGGTCCAAAACAACCAATTACTACAGTTCTTGTGCTGAGGTCACTTCCTACAGGGACAGGTAGGCTGCTCAAGGCTCCCCATTCCCACTGGTGAGCAAAGAAACTTCCTTCTATCCAAGTAAGGTAATGGACAACACAGGAACTACACCACAGCCCAGAATACAGCAATGCCTGTAAACTGGTCTAAACTAGTTATGGAGAGGGCGGAAAACAAGGATTATTTTTTTTGTTTTTTTTTGATAGAAACACACAGAAAATGCAGAAACAGTGATAAATCAGTTACACAGGCTAGCACACTTTAGTGGGCAGCCTCAACAGTTAAATTAAACAAACAAACAAACAAACTTTCGATCAAATTTGACTAAAAAGTAACTTTAAGTGCAGATTTTAAAATAATGCAGCAAACAGCTAAAAAACAGTTTAAGCTTGTTCAGGGTAAGCTACAGAAGCTATTCCAAGTAAAAAAACAGCAAAGATACTTAAATCCAGAAAGTAGTCACTTTTCTGAGTTCTCTGTAGCTAGGACCACTCTGCAGGACCACAAGGAGCTTGTCTGAGCAGTATAGCCAGAAAAAAATGCCCAGAGATGGATTTTAAACAGGGAACTACAAAAGAGCTAGAAATGGTCCAAAACAACCAATTACTATAGCTCTTGTGCTGAGGTCACTTCCTACAGGGACAGGTAGGCTGCTCAAGGCTCCCCACTCCCACTGGTGAGCAAAGAAACTTCCTTCTATCCAAGCAAGGTAATGGACAACACAGGAACTACACCACAGCCCAGAATACAGCAATGCCTGTAAACTGGTCTAAACTAGTCGAGGAGAGGCGGAAAACAAGGATTATTTTTTTGTTTTTTTGATGGAAACACACAGGAAATGCAGAAACAGTGATAAATCAGTTACACAGGCTAGCACACTTTAGTGGGCAGCCTCAACAGTTAAATTAAACAAACAAACTTTTGATCAAATTCGACTAAAAAGTAACTTTAAGTGCAGATTTTAAAATAATGCAGCAAACATCTAAAAAAACAGTCTAAGCTTGTTCAGGGTAAGCTACAGAAGCTATTCCAAGTAAAAAAAAAAACAGCAAAGATACTTAAATCCAGAAAGTAGTCACTTTTTTGAGGTCTCTGTAGCTAGGACCACTCTGCAGGACCACAAGGAGCTTGTCTGAGCAGTATAGCCAGAATAAAATGCCCAGAGGCGGATTTTAAACAGGGAACTACAAAAGAGCTAGAAATGGTCCAAAACAACCAATTACTACAGTTCTTGTGCTGAGGTCACTTCCTACAGGGACAGGTAGGCTGCTCAAGGCTCCCCACTCCCACTGGTGAGC
Organism: Protopterus annectens; assembly: GCF_019279795.1. Lineage (NCBI taxonomy): Eukaryota > Metazoa > Chordata > Ceratodontiformes > Protopteridae > Protopterus > Protopterus annectens. The sequence goes on along the minus strand of NC_056750.1, from coordinate 179,458,682 downwards.
AAAGAAACTTCCTTCTATCCAAGTAAGGTAATGGACAACACAGGAACTACACCACAGCCCAGAATACAGCAATGCCTGTAAACTGGTCTAAACTAGTTGTGGAGAGGCAGGAAAACAGGGATTATTTTTTTTGTTTTTTTATTTTTTTGATAGAAACACACAGAAAATGCAGAAACAGTGATAAATCAGTTACACAGGCTAGCACACTTTAGTGGGCAGCCTCAACAGTTAAATTAAACAAACAAACAAACAAGCTTTCAATCAAATTTGACTAAAAAGTAACTTTAAGTGCAGATTTTAAAATAATGCAGCAAACAGCTAAAAAACAGTTTAAGCTTGTTCAGGGTAAGCTACAGAAGCTATTCCAAGTAAAAAAACAGCAAAGATACTTAAATCCAGAAAGTAGTCACTTTTCTGAGTTCTCTGTAGCTAGGACCACTCTGCAGGACCACAAGGAGCTTGTCTGAGCAGTATAGCCAGAAAAAACTGCCCAGAGATGGATTTTAAACAGGGAACTACAAAAAAGCTAGAAATGGTCCAAAACAACCAATTACTATAGCTCTTGTGCTGAGGTCACTTCCTACAGGGACAGGTAGGCTGCTCAAGGCTCCCCACTCCCACTGGTGAGCAAAGAAACTTCCTTCTATCCAAGCAAGGTAATGGACAACACAGGAACTACACCACAGCCCAGAATACAGCAATGCCTGTAAACTGGTCTAAACTAGTCGAGGAGAGGCGGGAAAACAAGGATTATTTTTTTATTTTTTTTGTTTTTTTTGATGGAAACACACAGGAAATGCAGAAACAGTGATAAATCAGTTACACAGGCTAGCACACTTTAGTGGGCAGCCTCAACAGTTAAATTAAACAAACAAACTTTTGATCAAATTCGACTAAAAAGTAACTTTAAGTGCAGATTTTAAAATAATGCAGCAAACATCTAAAAAAACAGTCTAAGCTTGTTCAGGGTAAGCTACAGAAGCTATTCCAAGTAAAAAAAAAACAGCAAAGATACTTAAATCCAGAAAGTAGTCACTTTTCTGAGTTCTCTGTAGCTAGGACCACTCTTCTGGACCACGAGGAGCTTGTCTGAGCAGTATAGCCAGAAAAAAATGCCCAGAGGCGGATTTTAAACAGGGAACTACAAAAGAGCTAGAAATGGTCCAAAACAACCAATTACTACAGCTCTTGTGCTGAGGTCACTTCCTACAGGGACAGGTAGGCTGCTCAAGGCTCCCCACTCCCACTGGTGAGCAAAGAAACTTCCTTCTATCCAAGTAAGGTAATGGACAACACAGGAACTACACCACAGCTAAGAATACAGCAATGCCTGTAAACTGGTCTAAACTAGTCAAGGAGAGGCGGGAAAACAAGGATTATTTTTTTGTTTTTTTTTTGATAGAAACACACAGAAAATGCAGAAACAGTGATAAATCAGTTACACAGGCTAGCACACTTTAGTGGGCAGCCTCAACAGTTAAATTAAACAAACAAACAAACAAACTTTCGATCAAATTTGACTAAAAAGTAACTTAAAGTGCAGATTTTAAAATAATGCAGCAAACAGCTAAAAAACAGTTTAAGCTTGTTCAGGGTAAGCTACAGAAGCTATTCCAAGTAAAAAAACAGCAAAGATACTTAAATCCAGAAAGTAGTCACTTTTCTGAGTTCTCTGTAGCTAGGTCCGCTCTGCAGGACCACAAGGAGCTTATCTGAGCAGTATAGCCAGATAAAAATGCCCAGAGGCAGATTTTAAACAGCAAACTACAAAAGAGCTAGAAATGGTCCAAAACAACCAATTACTACAGCTCTTGTGCTGAGGTGAATTCCTACAGGGACAGGTAGGCTGCTCGAGGCTCCCGACTCCCACTGGTGAGCAAAGAAACTTCCTTCTATCCAAGTAAGGTAATGGACGACACAGGAACTACACCACAGACAAGAATACAGCAATGCCTGTAAACTGGTCTAAACTAGTTGAGGAGAGGCGGGAAAACAAGGATTATTTTTTTTGTTTTTTTTTATAGAAACACACAGAAAATGCAGAAACAGTGATAAATCAGTTACACAGGCTAGCACACTTTAGTGGGCAGCCTCAACAGTTAAATTAAACAAACAAACAAACAAACAAACTTTCGATCAAATTCGACTAAAAAGTAACTTTAAGTGCAGATTTTAAAATAATGCAGCAAACAGCTAAAAAAACAGTTTAAGCTTGTTCAGGGTAAGCTACAGAAGCTATTCCAAGTTGAAAAACAGCAAAGATACTTAAATCCAGAAAGTAGTCGATTTTCTGAGTTCTCTGTAGCTAGGACCACTCTGCAGGACCACAAGGAGCTTGTCTGAGCAGTATTTGTGTTTCCTACCCCCCCTGTGACTCTTAATCCTAAAGGGCAGCCCATATTTTTAGTTCTCTTAAGTGCTGGGAACTCTTGACTGGAGACATCTTCATGTTCTGTAGTGGAAGATTCTTCCCCTGAGGTGCTACTAAAATCTGTTTTTGATCTTTTTAATATGGACCTGGGTCTCTTTTTTCTAAATTTTGTGGGTAAAGAATCACCTTCCCTAAATCTGACATATTTCTTAATGCCAAAGGGCTTACCCTCAGCATAATCTGTGACATCCCTTTGAAACTTATGTATCTTTTTATCCTTTAAATTTTGTTCTAAGGCCAATAAATCCTTAGACAGTTTAGTTAAACCAGATTTATATATAGCCTGTCCCTCAAAGGGTTTACTATTATCACACAAAGTGTTAACCTCCGCAGTATAAACATCAATACTTCTTTCATAAAAAGAAATAAGAATGTCCACAAATAACATAGTTGCTGTATGTTGAGCTTTAACCCATTCATCATTTTACCATTCATCCGGTCCATTTACAAATGGTTGAAGTTTAATTCTAAGTCCCCTGGGAGTAATGTTTTTAGATTTATAAGCCTTAAATAATTTAAGGTGCCACACATTGCTTCTTTACAATGATCCTCTGTGTCCTTGACCTTATCCTTATCAAGAAAAAAACCTTCCCCCTGGATACCAAAAATCTGGACATCATCCTTGTCTTGGGACAAACCCTTCAAAATAGTTGTTAAATCCATTTCCATGCAGTATTTTTTTAAAATATCTGTATCAAAACAAGTCTATCTGCACCAGTAAGTCAAATGTCAATACATGAAGAGTAACTCAATATATATAAATCATATAAATCAATATATATCCATCTCCATCAGTATGTAAATATAATGGGTTAAATATCCAATGGTTGACAGAGCTACAACATTAAATACCTAATGTTGATAAACCAAAAAATAAAGGCCCCATCCACAAGCAAACCAAAATAATTGGGCATATGCAATAAGCGTCTAGTATCACACCAGCAAAATCAGCAATGTATGTCCATATACCTTCCAATATAGTTAAAAGATAAAAAATATATAGTGTTCTCAAAAAAACCAACTGCAAACACTTAGATAACTGACCATAAACGCCCCAGCGTCGTCAGATATCATTAAGAAACTTGGCTGCCGGTTCCTTGTGGGCCCAGATATCACTAAAGTGTTTAGCTGTCTCAACCACGGATAACCCCAAAAATTAAATCAATTCTTTAAATGGTGATATATATAAGTGACAGTTATGGCCATGGTGCCACATAAACCTGAATATCAAACAAATATATACCAATATACTGCTAGAAGGGAAATTATTGTAGCCCCAAACAATCATCCAAAAAATATTAATTGAAAACTCATTAATATCTTTCAAAGCATAGAATGGTATCCCTGTTTAGATATAATACCATACACAGCTAATTTAGCTTAAAACCGTGTCTTCCAAGTCCCCTCAAAGAGATAGTATTCCCATATTATTAAGGGTATCCTTTGTTCTAATAGAAAGTTTGATGCAATACACTATTATAAACTAACAAGGACTAACATCATGCAAAAAGTATTTGCTAAAAATGTTCAACTTTGTATAGTACACTAAATGATAACCTTGAACCTCAACCTTTTGGACAAAAAATATATCTAATCAGAAATATTCAATAGGCATACATTTCACTGTCAAAATAACCTATTAGCATCAAACCACAAACAATTTACATTACTTGTCCAAATGAAAGTTCAATTGTTCTTTTTAACACTCTGGTTATAAAACAAAAAAAGCAAAACCCATCATCATAAATATGGCACCTCAAACCAGTACAGTCACAAAAATTATGTCCAAAAAAATGGATTCATATAATTCGGCCCCTCAGTGAGGATGGAAAAAACGCATGTATCGTTGCAAATGTAGACCCTATCGCCAATGCTGTAATAGCGATTCATTGATTCATAATCTCTCCAAAACACAGAACAGTTCACCTTATTTGCCCCAACATGAATCCAAATTCACTTTTTAATGCCTTCAGAAAAAATACGAACACTGCAAGCACCACCAAAAAATGTCGCACCCGAAACTAGTGCAACTATCGAAAAGTGATGTCTCTCCAAAACACAAAACAGTTCACTTTGTTTGCCCCAACATGAATCCAACTTTACTTTTTAATATCTTCAGTAGAAATAAAGAAACTGCGAGCACCACCAAAAATGTTGCACCCGAAACTAGTGCAACTATCAAAAAGTGATGTCCAAAGACAGGATTAATGATAAACTGTTATTATGTAAAAAGATCCTTTTTCTAATAAATAGCAAAAGCATGGGTTTATCCACGAAACCAAAAAATAATACGTTCCGCTTGAAGAATGGCGGCTGCTCTATATCTTGTCCACTTACACCAACAGAAACAAACCGTTCCAAAAATATAAGAACGATTTTAGTCCCATTGTTGTATTATTCAAAAAGCGAAAAAATAAGTACGTACATAGGCCATTGGAAACCTCTCACCAACTGAAAATTCCACACACTTAAAACTTAAACATAAATCCATGTGTTCATTAACGTGTCCCCAGCGAGAAACAGGAACAGGAAACGTCACAAAAAACTTCACACGCAGGACTAGTTCAACGGCAAAGAATAACTTCAATATACTTCAAAAAGACGCCAGCACTATAGAACACAGTTTATTCTTAAACCATAAAGTGTGAAGACAAAATCATACCAGTTTCGGCATATAGCCTTCTTCAGTGATACCAAATCATGTTATTCAGTGACTGTATATAGTTAAAAAACTACTTAGTTCACAAGTTGGTGAGAATCCATTTAAATTGACAGAGTACAAATTTAAAATAGATTAATATATATTCACCCATTAATGCCTATGTATGAAACCATTATAGAACTGCCCATTAAACCAATATATAAGATTATATGTTGTTATTGTAATAATTATACAAAAACTCATAGATGTTCATTTAAACCTGGATAGAACAATCCACCTAATCTAATCCATGCTTTTTCTTTCTGGTTCAATAAATCATGACAAACATATTTATTAGTATAATCCCCCTTGATGACATCAATAACTTGAAACTGAAATTTGGCATTTGTGTGGGTCAACATATTTTTATATAAGGCGTTAGTACAATGTTTATTTCTAACATTACTTAAATGTTCCAATATCCTAATTCTGAATGGTCTGGATGTTTGACCTATATAAAAAGCCAAACAAGAACAAGTAACCAAATAGATAACCCAACTGGTGCCACAGGTAGCAAAACATCTAATATCAAAAATTATGGTAAAAAAGCACAAGGTTGGGGTTCAAGGTTATCATTTAGTGTACTATACAAAATTGAACATTTTTAACAAATACTTTTTGTATGATGTTAGTCCTTGTTAGTTTATAATAGTGTATTACATCAAACTTTCTATTAGAACAAAGGATACCCTTAATAATATGGGAATACTATTATCTCTTTGAGGGGACTTGAAACACATGGTTTTAAGCTAAATTAGCTGTGTATGGTATTTTTAACTATATATAGTCACTGAATAACATGATTTGGTATCACTGAAGAAGTCTATATGCCGAAACTGGTATGATTTTGTCTTCACACTTTATGGTTTAAGAATAAACTGTGTTCTATATTGCTGGCATTTTTGTGAAGTATATTGAAGTTATTCTTTGCCGTTGCACTAGTCCTGCGTGCGAGGTTTTTTGTGACGTTTCCTGTTCCTGTTTCTCGCTGGGGACTCCTTAATGAACACATGGATTTATGTTTAAGTTTCAAGTGTGTGGAATTTTCAGTTGGTGAGACGTTGGTGAGAGGTTTCCAATGGCCTATGTACGTACTTATTTTTTCACTTTTTGAATAATGCAACAATGGGACTAAAATCCTTATTACAATAGCAATATATAATCTTATATATTGGTTTAATGGGCAGTTCTATAATGGTTTCATACATAGGCAATAATGGGTGAATATATATTAATCTATTTTAAATTTGTACTCTGTCACTTGAAATGGATTCTCACCAACTTGTGAACTAATTAGTTTTTTAACTATATATAGTCACTGAATAACATGATTTGGTATCACTGAAGAAGGCTATATGATTTTGTCTTCACACTTTATGGTTTAAGAATAAACTGAGTTCTATAGTGCTGGCATAAGAGTGTACCCTATTTTCTACAACATATGTAGTAGTGTTTGATCATGACTCATATACCTAAAGGTAAAAACATCATGAAAAGAAAAACCTACTTTTCATGATGTTTTTACCTTTAAGTATAAGGGTCATGAATAATTGCATGCTTTTTATTGGTTGAGAGATTTTATACTGGTTGAGACCTCTTATAAAAGGGTTTGCTATTAATTAATGGTTATACAGTCTGATGAAGCATTGTGATTAATGCAAAAGCGCTAACTGACCAGGTCTTTCTTGGATTTTATCTCTTTTTTGGAATAAAGTCAGCTTTTATGGTTGTGGTGTGCCTCAAAGTTTATTTCTATTGCTCTTCATTATGATACTCGATTAAGGCACTTTACCCTTTTTGTGGATTATAATTGGGAAAGTACTGGGTCTCTTCAACCTGGCAGGTAGTGTATTCCAGAGGCACAAACCCTGAAAAGTGATGACATAAATGTCTTAGTACTCAAGACATACCTTTGCAATAGCCAGCAGGCCCTATGAAGTTGATCACGGGGGATGGGCCAGCTGGTACTATATTACAAGGCCTTATAGGCAGGGAGAGCCAAGAAACGCAGGACTAATTTAATTATTATCAGTACTTTAGAAGTGAGTGTTTGCCTAACTGCCAGTCAGTATAGCTCACACAGAGCCAGCACGACATGTTAGTGTCCAGGTAGCCCACTTAGTACAGGGAATGCAGTGTTATGAACAAGTTGCAGTCAGTCCTTTTCACAGCTAAAGAACGTGGGGTCCCTAGTATACAGTACTGCAGTCGTCCATCCAGCAGGAGACCAAGGCATGATCTACCACAGGAAGTTATGCAGGTGAAATAAGTTGGTTATTTATGGTGGTGTGAAACAGCAAGGGAAGCACTGACAACTGTAAAACATAGTCCTTTTGTGTCAGTTTGTCGTCAAAGACATTGCCCAGATTTGTCATCCTTTGACACAAACTACAGCTTATCTCCTTAGAGAGAAGCTGAAGATAAGTAATATTAGCTAAAACCTGAAATAGGTGATGGGTGTATAACCATGGCAGTGACAATATCAATCTTCTGCCTTAAACAAGACACCTTATCAAACACGGGTCCAACCAAACCTTTGCCAGGTATTTTGTAAAGTCTTCATGTAAACAAAAAGGAAAATTCCAAGTCAGATTCAAACTATTCCTTTCTCTTTTCATTAGTCTTTCATAACTGTTATGCTCAGTTCTGGAATGTGCTCTAGAGAAGAAAAATGTGTGTGCTGAGTATTAAAAACGATGAAGCGAACGTTTTTGCGTTTTTTGCTCATTATGTCCAAAATATTGCTAACACTCTAATATGGATTCACAGCAAAATGACATGTTGCAGTAATAAACTAATTCCACCAGATGGAGGCATTGGCCCAGACCCAGAGAGTGAGAACAATAGCGAGCCAGAGAGAGAGAGACAGAGACAGAGAGACAGAGACTTTCCTACTCAAAAAATCAAACTGATATTGGAATTTTTTGTTAATAAGAGAAATTACACATTAATACAAATTAGACATTAAACTTCCAGTGTATGTGTGTTGTTCTAATTTAGGCTATGGAAAGCCACAAAAGCTCTATATAAGTCTTAAAAAATTAAATTTTAATGCAAGTAAAATTTAATAAGCTCTGCAATGATTGTTGGTTCGTAACAATGTATTTGTATTTCCTTGTTTAGAAAATGTGTATTGTGGAATTATGTCATTACACTGGATCTATCTTAATGTTGTGTCTTTCGGCTTTTCCCTGTTAGGGGTCGCCACAGCAGAACTCCGGTCCGCTAATGATTGGCAGTTGATTTTTACGTGCTGAGTTGCCAGCCCTAATGCACAACCTTCAACAAAGATATGCCCATTCACGCATGTCTCCACGCAGAAGATGCTCTAGCTGATAGTCGAACCGGTCAGCGTCTTACTGTGAGGCGACAACACTACCGCAGCACCACCAAATTACATATAAGGAAGGAAAATTAGCATTGAAATGTACTGTCAATGAAAACTGCATAAAACACTGATTTTGCAGGAGGCAAGCCCTAGCACATTCATCACCCAACATACACATTCCATATACCACTTCAGGGCTGTTGAACCATGAGTAATGAGCAAACACCTTGCAAGTAAAACCCATCTCCACTCTAGTTTTCATTCCTTCCTTACAGCAAAACATAAGAATTTTAGAAGTTTAATACACGTCTAAGACACTTCTACAAAAAATAATAAACAATTAACCAAAAAACACTAGATACCACTACTGTCTAAAACAATATAGAAAACTGCAGAACTACAGAATTCACACAGACATAGTTATCATGTCATTAGAAATAGTTCCAGTACAAAGAGGCACACTAAAACTACACAAGCTACTGTTGCACAATGGTTACAGCAGGATGCAGAAAGCAAAGTGCAGTCCTTAGGTATCATTATCATGGAGAAAACATGGCATAATTTAAAAAAGGAATGCTATCTCCCCACAAAAATGTGAGATCCAGTCATGTGAGTGCTGATATTTTGAAAAGTCAGTTGCAGTTCAGACAAAAAATACAGCAGATTTCAAAACTTGGTGCTGTTGTCATTCAAGGCTTTGCCCCCTCACACTCCTGCTACCCATCTTGGGGGGAGGGGGTACACATTCAGGCATGTGTTTGCAACTGATCCCTGGTGGAGGTTGAGAGAAGCTGCATGTGGGAGAATGGACAATACCCCTCATACCCATTGCATTCTACTCCCTTATATAGCAGAGGTACATCCAAGGGCAGAAGTAGGCCTTAAGGAGAAAATTTCCTTCAGGAACAGTATGATTCTGCTCCAGGATGCCTTGATTTCTTCAGTGGTCCTGAACATAGATTAGAATTAGAGTTAGTGTGGGGGAGACAATTCAGGTTCAACAGACCCAGTTTACAAGGACTGTCCCTGATAGTAGCTGATGAAAGTTGCAGGGAGCCAAAAACACAATACTGTGGCTTACCACTTCCTGTCCAACTACAGAACTCCATGTATGTCATTTTCCTATCCACAACAAATACAGCACCAAGTTTAGGAATAAATCCCTTCTGTGAAACCCTAACATAAACACTCTCAATAACAAGAGAAGCAGTTCCTCTCCCTTAGTAACAAACTGAAAACCCCAACCTAAGAATTAAACTCAAAAAGTTAAGCAAGGAGCTTAGAAAAAAATAAATTTCCCAAGGCAAAGTATTAAGCCAAAATTGCCTTTGTGGAAAAAAAAGTCAAAAATCCTTCTTCACCTAATCAGAAACCTTAGAAACAACGCCTAGCACTGATGCGAGCTGATGCATTACAATACCACATACTCTACCCTGAAGATATAGTTGACCTATTAGAAGACAAGTTTAGCACAAACTTCTCTCCTTTATCTAAACCCAGCCTATAAATGTTGGATCCATTTCAGCTTCCCCCAAAACATCATCCCTGAACAACTCTTAAAGGCTCTCTGTGAGATGAAAAAATAGTAGCTCTGAGGGGATCAACAATGTGCCGAGGTACTTCCTTGCCAGTATGCAGTACTGTCTTACTGATCTGCTCTACAACCTGTTCAACATCAGTCTCTCATCTGGCTTTGTGCCTGAGACTTGGAGAGCTCTGGCAATCATCCCTGTGCGTAAGAGGTACCCCACCACTGATCCTGGTAACAGTAGATCCTTAAGCCTCAGATCTTATTTGTAAGGTAAAGGAATGCATCATTGTAGATCTCATAAACACTGACATTGGCAACCTAAAGTCACTTGACCCAAATCAGTTAGGATTTGTAAAGGGCAGAGCCTGTCTGCTTAACTTGGTCAATTTCTTTGAAAAAGTGAGGCCTTGGATAAAGGCAAGTTTTTACACACAGCTTACCCTGACCTAGCCATATTTTTGGACACCATTTCATACTCAGTCATTATAGATAAAGTTATAAAGCTGAGCGTAAATCCTTATGTTACCCAACAGATAGCAAAATGACTCATGAACTGCACATAGTAAATTAAAAAAGGTTTGTGACCAGTGGCATCAAACAGAGCTGAGTACTGGGGCCTTTCTTGTTTGGTATTTATTTGCTGATGTCAAAGGCCTCTGGCTGAGTTACTTGATGACTGCAAGCTTGCAGCCATCATCACCTCTGGTGGGAGCTCCCAGTTTCTACAAGAAGGACTAAAACATATGAAAAAATGGTGCCATGGCCATGGTTGCAAAGTAAAAGACAAAAAGTGTATTGTCATATACTTGGACAAATGAGAGGATTTGTGCTCTCCCACATTAGTGGCAGCTCACTCATAAATGAAGGCACAATTATCCAAGACCCAGGCACATCCATTAACAATGATCTCTCCTTATACCACAGTGTAGTGGCAGTGGTTAGGAAACCATTCCAGTTAGTTCAGCTGATTACTATGGTTACTTCCTCCACATCTAAGGCTGTTAGCATATTTCTCTGGTCCTCTCTTATTAGGCCCATATGTAATACAGTACTACCTCTGTCTTGTACCTGTCCTGACACAAAAATCCAGCTTGAAAAATCCCAGCATTTCCTCACAAAGAAAATCAAGGCCCTGAGTTCCATTATGTATGCAGAATGTCTTAAAGATCTAGCTTTCTTTTTTTTCAAAACATTTTTTTGTTTTCTTTTTCTATTAAACATGAACAATCAAAATATTTCAAACATACAATATATACTGAATAAACAACTATTTACACTGTATACAGTCATTCATGACAAACATTGACTTTATCAATGAATACTTATCAATATTTATCTAATAACTTTTGCCTTCTGTGGAAGGTTAGGCACCAGGCTGGCAACTCGACACCGTAAAACTCCACTGCCCATCATGAGTGGACAGGTGATCCGCTGTGGCGACCCCTAACCGGGAAAAGCCGATAGAAGAAGAATTTATCTAATAACTTTTGCAGTTTTTGCCATGCTATTCCTCTATGTGTTACATTAGATGTTCTATAACAAATGGTTTGCTTTTCTTTTTTACATACAGATTTTGCTAATGTAATAAACTCGGCAAACATATGACCTTGCTTTTGTTTCCAAGTCAATGTAATACTCTTTCTGGCAATAGCTAAGATTGACCAAAGAACAGGTAACTGATGTTTGGGAATCACACTTGGGGTAGGTACATTAATCAATGAACTAGTGATTTGACAGTTATCTGACATAAAGCTTTTGTGAAATGTCTAAAATCACTCCAATAATGTCTGAGAGTTTTACGTTCGATGAACATATGAACCCAGTTGGCTTCAAGAATTTCACTACATCTCAAACATTTACTTTCCTTACTTTTGGTTATGAGTTCAATTTTATGTGGAGTATAAAAGCTTCTATGAATAAATTTCCAAGTATATAATTTCCAATATAGTGATGATGAGGTGTTATTAATTGATGTTAGTAACTGTTTCTTGTTTTCACAGAGGTTCTCCATTAATCTTCATAGAGTAATTCCAAAAAACTGGGTCAAATGTAAACAATTCATCTTGTAAGATTTTATATACAGGTGATATGCTCAGTTTATGTTCCATGTTCATTGAATTACATCATATGAATAATTCAAACAACCTTGGTATAGAATCAGTTTCTAGATTTATTGATACTCTCACTTTACTTTCAATAAATTGCCGTAATGATTGAAGACATAACCAATTATCTTGGCTAACATTAAATAGGTTCATAGGTTCATAGATTAGTACTAAGCTAACTGCCCTTGCGAGCCATTTTAAGCCTAGCCAATTATCCCTTGTGAGACTCAAACCCTGCATCTTGTGTTTGTAAGGCAAACACCTTAACCATTAGGCCACCCTCCCTGTGGATTAAAAGGTTGCTCTTTCCCAAGGAGACACACACACTCACAGCTGGCAAGTGCAGGATTCAAACCCATACCTAACTACATTATGATATTACAGCAGTACGCATTTACACAACAGGCTATACGCATTACGTTAGAAGAAAGTTTATTGATTGGATGTTCTCTTTATCAATAAATTGGTGCCAGAATTTTAAGTCATTCTCTTTAAGGTTCAACATTTTATTAATATTAAAGGAATCTAAACAATCTGGAGTATAAACTATGGAAAATATAAGAAAAAGTGTTTGTTTTAAGCTATAATTGTTATCTATTATGTTTTTGAATATGTAAAATATTTGACTTATACCATATGAGAAGTGGTTAAATCTCTTATTATATAGATAATACTCATGAAGTATCCAGTATATTTTGCTGATTCCGAGTGATTTGTTAAATTGGGTTTCCACATTTCTAGTGGCAATTATATGCATCTCATGTAGTTGTTTCCAACTAGAGGTATATATAGACGTTATCCAATGTAATATTATATTGACAATAACAGATTTGGAGTATAATTCTATGTTAGGAAAGCCAATCCCATTACTGTTCCAGGCTCTAACATGCCATTTGTATGCTATTCTTGGTTTTTATGGAAACCAAAGAAATGTAAGTAAAAAGGAATCTATTTGTTTAAAGATTTTTTTTAGGTGGGGTAAAATCAGTGATTGTGTATAAAATAAAATTTGGGGCAAAATAAACATTTTTATTAATGTAAGCCTGTCTTCCATAGTGAAAAACATTTTGTTCCATTTTTTAGTTAAATCACTGATTTTAGCTAATAGATTGGTATAATTTAACAGTCTCTTTCCATGTGTTTTTATACTAATCCCTAAATAGACTATTATATAATTTTCCCAATAAAATATATTACACTTTAGTAGATTTCTGTTTATTTTCTTATTGATTAATAATGTTTTGGTTTTATTTTGGCTACATTTTAGCCCTGAGATTTTCCCAAATTGATTCATCGTATTTATAATACATTGTATAAAAATGTTTATACCACTAGAAGCTAATAAAATATCGTCCACAAATAGCTGGATTGTTGGACAGTATTCCATGTTTAAGTGAAATTCTTTTATATTTGTGTCTTTTCTAATATATGAAACAAAAGGTTCAACTGATAGGGTGAATAATAATGGGGACATTGGGCATCCTTGCCTAGTCCCTTTCTGAATTCTTAATGGATATGATAAGCAAAAACCAATTTTAACATATGCTTGTGATTCATTGTACATTTCCAGTATTAAGTTAGTAAAATCTGGGGGAAAATTATACCCATCAAAAATTTTATGTAAATATGACTAACTAATGGAGTCAAACACCTTGTCTATATCCAAACGTATAACAGTTAATTGCTTCTTGTTTTTTTTCGCAATATCTATTAAGGATAATAATTTAATAATATTATTGTGTACTTTCCTATGTAAAATAAACCCTGTTTGGTCATAATGTATCAAATTAGGTAGTATATTCTTTAGTCTCTTAGCCAAGATGGACATTAAATGTTTATAATCAATGTCTAATAATGAAATAGGTCTATAGGATGCACATGATTTGGGATCTTTGCCTTGTTTCAAAATAGGAGAAATTATTGAGTACTTCCAAGAAGGGGGAATTACTAACTCTTGTTTAACCATAGAGAAAGTATTTAATAAGATCTTTATTATGTAATCTGGAAGAATATTATATATTTCTGGGATTATCCCATCCACTCCTGGGGCTTTATTGTCCTTCAGGTTTTTAATTTGTTCTTTTACTTCTGTTAACGTTATTTGTTTATTTAGCATACTGTTTTGTTGATTTGACAACTTAGTATTTATATTTTCCTGAAGAAATGTATCTATTATATTGTCTGCCTCTAGAGGTGAGTGTGTGTCATTAATTGATCTATAATATATTTTAAATGCTTCTAATATACCTCTTAGATCAGCTGTTCTTTTAACCGAGTTATTACTCCTATATTTGATTTAATTTATGTGATTTTGTTCATTGATTTGCTTGGATCTGATAGCCAATTTATGTAAATGTCTAGGGTTTACAGAATAGGATTGCAGTTTTAGTTTTTCTAAGTTTATAGCGACTTTGTGATTTAATATTTCTAAGTATTTTTGATTTAAGTATAAAATTTCCATATTTACTGCTTTATCATTTGATTTTAATTTTAGTTTCAACTTGTCTTTTTTGGTTTGTAGTTCTTTGTCTCATTTCTTTCTTTTTTGAAAGTACCAAGCTTTAACTCTGCCATATAGGTAAACTTTTCATGTGTCCCATAATATGATGTCTGTTACCTCTCCATTATTGTTGATATCTACAAATGTACCTATTTCTTTTAGAATCCATTCTTTACAGCCTTTTAGTTTTGTTATACATGCTGGAATTCTTTGTAAAATTATCAAATCATCATTCTTCACAGCCAAACTAGAAAAAGGGCATTATGTTCTGAAAGTGGGCATGACATTATCAAAACATTACTTATTTTTGAATAAATGCTATTTGAAACAAAAATCTTGTCAATATTTGTGTGCCAAATCTGAATGAATAGTGTGTACAGTTAAGTGAATTTTGTATTCTTAAATTGTATATGCCTCTGAAATTCATTGAGGCGATGAAATTATTTAGTTTCTTAGCTTGTGTTGTTAGTTTAATTTTACTGCTTCTAGACGTGTCTTTATATGTTAATAAGCAATTGAAATCTCCCACCAATATATTTTCCCCCTTTGCATATAATGTAATGGTATCCAGATATTTATTTATATATTTAGTTCCTAACCCAGGTATCCAATAATAATTTACCAAGTGTAGCATTTCCTATTAATTTCCAGCACCACTAAACTTAACATGCCATCTTTATCTGAAAATGTGTTTAATATTTTGAGTATTATTCAAGTGGCATTCCATAAGATAAGGGTGCCTCTTCTTTTGGATTTATAACAAGATTCAGCAAGTACTGTGTACTGTATAACAGTTAATTGCTTCTTGGTTTTGTTCGCAATATCTATTAAGGATAATAATTTAATAATATTATTGTGCACTTTCCTATGTAAAATAAACCCTGTTTGGTCATAATGTATCAAATTAGGTAGTATATTCTTTAGTCTCTTAGCCAAGATGGACATTAAATGTTTATAATCAATGTCTAATAATGAAATAGGTCTATAGGATACATATGATTTGGGATCTTTGCCTTGTTTCAAAATAGGAGAAATTATTGAGCACTTCCAAGAAGGGGGAATTACTAACTCTTGTTTAACCATAGAGAAAGTATTTAATAAGATCTTTATTATGTAATCTGGAAGAATATTATATATTTCTGGGATTATCCCATCCACTCCTGGGGCTTTATTGTCCTTCAGGTTTTTAATTTGTTCTTTTACTTCTGTTAACGTTATTTGTTTATTTAGCATACTGTTTTGTTGATTTGACAACTTAGTATTTATATTTTCCTGAAGAAATGTATCTATTATATTGTCTGCCTCTAGAGGTGAGTGTGTGTCATTAATTGATCTATAATATATTTTAAATGCTTCTAATATACCTCTTAGATCAGCTGTTCTTTTACTCCTATATTTGATTTAATTTATGTGATTTTGTTTATTGATTTGCTTGGATCTGATAGCCAATTTATGTAAATGTCTAGGGTTTACAGAATAGGATTGCAGTTTTAGTTTTTCTAAGTTTATAGCGACTTTGTGATTTAATATTTCTAAGTATTTTTGATTTAAGTATAAAATTTCCATATTTACTGCTTTATCATTTGATTTTAATTTTAGTTTCAACTTGTCTTTTTTGGTATTATTCAAGTGGCATTCCATAAGATAAGGGTGCCTCTTCTTTTGGATTTATAACAAGATTCAGCAAGTACTGTGTAACCATTAAAGGATAATTTCTTTAAATCATTCTTCAATAAATTAGTTTGTTGCAAGAAAATTATCTGTGCTTTATGCATTTTGATAAACTTAAGCAAACCAGCTCTTTTGATGTTATTATTTAAACCATTAACGTTTAACGATAAGCATTTATAAAGCATCATGTAATTGGATTATGTTTAGAACATCTATAATACATCTCATATGCAATAGCTTGAAATATCTCTTGGAATTATTTATCATGGATGAATCAAAAAACTGTGCTAGTGACTTCTGAAGTCAATAACTATATACACATACACACATGGAACATAATGTTCCAGGTTTGGTTAATGGTTTAACCAAACCACCCATTTTCCCCATTTCACACACTAATTACATCACAATAAGCTTCTGCTTTGATCATATAAAGTGTAAACAGTAAAATACTTTTAAAGTAACCTGATCAAACATGAACTTAAGACGTGCGCTATTTAATCCCAGTGGAATCATTTCCAATAGTGCATATAATCAATCACACTGTACTGTAACCATGTGAGGTCAACTTCACCATATGACATCAATCTTGACATGAGTCTAATAAAAACTTCCTATATTAGTTATTTATTTTTTACATTTTACATTTGTTTACCGGGTTAGTCCGACTGGATACATATCCCTTTTCAGCAGCAGAGTTATACTTAGTTCTTTTTGTATTTCTAACTATAGCAATATAATACTTCTATATTTCTTGCTTCATACAAGGTTAATACTCATGAGAGAAAAAAAAATTCTTCTATTGATAATGTTTAAGCAGTTTAAAATTATATTTGTACTGACCACTAGTTGTATTTATGGTCATTTATCACATCTGTGTATGCAGTCTTTTTACCATCTGAATCATTTCATTATATCTTACAATGCAACTAACACTGAATGTAATGCATTTTATCCTGTACTTGATATGATCTTATAAAAGGTACGTCTGCTTGGTTATGATGCAGCAATAATAAAGACATGTATACAACTAAAATTTAGATTCACTTCACATGCTGACTATTTATTTAACCCACAATACTATTTTATTTTCATTTAAGGGCATTCCATCTCTCAATATCTTTACTTCCCACCTTCCTTCACTGTTTCTTATAAAGCAGTCATACATTAGCTTTAATTTACAGTTTCCCCTCTAGACTAGACAGATAGTCACAAAGTTAACTCTAGATTCTTTAAAATGCATTTTTATAATAGTTCCGTACCTTTAGAAGCTTTTAAACCAGGAATACACTTAAAATTCACTTCTTTCCCTTCCGATTTTCATTTTCAGCTTCATTTCCATGTTTTGAAGCTGTCCGTGGATTGAAAGGTCGCATGACATCACCGTTCTCTTTCATAGATTCATAGGCAGGTACTAGGCTATCAACCCAAGGGTCTAAGTAACCCTAGCCAACAAGGTTCCATGGCTTACACCACCCAAGAAAGTTATTTTCCTGTGCCACTGTTGAGCAGAGCCACAGAAGTGATCCCCGGGGTGTATTTCCTATTTCCCATCCACAAATCAAGATTTTTCTTGAAGAGTGCTAATGAGGAACTTTGCTTGACATAGATGGGTAGCTTGTTCCAGAGTATGGGAAGTCTCTGGGACAGGAATCTATCCCTCCAGCATGTCCTGTTTATTCTGGTGACAAGGTTTAGGTCCCTAGAGAATGTAGCTCAGAGGGATTGGGATTTTTTTAGGTGTAGCATGTCCAACAGCTCTGGGTTTGACATAGCTTTATATGTTAGGCAGAGATCACCTCAGAGTAGGCGATATGCTATGGAGTAAAGCTGGGAGTTTTTTGAGACGGTCAGTGTAGGGCATCTGTTTGAGGCCAGTAATCCTCTTTCTGAGGTACTTCTATGGCCTTTCCAGCTGCTGCAGATGTCTTGTGAGGTACATTCTAAAAGGGGCGTTGTACTCTATAATGGGTCTAATGAGTGTCGAGTAGAGGGGAACAATGACCTCTTTTTTCCTGGATGAGAACCTTCTTGTGATGAGGTGTGACACATAGACACATTTCCTGACTACTGTGGCGATGTAATTATCAAAGGAGAGACTACTGTCCACCTGGATCCCAAGGTCTCTTATCACACATTCAGCATTAAGTAGGCTGCCGCCTATGTGATAGTTCATGGGTACAGAGTTTTTACCAAAGGGGATCACAATGCACTTTTTGGCATTGAGCTTGAGGCCTTGGCTCTGACAACAGGCATCTGTCTCAGTGAGGTCCTTCTGTAGGATATCCCCATCATTTGGGTACTCAACTATGGCTAGCAAATCACCAAAATGCAGACTAAAGAGGCAAAAGTACTGAAACTACGTACTCCACCACGCACTTTATTTCAAAGCTGACTTTACAGCCCACAGTTCCAAAATACACAAACATACGTGACTTTGCAGTCCATAAATCACCGGAACATATTCAATCCACAGTTCCGATAAGCACAAACACAAATAACTTTTCAGTCCACAAATTCACTAGAACATTAACGGAATTCACTACTACAATGCGTTTTCATCTGCGAAGACTTCCTCAGATGGAGATGCATACCCAGATAATACCCAACTTTTTATACTTATTCTAATCAATTAACACATTCAATAAAACAATTAAATAGTTAAATTGACTCCATTTTTAAAAATCATCCAAAACATTTACAGTTAAAAAAACATTCAACATATTTATTTCAAAATTTATAATATAAAATATCCTATGGAATACTAATATTGCCTTAAAAAACTTTGTAATATATTCCTTCAAAATACATTATTAAAATTAACTTATTAAAATTACTTTCATACCCTGATAGAATTCAACAAATAAATAGCGCCATCTATTGTCAAGATTTAATTTCACAAAAAAACTATCAATCTACCACTAAACATAAAAACATTTGAACTAAATATTTCATATGAACCATTCCTTCATATGTCAAGAAAAGCAATAAATACAAATATAATAAATCTATAACATACATTTCATAGCTTCATTGTATTCTATGATGTAATATAACTCGCTAGACTTATAGTTTAGCTGATCTTAACTTCAAAACGGGAAGCAGGGAAATTGCATCATTGAGACCTGGAAACTTATTTGCTTCTAATGAAAGTTGCCATAATAGTTCTTTGTACTCAGTGGTGGTCTCCCATGGCCCACCCCTCACATCTTTATCCATTACTTCTAGTACAAAAAAACTAAATTTAGCTTCCTGACAGTTTAAAATATGCCTATAAAAAAATTACTAATACATTTTGTCCTCATTTCATAATAATGTTCATAAATTCTATTTTTTAATTTTCTTTCAGATTTCCCTACATAAAATGCATCACATTTATTACACATCCCTAAATAAACTATTCCACTTGTTTCACAGTTGGCAAATAATTTATATTCTATCACCTTATCTCTGCTTACTACATAAACAGTATCTCTTCCATGAATATAAGGGCATTGGGAACACCTGCCACATTTAAATGCTCCTAATTTCTGTCCCCTGCCCTTTTTTATTTCTTTTTTACCTTCCAACATATTTTTTAGGCTTCTATCTTTTCGATATGTGCATTTTAATGGTTCATCGAAAATCACCCTAAGGTCAGAGATTTCACCAAACCTCCTCCATTCTTCTTCTAGTATTTTTTTAATCTTAACTGCATCATTATTATAATCCACCACAAAGTTGTTCACCCCTTCATAATTATTCCTCTTCTGTGTCATCACCACTAAATCACTTTTTACACCTAAAATGGGTTTAAATTTATCTAGTCTACCTCTCCTAACTTCTTCCTCCATCCTCTCAATAAGGTCAGTGGGATAGCCTCTTTCTTAGAACATAGATTTTAGCTTATCATATTCCTCATTAAAATCACTCTCCTTTGATGTCATATGGCTTCCTCTTACATATTGCCCTTTAACAATATTCTTTTTCTGATGGTAAGGGTGGGCACTATTGAAAGCCAGATATGAGTTGGAAAAAGTTTCTTTTCTAAATATCTTTGAATAAAAACCTTTTTCATCCTTACCTATAGTAATATCCAAATATTTAAAAAAAATCTTGTCCATCTGATAAGTAAACTTCAAAAATTCAGTAGAACCTGATATATATTCAAAAAAGGTCACAAAATCTTCCTCTGAACCAACCCATAAAAAGCACATGCCATCTAAAAAGCGCTTATAGAATTTCTAATATTTTACATATTTTGAATTCAAAATATATCTATCTTCCCATACTGTTAAAACTATATCAGCATATGTAGGGGCACATCTTGTACCCATTGCGACACCTTGTATTTGTTTAAAAAATTCCCCTTCATAATGAATAAAACTATTATTTAATACTAATTCCATTAAGGTCAAAATAATATAAAAATCATTATTACTAAAATTCCCATACTTTATTAACGCTTCCTCAAATAACTTTAGACCTTGTTCATGGGGTATTGATGAAAACAAGTCGACTATATCAATGGTAATGAAAATAATATTCTCATCAAATATATCTTGTGTAAGATTTCGCAATAAATCCCAAGAGTCTTTCACATTACCTTGTCCAATTAATGATAGAGCCTTCAATTTAACATCCAGCCATCTAGCTAAAGGTGCTGTGACCAAACCTTCAGAAGCAACAATAGGTCTCATTGGAGGATTTTCTACGGTTTTGTGGACCTTTGGTAACCCAAAAATTGTAGGAACTTTCGGTTTTTCTACATATAAATATTTAAATGTATCTATATCAATTGAGCCTTCCAACAACATATCATTCAACACCACATATATTTTCTTATTCCCTATATTGATTTCATTAATCGAAGCTCTGACATACTTGTCATTATTGTCAAGAATTTCCATCATTTTTGCCTCATAGGTTATATGGTCCATGATGACAGAACCACCCCCCCTTATCAGGTCTCAATATTTTCAAAGAAGTATCATCTCTTAAATTCTTTAATAAACTATTCTCTTCTTTAGTTAGATTATAACTAATTTTATTCTTAAAAATTTCAGACCTTAATTTATTTTCCATGAGGACCTCAAAATTTTTCAGTTGGGGATGAAGGGGTGGGTTGAACATACTTCTCTTCCTTAACACCTGAGTATTCTGAGTGACATTCTGCCCTTGAAATAATATCTCCAAAGTTTTCTTTCTTAAAAACAACTTCAAATCTATAAGCACCTTATTCATATCCGCTTTTCTGTTAGGAACAAATTTAAAACCTTTAGATAACAAAGAGAAGTGTCCTTTTTCCAACTCCTTATTGCTATAATTGTATATAGTGTGCCCTTTATATTTATTAACACAACCTTGCGACAGTATACTGTCCACCTTATATACTGTCCCTGTATTGCCAATTTCTACCCCTCCCACTGCTGAAATTGATTTCTGTTGTTCCTTCTGTTGCCCCTTGCATTCATGTACCCCCATAATTGTAGTTATGTAGTTACTCAACTATGGCTCCTAGTTTGCAGTCATCTGCGAACTTCATTAGCCAAAGGCCTTCTTTGTTAGCCTGTACTTCAGAGAAGTAGATACCAAACAAGATAGGTCCCAGGACTGAACCCTATGGTACTCCACTTGTCACTGGTTTGAAGTCAGATTTGCAGTCTGCAACTTTTACAGTGTGGGTTCTGTCAGTGAGCCAGATGGCAACCCATCTTGTGATGTAGGGATTTATACCTAGTTTAGTGAGTTTAGCTATAATTCCAGAATGGGGGATGGTGTTGAAAGCCTTGGCGAGGTCAAGATAGGCTGTGTGAACCACCGTAACCTCATCTACGACTTTCATGACTGCCTCAAAGAAGTCAATCAGGTTCAGGAGGCATGATCTGCCTTTCACAAACCCTAAATGGGTGGGGTCCAGAGTTTGGAGGTTACCAATGTCTTTGTTTATGAGTAACATGATGAAACGTTCCATGGCCTTACAGACCAGGCTCATCAGGCTAATAGGGCGATAGTTCCTGGGGTCAGTGGTGGCTCCTCTTTTGTGGAGTGGGATAACTGTTGCTGTGTGCCATTCAGTGGGCAAAAATCCTGACGTGAGGCTATGACTGAACATGGTGCTTAAGTGGGGAGCCAGTTCATTCTGAAGTCCATGTAAAATGCAGTCTGGGATGTTGTCCAGTCCCATGGATGCTGTGTTTTTGGCTTTAGAAAGTGCAGCTTTTACCTGCATAGTTGTGATTACAGGGACTCTGCATTCTTCCTGTATAGATATGGGCCATTTAGTGGGTGAGAGGGGGATAAAGTTAGCACTGAACCTATCTGCCAGGATGTTGGCAATATCAGTTGGTTCTGTAATTTCCATGCTGTTTTGCAGTAACTCAGAGCAGATCTAGGTGTTGCCATTGAGATTCTTGACATAGCTATATAATACTTTGTGGTTGCCCTTGAATCAGTGGTGATTTTGTTTTCATAGCTAGCTTTGGAGAATCTTATAAGGGATCTCAGCTTCTTACCGAGGCTGACCAGGGAGCTCCTCCACTCATGGGATTTTACTCTCTTTTGCAACAGTTTCTTCCTTCTGTTGTAGAGTTTGTCTATGGCAGAGAACCACCAGATTGGCTTCCTTTTTTTGCAGGATTGCATTTTGGTTCTGTTTAGGATAGCATGATCCATGCACTCACGTAAGTGCTTATAGAGTGCATTTGTGTAGGATTCAGCAGTCGTAACTGTATTGTCCATCTGCATGGGTGTCATGAAACTTCTGTCTTAAGAAGCATGAAGTTTGCTTTGGAGGAAATTTTCTACCATGGTTTCCTTAATGGGGGGTGGGGGTGGGATGTGGATATCTAGGGTGATTAGCTTATGGTCGGATCGGACCAACGAGGAGATGACTTCAGGTGTGGAACACTGGTCACTCATGTTCGTAATGACTAGGTCTAGGATATTGTTGCCCCTGGTGGGGGTGTGGATAAGTTGATCCAGGGAATTGGAATTTATGAATTCCAGAAAGCGTTGAGTGAAGGAGGTGGTACATAAGTAGTTTTCCCAGTTAATGGTGGGGTAGTTGAAATCACCCATTATTAGAGTGTTTGGTTGAACCCTAATATTTTCCAGTATATCAAGAAAAGAGGAGTGGGAATCCTGGGGAATGGTGGGGGATCTGTAGCAAGCTACAATTTGGACTGCAGTTTTTCCCAGAGTTAGTTGCACTTGGATAACAATGGGTGCATTATGCTGATCAACTAGCCTGGAGGTGTGGATAACCTTAATGAAAATGGACACACCTCCGCCTTGTTCCAGTCCAGGTTAGATGGCCGAAAAGTATGGTATGAGTTATAGCCTGGTAATGCAGGGGTGCTCTCTGGAGCCTTGAACCAGGTCTCAGTAACTGCACAGATATAAATGTTCTCCATTTTAAGGAGTGCCCCGAGGGAGTGCATTTTGAGACTTAGACTTCTAGCATTAAGTAGCATCACCCTCAATTTTTACTTGCCTGTTCCTGTTACGGTGGTGAATTTGTCATTTGAACCTTGCCTAAAAAAGACACTATAGGGGCAGAAAGAGCCTTAGCCATTATCCAGAATCCCAGGGAACTCATTGCTGTTGCCTTGTACATGCTCACGCACATTTAAAACAGTCACAGAAGTTAAAAAAAAGAATCTTTTCAGTATGAAATACAAAATATTAAGCTTTTCTTGTACCTGAGAGAGAGAAAAATGCTCGAACAGCCTCGACAGTACAAAATACCAATGGCCCATATTTAGCCAGGCTAGCAAAGCACTATTTTCCCTTCAAAACATCAACTTACACCCATATTGCTTTTTAAAGTTATCTGTTAGAATAAAACAACTTATATCTGTTAGTCAGCCTGTATATACCATCTATTACTTTATTATAGTCAGATATGCAGTTAATTAAATAATATATACTAATCATAAAATAAGCATTTCATTCATATCATTAAGAAAGCATAATATTTTTGTTTTAACTTCACCTAATAATAATAAAACCAATTTTGATACAGGAGCCCTATGCAGTGTGATCATAAAAGCATATTTAGTATGTGCTATATTATTACCCCATCATTCACACACATGAATATATTTTTCTCTAAGATATCATTTAGCAATTATATTATGGAATAACTTTGTACCCCTAGTGCGCATATTAATATGTTAAGTATAACCATCCAATAATACACACACAGAGAAAAGAAGAAGAAGAAAACTCAGTTTTACTTTTACCTTGTTGATGTTTCCCAGCCATAAACTAAGTAATGAATCTTGCAGCAAAGTATTTAACATTTAACAATATTTTACTTATTTGTCCTTTAGTTTTTTATTTTTCCTTGACAGTCCATCCATTTTTTGTTGCATGTCTCTTCAGACTTTGTGTAGACCAATCCATATCTTCTATATCAGTTAGTATTTTTTTCCTCTGGATAAAATCAATGGCTTCTGGTAATGAGCTGAAGAGCTTCTCACCTTCTGATAGAAATATTTTTATCCTGGCAGGAAAAGTATTTGAGCCTCGATGTTAGAATTTTTGAGAGATTTTATGAAAGGAACACATTCTTTTCTTCTAGAGATGGCAGAAGAGGTGTAATCATTGTCAAAATTAATGTTTTTTTCCTTTATCTTAATAGGAGAGTTTGTTCATGCGGACTTCAGTACCAAATCACTATCTTGGGAAGACAAAAATCTGACAATGATGGATCTGGGGTTAGAAGACACTATAGTTGAAATAAGTTTTGATAAAGACCAGTGAGCTCTTTCAATTCCAAATGAAAGAGATTCTGGCAAATCTAATGCTGTAGGTAACCATTTGTTAAGAAACTGTATCATATTATTGCCGCCTTCTTTTTCCGATACTCCACAGATTCTGATATTATTTCTCCTTGACCTACTTTCTAGGTCTTCCAGTTTTTGTAGGAGTTTTGTATTCTGTTTCAAAAGAAAATCATTGTGGCTTTCACATTCTGTCAATCTGCCATCCAAATCAGTTATAGTTTCTTCAATAGAAGATATTTGTTCAGAATGTTTTTTTTTTTTTATCACCTCATTTAGAATGTCTAACTGCTTGTTACAATCCTGTTTTATAATGTCAGTTTTGTTCTCTAGTTTGTCCATTTTCAGAGATAGTTTTTGGATATTTGTTATTATAGCTTGTAACTCCTTTTTCACCACACTTCCCTGATGTGAGTTATTCGAGTTACTCATATTTGGATCCCTTGTAGAAAACTTGACAGGAAAAAGTAATAAAATCTTCTATTTCAGTACTAATTTTTGAAAAATAATAAAAGTCCTACACTTGTGTATCTTCTCATATATTTTTGAGTAGTTTACTTAAAAAATTAAGTTAAATTTCCTGTCAGAATAATATATTATAGGCAGAGCTACAGTTCTCTGCTGCTAGCAGTCTGGCATCTTGGCCACACCCTCCAAGATCTATCTTTCAAGTATACCTCAAACAAACTCTTTAGCGGTGACATCTGCTTAAGGTAACCATCATATTCACAAAACCAGCAACACCATGAATAACCATACTAAAGAACTAAATGAATTCCAGTCCTTTGAAACAGACTCACTCTTCATATTAAACAAAGTTGCTCTGTCACCCTTCTGAAATGCAACCTGGATAATAGGCTGGGTAACAGTAAATATATCTGTGATCTTACACCACAAAGTCTCATGAAAAGAGGCAGCAAGTAGTCTCAACTGCTCTTGCTAGACTACAAATGTCCCTCCTTGTCACTTACCTAGTAACTACCTAGGTACTTAGTTATATTAACTTACTTGAAGTTATGAACCAATGACTGAATTACATAACTAGTTTTGGCTATTAGGAAAAAGGATTACACAAACACATTAGCTAGGCACTCACAATCATATACAAGTTTTAGGAAATTCCAGTTTATGGTTATAGAAAAAGTAAACAGAAATTTGTAGAGTCTTTTAATTCTTATTTGGTGTTTTTGGAATTAAAGTGGTAGGTATTTTTAAGAGCAGATGTTATCCCTGGAATAAATTACAAGGTTTTGGTAAAAAGTTATTTGAAATTCAAAAATATTTAGTCACAAAACTGTATAGTTTAACGCACAATATAAAGTCTCAAAATGTATTTTTTATAAAATGCTTCTGTATGGATTTAGCAATGTATTATGACAGGGTAGTAGTCATTGTGTCTTTAAGGATGGATTTTATATTAAGTGATTTGTTGTGCTTATTGGTTAAATCAAATGACATTATTCATTAATATTTTCTATTTAAACAGTATTGTGTATTTTGTAAGTTAGTGCTTAAATGATTGTTGTGTGCTTTAAATTTCCTTTGTTCTACTAACTAGTTAATTGTGGCATAGTGGTACATATATATATATATATATATATATATATATATATATATATAGCTTAACTAAACCTCACTCAACATTTGCTGTTTCTAACACTATATTTGTTTTATGGTGACTGACACAGACAAACACTGTAATTATCTTAGTAACCAATTGCTGTTTTTAACAGTTCAATGATTTTACACTGACTAATGCAGACAGCCATTGTAATTATCTTAAACCTGAGAACTATATTTACTTCTCTGTTGTAATCTTATATATTTAATTACCTAAGGAAAACTGAATTTAGAAAATGCAGTTTTTCTAGGAGATTTTAATTTCCCAGTCATTAAATGGACATCACATGGTTTGTTGTACTACCACTGGAAGTATGTTTCATGATCT
Organism: Protopterus annectens; assembly: GCF_019279795.1. Taxonomy (NCBI): domain Eukaryota; kingdom Metazoa; phylum Chordata; order Ceratodontiformes; family Protopteridae; genus Protopterus; species Protopterus annectens. Next base: position 179,431,699 of record NC_056750.1, on the reverse strand, counting down.
AACATTGACTAAGAATTTAACACAATTGATTCATTTTCCTGCATGTTCATTGGAGCTGTTACTTCCTAATATTGCAAGCAAAAATTGTAATATTTCATTACTTGATCCATTGGACAACTTGAATCATTCATCTTTTAAATTTGTATAAATGTGTACTCCTAAACTGAAAATCATCACTACCAACTACAACTGTTCTAAGATAAGTGACCATGTACCCATTAAACTGCTAGGTGATATAGACTGGATTAGTGATTACAGTTATAATGTAGCCAAAGATCGGGAAGCAAGGGGTCTTGATGACTGTAAAAAAATAGAACACTCAGCTAACAGATTGCATTTTCTTGGTGGGACAGAAAATTAATGAAGCTGCTCAGAAAAAAAGAGGAAATACATATTTATTTGTGGAATATGGTACTAGTCTGGCAAAAAATGGCATTTAATGTGGCATGAAAGAAAATCAACTTATTAATTAGGAGAACAAAAGCCAGTTGTGAGGATAGGTTAGCCTGTAATGCTGACATGAAAACATTCTTTTTTTATGTCAATAAAGGTACGGGAAATATAAACAGATTAGGTTTAGTTCTTGAAGGTGATAAGTTCTGTTATGAATGTGAGAAACTTGAAGTTGCATTCAATGACTATTTTCCAAAATCTTAATTGAAAATAAGAATTACATTCTACAGTTGCCACTAAATAAACTTAAGTAGAAGTTGAATAATTATGGAAGACAAGATGTGCATCACTGAGAAAGGGAAACAGGAATAGTAGCACTGGCCCAGATTCTGTTCATGGTTATATTCGCATCAGCGTGCTAACTCCTTAACACAAGCCCCGATGATGCTATTTAATATGTTATTAATGAATAGCATTGTTCTGAATACCTGGAGGTTAGCCAGTGTTGTACCAGTTCAAAAAGTGGACTATATGATCTTGTTAGTAACTACTGCCCTATAAGTTTAATAGCATTGTTGGGCACGTGTTTTGAAAGATGTTTACTAACACTGATCCTGAATATGGAAAACAATACTGCCACAGCTCTTGATCTTAGCCAACAAAGAAAAGATTTAAATTGAAAAAAAAAAAAGAGAGAGAGAGAGAGACTGAATTTTAGGATCCCATTAGTGAAGCTGTGGATAAAGGGACAGGTGTTGGTGAAGTCTATCTACATTTGTCAAAAGCATTTAGTACTATTCCTCACAATGTCGTTTTGGATTTAGTGATAAAGTTAAATATCAACCTATTTATCATCAAATGGGTAAAATGTTGGTTAAAATACAGATTCCATCAAATCAAAGAGCAATAATATTATTTCAACTAATCAAAACATCATCAGGTATTCATCAAAGGTCAGATATGGGTCCTGTTCTGTTTAATTTTATGCTTTCAATCTAGTTGGTGTGCCACAAACATTGGATAACATAATATACAGATGACATCAAAACAGGAGGATGTATGATTGCATTATTTCAACTCTTATTTATTAGGTTTGATGGAGTGTCTGCATTTTGAAAAATAAACCATTAAAAGAGCAGTATATTGTATTTTGACCCTTCTAAACCTGGTGCTCTGATAAGTTATAGGTTCATAGGATGTTACTAGGCTATTGACACAAGGGTCTTTACAAGCCTAGCCATTAAATCCCAATATAATATGAGATATCATCTATGCCCAATGGTTTTCTAGCAAGGACTACTCATGTCCAGGAGAGAAGCCAGAGTAATCCCCGGCAGATATTTATAGTTTCCCATCCAGTCAACTAGGTTGCGCTTAAGCAGGATCTTGGAGGTGCTCTACTTGATATGGATTGGAAGCCTATTCCAGAGGAGTGGCCACCTCTGAGACATATATCTGTCTCTGCAGCAGGCCCTGTTTATGTCACAGGCTAGACTGAGGTTCTGGCAATGGGCGACTATAGTTCCATTTGACTTATGGATATGCAGCATTTCCATTAGATTTGGGTCTGAGATAGCCCTGTAAACCAGACAAAAGTTGCCTTTAAGTAGTCCATACGCTAATGAGTACAGTGACAGCGAATTCAGTCTGTCCTTATAAGACACAGGCTGGAGACCCTGAATTTTCTTAGTTAGAAATCTATGAGGTCTCTCAAGTTGCTGCAGGTACATACCAAAGGGAGCATTATATTCAATAATAGGCCTGATGAGGGATGAGTACAAGGGAGTTATAACCTCTCTTGCTCTTGAGGCAATGCATTTGCTAATCAGGTGAGTGATGTAGAATGCCTTCATTGAGGTTACAGTCGATTTGTGTTCCCAGGTCTCTCACTGCTGAATTGGTACTTAGGGTATTATTGTTCATTTTATAATCAGCAGGGACACTGTTTTTACCAAAGGGAATGATTATGCATTTTTTAGCATTTAGTTTAAGACCATGGCTTTGGCACCAGTCATTGGTCTGTGTGTCTGTGCCCCTTTTGAAGTATGCTGACATCACTATTGGTTTCAATGATAGCACCTAGTTTGCAGTCATCCACAAACTTGGTTAGCCACAGCCCCTCTGTTTTGAGCTGGACTTCTGAGAAGTATATGTATATACACTGACCCTTGTGGGACCCCACTGGTGATAGATCTGCTGGTAGAGGTAAAGTCTCCCAGTTTGACAGTCTTGTCAATTTGTGAGCTAGTTTGCAACCTACCTGAAAACATAGGGGTTGATATTCAACTGGGTTACTTTGTCAATGATGCCGAATGTGAGATACTTTCAAAGGACTTGGACAAGTTAAGATAGGCTGTGTATGGCCTTGCCCTCATCTATGGCTCTGGTCATATTCTTGAAGAAGTCCACCAGGTTTAGCAGGCATGGTCTGCCCTTAATAAAACCGAACTGGGACAGATCCAGGGTTCGGAGGTCACCTATATCCTTATTTATGAGGTCCAACTGTGGGTCACTATGAGTTGAACATGAGTTATGATTAAAAGGACTACAGACTCCATATAGCGCACAACTTTTCTTTTAAAAAGAATGCTTATACAGTTAAAAAAATTACATATTTTGGAATTACTCCTAAAGAACATTACTACATCCCACTGCAATTCCTGTTAACTGTTTGCAAGTGGTGCCAAATCTATTTTTAAGTAAAATCCTCTGTTTTGTGCATGCACTAAAGGTGATATTTTAGCTCTGGAAAATGCTCAGAGAAAATTCATGAGGAGAATTATTAGTAGAAAATACCTATCATATAAAAAATGTCATGAAAGGCTAAAACTGATTTCTCTTAGTTATCTGTGGTTATGAAGTAAACTTTGTCTAGTGTTAGAGGGCACTTTTTATTGAGGGGCTAAGAGTGTTGTTAAACACAGAACTGGTCTAGGAGCATGGATTTCATATATAAACTTGGTAAATGTAGAACATTTGCTATAACTACATTTATTTCTCAATCTACAGCAAAATGATGACATTGATTACTTTTAGGAATCGGGCAAAGTAATTTGATTACCTTATTTAAAAGTTCATTAAACATATGGATAGGCACCACAGTATACTCAGTGATTTTGGAGACTGCATTTTGAAATGGTCCTTTGGGTTTTTATGCAGTTACTGTAAAGTATGAAACTATCTTTCTGTGGTGAACTAAGCAGACTATAATGTGGACTCATTTCTCAGACTAGAGCAAAGGTTGAAGTGAATATGTCTGGGAGCTGGTGAGCTATAACAAAATGTTGGTCAGTTTTTAACAGGTAGCCATCCTATTTTTAAACAATACGCTGTGATGCTATTGAGATTCTGCAAGTGTAGTGTATTGGCATATTTTAGTCATTCATATAAGTCATACATTAGTCAGTCTGTAGCTGCTGGGTATATTCTCCAGGTTCCATTCTGGATTTATTTACATTAGAGGCACGTATTTCATGTTTGAGTAGCTGGGTGATGCAGTGAGGTTAGACTGACCTGGTTGGAAACTTTTTTGATCATCCAGGTCGTGTGATAGCTGAATGACCAAGTAGAGTCCTATCATACATACAGGAATGTAATTTCCTGATTTATAATATGTAATGTTTTGTTGTTCAGTGATACAGACAACTGGAATCTTTCTACTTCTGTGTAATACCAAATAGCATTGGATGGATTTTGGGTATGTCAGTATCAAGGACTTTATTTCCAAACCATTTAAACGTTTTCTTGAATTCATCTTGTAGGATGTTTTGTATCTCACTGGACCAGATGCATAACATGAATACTTTTTGTCAGAAACAAAGTGAGACTAAAATGCCTAGTACTTGTTGTTAAGTCGTGAGTTATTTAAAAAGTGCTGAGCCAAGTGTTGATGCTGCAGTGCTCCAAAAGGAAGTAGTCTTCCTCGGAAGAAATATTTCCTTCGTTGATTGTTCTCAGGTTCATAAGTGATTACTAGGCTAATGACTCCAGGGGGCTTTTTCAGCCTAGCCATGCTTACCAAATGTGTCTGACAAGTTTTAATATCCTAGGGTTATTTTTATGGGAATATGTAGGCTTGATTATGGGTAGTTAAATGTTTACAGGCTGCCTCTGTCTACTAAAGACATTCTGATTCCCCATCCACTGGTCCAAGTTACACTTGAATTAGGTTAGGAAAAAACTCTGCTTCACATGGATAGGAAGCCTGTTCTAGAGAAGGAGTAGTCTCTGAGACATATATCTGTCCTTCCAACATGTCCTATTTATGTTGCAAACAAGGTTTAAGGTCCGTAGAGTAGGTCATTTTACTTCTATTTATTTAGTGGCTATGTAAAAGGTCCATTAGAGCTGGATCACAGGATGCTTTTTAGGTCAGGCATAGATAGCCTCTAAGCAGTCTGTAGAAGGCGAATTACAGGGATTAAGCTTTGAGGCAGTCTGTGTAGGACATCTTGTTTGTCCCCTGTATTATTTTTGTGAGGAACTCCTGTATATTCTGAAGTTGTTCCATATGTCTGATCAGGTACATACTGAAGGGGGCATTGCATTGGTCGGATGAGAGCTGAGTACAGTGGAACAATGGTATCCTTGGACCTAGATGTCATACCCTTGTTTATAAGTTGTACAACATAGAATGATTTCCTTCCTACCATAGACACATAATGGACAAATGCCAAGTTACTGTCTACATGTATTCCCAAATCCCTGACCACAGGGTCTACTCTCAGGGACGTATTATCAATGTAGGAGTTCAGTCTATGTCAGGCCTTCTTGGAGGGCATTTGTGTCTATTGGAGATTCTATGACTGTGCCTAATTTGCAACTGTCTGCAAACTTGGTTTGATGCTGGCCTTTTCTTCAGAGGTGGATGCCAAAATGAAGCAACCCCAGCACTGAGCCCTGAGGGACTCCACCAATGCTTGGCCTCTTTGTGATGATAGATTCCCCTTTCCTAACTTCTTGGGTCCTATCTCTGAGCCAGCTGACCATCCAGTGGGTGACATATGGGTTTATATCTAATCTATTGAGTTTGTCTACAATACCTTAGTTGGGCATTGTGATGATTGCTTTGTCCACATCAGGGTAGGCAGTATGCACTGTTTTGCTCTCTTCAATTCTTTTGGTTATATGCTCAAAAAAGTCTAACAGGATGAACAGGCATGACCTGCCCTTGATGAAACCAATGAACCCAGCATCTGAAGGTTTCCTATATTATTGTTTATCATATTCATGATAATTCTTTCTATGGCTTTGAATATGAGACTAGTCAAACCTATTGGTCTTTAGTTACCTCGATTCACAAATGCAGAGGGATAAAAGCTGAGTCCTCCATTCATTTGGCATGAAGCCTCTCTGGAGGTTATAGTTAAACCATGTTATTAGAGATCCTGATAGTTCATGCTTCATGCCATTAGGGATGCACCCCCTGTTGTAGAAGGAAGCATAGGCCACAAAAGAGCCATAAAGATGACAGAGTATACTATTGAGGATACAGAAGAAATTATGTATTGTTATTATTATGCAAGAAGTCCAGAATTTACAAATAGAAAATATTCAAAAAAGATTAAGTGTGAAATTAGAGGAAAGAAAAATGCTTGCAAAAGAAAAACTGTCAAAAGCTTCAAATGTAAATGTGTGTTCATTAATACAACAGATCCATGGAAAGTATTACATAGACAAAGACATTTTGAGCCGCCTGGAAAAAGAAGCAACAGAGGAAGTATAAAAATATAAAGAACAAAACCCAAAGAAGTTTGAAATATGTAAAGAGAAACATGGACATGAGAAAGAAAAAGAGATCTGATATGGTGAAATATTTATGCCAAGGAGAAAGCCAGTCTAATCAAGACAAAAAAAGCCCCAAAGATATTTGAAGAGAAATACAGGCAACTCACCCAGATATGGAACATTTCACAATTCAAAAATAAGAACACAAAAAGGGGACATAACACAGGATTAGTATAGTAGAAGTTAAACAAATAGAAAGTGAAATTATGGAATACCTGTGAAGTGAAGAATTTAGTATAGAAAGTCCAACCTAGGTAATGTCGCAGTGTGATGAAACAATGAGTCTCCAAATTAAGAAGAAACAGGTGGAGCAGGAGACATATGAAGAAGAAACATGGACACTGTAAAGAAAAATATGGGGGGGGGGGTGTGGCTAAGATGCCGAGGTGATAGCAGCACTCTTCTGATGCTCTGCCTGTAAAAATTGTTTCTGACAGGATTTTTATATTCTAACTTAAAAAACTTTGAATTTTTTTCTCACAAGTTATATTTCTTGATATTGTGGATTATCTACAAAGAAGAAATTCGAGTTTTCAGAGACTTTTTTCAAGAAATTTTCTGTCAGAATTTCTACAGCTTAGTACAACTGGATATAACTATGAGTCATACAAGAGCCTCTCCTCAAGACAGTTTAATGAAAAAAGAACTGCATACAATAATTTCCAGCATACAGGCCCTCCCTGTGACAATGGATAACTTAGAAAAAATCATGCAGAACATGAAAAAGGAAAGTAAGAAACAAATAGAAGACTTGAAAGAAATTATTACTAAACATTCTGAACAAATAGCAGCCATAGAAGAAACAGTAAATGACATTGATGGGAGACAGATGGAAAATGACACTTAGAATTCCTTCTAAAGCAAAACAACCATCTACTAGAGAAAGTAGAAGATCTGGATTGCAGATCAAGAAGGGACAATATTAGAATATATGGGGTACCTGAAAAATGGAAGAAAGTAATATGGTCCTATTTTTAAATGAATGGCTGCCCAAAATATTAAACCTTCCTGAGTCCTTCTCATTCGGGATTGAGAGGGCTCATGGGTCTCTCTCTAATACATTTATCTCCAAGAATCCAGCTGCAGTGAGTTCTATAATAGTAAAGTTTTTATCTACACAGGAGAAAGACCTAGTACTGAGAACAGCTTGCTCAGGAAATCCAATACAACTCAATGAGAAAAATATAAGGTTTGATAATGACTATACTTCATCTACAATAGCAAAAAGAAAAGAATGTGTCCCTCTCATAAAAAGTTTGAAAAAGGCTGATATAAAACCTCAGATTTTATTCCCTGCAAGAATAAAGATTACCCTCTCCGATGGTCAAAAAACTGTTGGACAAAATAGAAGATATGGATATTTCACTTCCAAGTCTGAAAAGACAAGGTATCAATGGCAAATTATTTACAAATGGCAAAACCAGTAAAAAACAAAAAGGAAATAAATCTACTAATTCTTACATGCAATATTATTCATCTGACAGAATTTTTCTAAATGTTATAAAACAAACGAACAAACCCTAAAGTAAAGATAAAAATCGTCTTCTTATATATATTCTTCCCCCCCTCACTGGTAATTATAAAAAATAGAAATTTATATGAACAGGCTATTTAATATTCATATAGTTGTCTATTACTTGATTAGAAGCATATACAGACACTAAGTGCTGTTGTTATACTGACATCTTTCTATATATATATCCATTGTGTCTTATGTAGTTTAAACCGAGGCACGCACGTGGGACTGGTGGTGCTCGGTCCAAACCACGACAATGAATCCAAAATGAAGGGACCAGCACTCAAAGGCAGCAGATAAAAATAATTTTATTAGGATTGTATAAACAACCTAATTTAGGTGCACAAACCGGTTTCGGCTATCACAGCCTTTCTCAATGTGACTTATCCAAGAAATGCAAATTCAAACCATGATGCATCCAGCTACTTAATTTATACTCACTTCTTAAAGTGGTATAATCCATATTGATTTAGTGATTCTTGCTACTAACAAATCATATTACACTGGTAGATTAAATGACCATCTTAAACAAATAGATTCACCACAAATGACATATTTATACAATTAATGTATAATACAAATATTGATAAATCCATAAACATTCAAATTATAATCATTAGCGTTGTGAAATCTATTTCAAGCAGCACTGAAATGATACTTATATAGCGAATTTCTAACACCCAAATCAATTATAATAATAAGTAAAGGGTGTCTGATAATAATATGCTTGATGTAGATTATATTTTAGAAAAGCATATTATTATTTATAGTAGATAGGGAATATTAGGTATATGTCCTGACTGACAGTTATGTATCTATTCTGAAAAGTAGTTGGATACCAGGAATTATTGTTTGGATTATTATAGAAAATAGAGTAATTGTCTGATATGTCTAGGATTGAATAACGGACTAACTCAATATGGTTCTAGTATGGATGTGGCATACCTAGCATTTATCCTTCATGTACATGATATTCATTAAGTCCAGGTTTAAAGAGGGCCCCAAGTGTGGTGATCCATCTTTGTTCCATGTTATTAAGTTTGGTGTGCCACCCCATTTTGAAGTTTCTATGTAATTGTATTCTGTCAATAATGATAAACTGAAATGAAGCTGTGGTATGTTGTTTAGTGTGTTTGTATAAGGCATTGGTTATCCGCCTATTTCTGATGGAACTGAGATGTTCGCTGATTCCAATCCTCATTGGCCTAGACGTCTGGCCTACATAGAAAGCAGAACACGAGCATTGCGCCAAATATATCACCCAATCTGAACTGCAGTTGCCAAAGGTTTTTATATTAAAAATCTTCGATGTATTTTTGCTGGTAAATTCTTTAGTTTTCCAGATATGTTGGCATAAACTGCAGTGTCCACATGGGTGACAACCAAAAAGTGTGTCCCCAAACAATGTAGTCTGATGTTTGATACCAGGAATATGGCGTTTGTAATGTGCAAAATTGGACTGGATAGTCCGTCCTCTCCGATAGGAAAATGAACAACTTCCAGGGAGAATATCTCGAAGAAATGAGTTGGACTGTAATGTACCCCAATGCTTGTCGACAATTTGTCTGAACCATTTGGTGTTATTACCATACGTAGTGACCAGCCTAATCGGTTGCTTGGCTAACTGAAGCCCTTCTGTAGATCTATTATATTTAAGCAAATCATCACGACTTTTATTGTCAATTTGTGCAGCTGTCCACAAATCTGGCGGTTAATTCAGTTGTTCTTTTGGAATATTCCGTATTAGATGAACAAATCCTTTTGAGGCGCATGTATTGTGATTTAGGGATGTTGGTAATAATGTGGCGGGGATGAGAACTTGTTGCATGCAGAATCGTGTTGTACTGCGGAAACTTTCGATGTATTGTTGTCGATAGAGTATGATCCGCAAGTCTGTTGACTAAAACATCCAAGAACACAATTTCTGTATATCCAATATTAATCGTAAATTCTATATCAAATGGATTTTTGTTGAGATATGCCACGAACTTGGTAAGAACATCCTTACTACCCCGCCACACCAACCAGCAGTCATCTAAATACCTCCGCCATATGTCCATATCTTCCAAATAGATGTTTCGCTCACTGTCATAAATGAAATGCAATTCAAAATATCCCATGAAAAGATCGGCATAAATGGGAGCAAAGGAAGCTCCCATTGCTGTGCCCTTAATTTGCCAATAGGGAATCTCTTCGAAATAGAAGATGTTTTTTTGTAAAACAAACTTGGTTAGTTGAATAAGAAAGTTATTAAATCCTGTTGGATATAATTTTGATTCTGTTAGCCAATATGTTACAGCCCGAATGCCAGCTTGATGTGGGATGCTTGTATATAGTGATGTTACGTCTAACGTGCACAAAAGCCAATTTTCCTCCAATTGGGAATCTTCAATAATGTTCAGGAATTGTGTGGTGTCTTGAATCCGGGATCTTACCATGGACAATAATGGTTTAAGATATTCGGTTAGAAAAGCAGATAAGGGCTCAGTTAAAGACCCATGACCTGACACTATTGGTCTCCCATTAGGGTTGTTTAAATCCTTATGTGTCTTGGGTATTAAATAAAGATATTGGGGCATAGGTTCTTGAACTTTGAGTTGGTTGGCCACTTGTGATGTAATGATTTCTTCTTCTTCCGCTAAATCAAGAAATGAATCTATTTCTGATTTGAAATTGGAAGTTGGATCTATTATCATCTTAATATAAAATCTAGTGTCAGATAGCTGTTTCATGGCCTCTGCCTTGTATTTGATATAGTCCATAACAACAATGCCCCCACCTTTATCTGCATTAGTAATCACAATATTTTTGTTTTGTTGTAATTGCCTTAACGCTTCACGTTCTTGTTGATTCAAATTGTTCCAAAAACTGTCCATATTTTTTGAAAAATGTAAATCCCTCAATACACATTCCTTGAATGTGGATACATATTTATCCATTGGAGGCATAAATGAAGATTTGCCAAATTTGAAACCTGTAGATCTTTGAGAATTAGTAGTGTCTGAAAAAAATAACTTTAGATTAAGGTTTCTACAAAAATTATTAATATCTTCTACAAATGAATGTTCAGACACTGGTGCTGTGGGTACAAAATTTAGTCCTTTATTAAGTACATTGTATTGAAATTCTGTTAATATAACTGATGAAATATTTAAGACATTATTTATTGTGTTGTGATTTGTTTGAGAAGTGTTTGTAGACTGGTTGTACCTCTTTCTGTACCCATGCTTGTGCTTCCTGCCTCCTCTACGTTTCTGACTCCTAAAGGGATGGACTGCTTTTGTTCATTACATCACAAGTGGCCAACCAACTCAAAGTTCAAGAACCTATGCCCCAATATCTTTATTTAATACCCAAGACACATAAGGATTTAAACAACCCTCCTGGGAGACCAATAGTGTCAGGTCATGGGTCTTTAACTGAGCCCTTATCTGCTTTTCTAACCGAATATCTTAAACCATTATTGTCCATGGTAAGATCCCGGATTCAAGACACCACACAATTCCTAAACATTATTGAAGATTCCCAATTGGAGGAAAATTGGCTTTTGTGCACGTTAGACGTAACATCACTGTATACAAGCATCCCACATCAAGCTGGCATTCGGGCTGTAACATATTGGCTAACAGAATCAAAATTATATCCAACAGGATTTAATAACTTTCTTATTCAACTAACCAAGTTTGTTTTACAAAAAAAATCTTCTATTTCGAAGGGATTCCCTATTGGCAAATTAAGGGCACAGCAATGGGAGCTTCCTTTGCTCCCATTTATGCTGATCTTTTCATGGGATATTTTGAATTGCATTTCATTTATGACAGTGAGCGAAACATCTATTTGGAATATATGGACATATGACGGAGGTATTTAGATGACTGCTGGTTGGTGTGGCGGGGTAGTAAGGATGTTCTTACCAAGTTTGTGGCATATCTCAACAAAAATCCATTTGATATAGAATTTACGATTAATATTGGATATACAGAAATTGTGTTCTTGGATGTTTTAGTCAACAGACTTGCGGATCATACTCTATCGACAACAATACATCGAAAGTTTCCGCAGTACAACACGATTCTGCATGCAACAAGTTCTCATCCCCGCCACATTATTACCAACATCCCTAAATCACAATACATGCGCCTCAAAAGGATTTGTTCATCTAATATGGAATATTCCAAAAGAACAACTGAATTAACCGCCAGATTTGTGGACAGAGGGTACAACATAAATCAATTCAATCAAACAACTGCACAAATTGACAAAAAAAGTCGTGATGATTTGCTTAAATATAATAGATCTACAGAAGGGCTTCAGTTAGCCAAGCAACCGATTAGGCTGGTCACTACGTATGGTAATAACACCAAATGGTTCAGACAAATTGTCGACAAGCATTGGGGTACATTACAGTCCAACTCATTTCTTCGAGATATTCTCCCTGGAAGTTGTTCATTTTCCTATCGGAGAGGACGGACTATCCAGTCCAATTTTGCACATTACAAACGCCATATTCCTGGTATCAAACATCAGACTACATTGTTTGGGGACACACTTGTTGGTTGTTACCCATGTGGACACTGCAGTTTATGCCAACATATCTGGAAAACTAAAGAATTTACCAGCAAAAATACATCGAAGATTTTTAATATAAAAACCTTTGGCAACTGCAGTTCAGATTGGGTGATATATTTGGCTCAATGCTCGTGTTCTGCTTTCTATGTAGGCCGGACGTCTAGGCCAATGAGGATTAGAATCAGCGAACATCTCAGTTCCATCAGAAATAGGCGGATAACCAATGCCTTATACAAACACACTAAACAACATACCACAGCTTCATTTCAGTTTATCATTACTGACAGAATACAATTACATAGAAACTTCAAAATGGAGTGGCACACCAAACTTAATAACATGGAACAAAGATGGATCACCACACTTGGGGCCCTCTTTAAACCTGGACTTAATGAATATCATGTACATGAAGGATAAATGCTAGGTATGCCACATCCATACTAGAACCATATTGAGTTAGTCCGTTATTCAATCCTAGACATATCAGACAATTACTCTATTTTCTATAATAATCCAAACAATAATTCCTGGTATCCAACTACTTTTCAGAATAGATACATAACTGTCAGTCAGGACATATACCTAATATTCCCAATCTACTATAAATAATAATATGCTTTTCTAAAATATAATCTACATCAAGCATATTATTATCAGACACCCTTTACTTATTATTATAATTGATTTGGGTGTTAGAAATTCGCTATATAAGTATCATTTCAGTGCTGCTTGAAATAGATTTCACAACGCTAATGATTATAATTTGAATGTTTATGGATTTATCAATATTTGTATTATACATTAATTGTATAAATATGTCATTTGTGGTGAATCTATTTGTTTAAGATGGTCATTTAATCTACCAGTGTAATATGATTTGTTAGTAGCAAGAATCACTAAATCAATATGGATTATACCACTTTAAGAAGTGAGTATAAATTAAGTAGCTGGATGCATCATGGTTTGAATTTGCATTTCTTGGATAAGTCACATTGAGAAAGGCTGTGATAGCCGAAACCGGTTTGTGCACCTAAATTAGGTTGTTTATACAATCCTAATAAAATTATTTTTATCTGCTGCCTTTGAGTGCTGGTCCCTTCATTTTGGATTCATTATGTAGTTTAAAACCTATAAAGAAATAAAATATATAATACCCTGGAGGCACAATATCCACTTAGTAAAATTACTGTTGGGAGGTAAAAGTTATAACTTATGCTTTTTATTTAATGGTGATATACACTGTGAGTTACATAAAGGGGGGGCTCAGTAAAAATGCAGTTCTTAAAGTGCAGACATATTTGTCTTTATTATACCTTACTGAAATTAAGAGCAGAATGTAGAGAAAATTATGTTTTATGCTTATAACTGATTCAATATGTTTGAAACCATAGTGCCTTTGTAATATATTTATCAATATAGTGAGCACTGTTAAGCTAGCTGTGGCAGTGGCCATTAATATAATAGCTTCTTTTTTATCATTAGTTTGGTGGTTGTGCATGTTCAGTTCCCTTTTTTCTTACTCAGATGCAAAAATCTTGCTAATACTACCATCGAGGCATTGTTTACTGCCAAAATGTTCAAAAGCTTCACTTACTTAGAGTCTCAAGCGCAATACAGCCGTTTTCTTGCACACAGCGGCTCTCCTGTTGACGTACAGCATGAAGGAAAGAACTGTGTGACCTCTGAACTTTCATCACTGTGTGACATTATGCAATGGAAAGGACGCCTGATTTCAGTAGCTGGGCTTCACCACGGACTGTATGAGCTTTTTTAAGCTTCAGAAATGCAAATCCACTCAAAATTGAGCAGGAAAGGGTACTAGAAATGTTTTTATTTGCAATATTATTCAGCAAAGCATTTTGAATATGAAAATAATATATTTAATTAACCTAATAGGTACAGATAGCTGTATATAATGCCTGTAATATCTAGAACTCTCAGTGTAAACTGAAGCTGCTTAATAGAAGTAAAATGAAATAATGCTGTATTTTTTGGTATATAAATTCACACTATGATGGTTAAAAGGGAAAAAGAAAAGGATACAATGGCACCTTTGTGTTTAGAAGTATATGTATATATATATATCTGTGTGTGTGTGTGTGTGTGTGTGTGTGTGTGTGTGTGATACTTGTGTTTAGAAGTATGTATATGTGATACTTGTGTTTAGAAGTATATATGTGTGATAAGTTATGCTAACTTTATGGTTATGTGCAAATCTACTGATTCAAACCATAGAAGTTACATGTATGTAAGTTCCTGAAGATTTATGCTTTTTTGTGGATATACAATAGTAAGGAGATATAATAGGGGAAATTTGAAACATCTCTTACTGATAAGGTTCAGAGTTATTGGAGGCATCCCTCTTTTCCTCTTCACAATTCTTATACAAGGTTATAATGTACTCAGCAAAAGTTGATATGAAAAGTTTTGGTAATTATATAATTCTCACTGTATTCATTTGAAATTTATGTTAAATACTAGCTAAGTTAAAGCTAGGAGGTCTCTATATTTATTATATTATATTGCAAAGTCTCAGTATCAATTACAAAATATAGAGGGTCTGATATAAGTGTGCTATTAAGTCAGTTACAATCTGCAATAGAATATAAGCGTAAATTCCTTTTTCAGTAATGAGTAACAAATGCTCTACTACTTAATAAATTTAGAGTTTTTATCATTTGAAACAGAATGGTTTGTGCCACTGTTAGCAGATACTGCATTTTATGTTCATAGTTGTCTGACCGAGATATTTAATATGTAATTTAATGACACCCTAAAGGGTTGGTTAGTTGTCCTACACATATTAAGAGCGTTGTCATATTTTGACGTATATTGTGCTATTCATTTAACCAAGGTAGACGTATTAGACTGATAATGGCCAACGACTGTAGGATGGCAGAAGGTGGCTTCATTGACTTTCTCATTGAACCAGGAATATCATGTTCCATGTTTGGAGTTATATATAGTTACAATTACATATTAGATATGTTCAAAGTTTTATTTTTGTCCATAATAGAATATATAACACTAAAATGTGTCTTCATATATGCCTGTTTATACATGTGTTTCAATTAATACCAATGGCCTTAATAGTAATATAAAGAGAGGAAGTTTATGTAAATATCTCAAAACAAACAAAGTGGACATTGCTTTCATACAAGAAACTCATTTAACAGAAACGGATGTGAATAGAATGTTTTTTAATGGATACTCAATACTTGTTGAATCTCATTACCAGATCAAGAGAAGTGGCACTATGATCTTGTGGAAAAAATCCCTACCTGTTCCTAGAGTTATTGATTCATATTCAGACAAAAATGGTATGTTAAGTATGGTAACATTAGAGATAAACGGAAAGTATATCACTTTGGTTAATGTATACTGGATACCAGGTACTGGAGCAGAAACAGCAAATAAATATTTAGAATTAATCTTAATCAAAGCTAAAGGCGATATTATATGTGCAGGAGACTTTAATTGTATCCTTTCTAAGAATGACACTACTGAAAATGGTAATTTTAAATTGCCGGCCACAGCTAAAAAGCTAAACAATTTTATAAGCACTTCAAATATGAGGGATATGTATTCCATAAGAGAGTCAAAATCCCTTCAATATACACATTACTCTTATAGGTTTGGTACACAAACAACTATAGATAAGATATTTGTTACCAATGACTTAATATCCAAGATTCAGGAGGTTATGATCAGCTCATGCACACTATCCAACTGTGTTTATATCATGTTATCGAAAAATGAAAATAGCAAACGCTATTTCATCAGCCCCAAAACATCTAAACATGAAAATATCGAACATTCAAAACAGCAAATTTATTCCCATGGAAAATATTCGCTGCTCTGAAACACATACACACAACACAAGCACATCAAACAAACAGCAACCACACACATATACTTAAATTCCTACATCTAACGCTACACTAAACTAAACATACACTATTATCTACCCACTTACCTTAACCCAAACCCTAACCCTAAGGTCCATCACTCTCGCACACTCACCTAACCCTAACTCACTTAAACCGCCCCTAACCCTAAAGTCTGTCACTATCGCACACACACCTAGCCTGCACCCTAACCCTAACTCACTTAACCCACCCCTAACCCTAACGTACAAACAATTGTACACTTACCTGAACCCAACCCATAACTTTCCACCACAGTGCTAAGAATATCAAAGCCATAGAAACGGCCAACCAAATTCTTTCCCGAGGAAAGAATTTGCTGTTCTGCAGCTTCACTATTCTTATCATTCGCTGAATAGGGTTCGATATCAGAAAATTAGAAGCTTTAATACTTCGATGTTCTGATATAGACCCTATCCAACCACAACGCTATCTTCTTTAAAGTACATATAACACCTAGGAACTTGATTTTCTGGCAGAGATTACCTGCATATATTACTAAGCTAAAGGATTTTAGAGAATGGCTATTAAAAGAAATACATTTTTTTCTTGATATCAATGATAATAATGACTGGAATGCACAAGCTAGTACATTTCTTTGTGCCAGTCCCAAGCCCGGATAAATGGGGAGGGTTGCATCAGGAAGGGCATCTGGTGTAAAACTTTGCCAAATAATTAATGCAGACACCAGTAAATATTTACATACCGGATCGATCGAGGCCCGGGTAAACAACGACTGCCACCAGTACTGTTAGCCAACAGGGTGCTGGCAGAAATTGGGCTACTGTTGGCCAAAGGAGGAGAAGAGGTGGAAGGCATGGCCAAAGGCAGGAAGAGAGGAGAAAGGCTAGGACTGTGGTAGTGAGGGTCAGAACTTTTAATGTTGGCAGTATGACTGGTATACGGAGAGAGCTAGCCGATATGATGGACAGAAGGAAGGTTGGTATATTGTGTGTGGAAGAGACCAGATGGAAGGGGAGTAAGGCTAGGTGTATCAGAGGTGGGTTCAAATTGTTTTATCATGGTGTGGATGGAAGGAGAAATGGCGTAGGAGTTATCCTGAAGGAACAGTATGCTAAGAGTGTTTTGGAGGTGAAAAGAGTGTCAGATAGAGTGATGTTTATGAAGCTGGAAATTGATGGTGTAATGATGAATGTTGTTAGTGCATATGCTCCACAAGTTGGGTGTGTGATGGATGAGAAAGAAAAATGTTGGAGTGAGTTGGATGAAGTGGTGATGACTGTACCCAAGGGTGAGAGTGGTGATTGGAGCAGATTTCAATGGGCATGTTGGTGAGGGGAACAGAGAGGATGTGGAAATGATGGGTAGGTATGGTGTTAAACAAAGGAATGCAGAAGGGCAGATGATAGTGGATTTTGCGAAAAGGATTGACATGGCTGTGGTGAATACATATTTTAATAAGAGGGAGGAGCATAGGGTGACATACAAGAGTGGAGGAAGATGCACACAGGTGGATTATATCTTATGTAGGAGGACCAGTTTGAATGAGATTGGAGACTGTAAAGTGGTGACCGGGGAAAGTGTAGTTAGGCAGCATAGGATGGTGGTTTGTAGGATGACGTTGGTAATCAAGAAGAGGAGGAGGAGTGTGAGGGCAGCACCAAGGATCAAATGGTGGAAATTGAAAAAGGGTAATTGTGAGGTGGAGTTCAGGGATGAGTTAAGACAGGCACTGGGTGGCAGTGAAGAGTTACCAAATAGCTGGGTAATTACAACAGAGCTAGTAAGGGAGACGGCTAGAAAGGTGCTTGGTATAACATCTGGACAGAGGAAGGATGACAAGGAGACATGGTGGTGGAATGAGGAAGTATAGGAAAGTATACAGAGAAAAAGGTTGGCAAAGAAGAAGTGGGATTGTCAGAGAGATGAAGAAAGTAGACAGGAGTATAAGGAGATGAGGTGCATGGCAAAGAGAGAGAGGTACTGAAGGCTAAGGATAAGGCATATGAAGAGTTGTATGAAAGGTTGGACACTAAGGTGGTTGAAAAGGACCTGTACTGATTGGCTAGACAGAGGGACCAAGCTAGGAAAGATATGCAGCAGGTAAAGGTGATAAAGGATAATGAGGGAAACATACTCACAAGCGAGGAGAGTGTGTTGAGAAGATGGATAGAGTACTTTGAGGGGTTGATGAATGAAGAGAATGAGAGGGAGAGAAGGTTGGATGATGTGGGGATAGTGAATCATGAAGCACAATGGATTAGCAAGGAGGAAGTAAGGATAGCTATGAAGAGAATGAAGAATGGAAAGGCTGTTGGTCCAGATGACATACCTGTGGAAGCATGGAGGTGTTTAAGTGAAATGGCAGTGGAGTTTTTAACCAGATTGTTTAATTAAACCTTGGAAAATGAGAGGATGCCTGAGGAATGGAGAAACAGTGTTTTGGTACCGATTTTTAAGAATAATGGTGATGTGCAGAGCTGTAGTAACTACAGAGGGATTAAATTGATCAGTCACAGCATGAAGTTATGGGAAAGAGTAGTGGAAGTTAGGTTAAGAAGGGATGTGATGATTAGTGATCAGCAGTATGGTTTCATGCCAGGAAAGAGCATTACAGATGTGATGTTTGCTCTGACAGTGTTGATGGAAAAGTTCAGAGAAGGTCAGAAGGAGTTGCATTGTGTTTTTGTAGACTTAGAGAAAGCATATGACAGGGTGCCTAGAGAGGAGTTATGGTATTGTATGAGGACGTCTGGAGTGTCAGAGAAGTATGTAAGAGTGGCACAGGATATGTACAAGGGTAGTGTGACAGCGGTGAGGTCAGCGGTGGGAGTAACGGATGCATTTAAGGTGTAGGTGGGGTTACATCAAAGATCAGCTCTGAGCCATTTCTTATTTGTAATGGTGATGGACAGGTTGACAGACGAGATCAGACAGGAGTCCCAGTGGACTATGATGTTTGCAGATGACATTGTGATCTGTAGTGAGAGTAGGGAACAGGTGGAGGAGACCCTGGAGAGATGGAGATATGCTCTAGAGAGAAGAGGAATGAAGGTCAGCAGGAATAAGACAGAATATATGCGTGTGAATGAGAGGGAGGATAGAGGAATGTTGAGGATGCAAGGAGTAGAGGTGGTGAAGGTGGATGAGTTTAAATACTTGGGATCAATAGCTCAGAGTAATGGTGAGTGTGGAAGAGAGGTGAGGAAGAGAGTACAGGCAGGATGGAGTGGGTGGAGAAGAGTGTCAGGAGTGATTTGTGACAGACGAATACCAGTAAGAGTGAAAGGGAAGGTCTACAAGAGGGTAGTGAGACCAGCTATGTTATATAAGTTGGAGATGGTGGCATTGACAAAAAGGCAGGAGTTTGAGCTGGATGTGGCAGAGTTAAAGATGTTAAGATTTGCATTGGGTGTGACAAGGGTGGACAGGATTAGGAATAAGTATATTAGAGGGTCAGCCCAGGATGGAAGGTTTGGAGACAAAGCCAGAGAGGCAAGATTACGTTGGTTTGGACATGTGCTGAGGAGGGATGCAGAGTATATTGGGAAAAAGATGCTAAGGATGAAACTACCAGGTAACAGGAAAAGAGGAAGGCCTAAGATAAGGTTTATGGATGTGGTGAGAGAGGACATGCAGGTGGTTGGTGTGACAGAGCAACATGCAGAGGACAGGAAGAAATGGAAACAGATAATCCGCTGTGGTGACCCCTAACAGGAACAGCCGAAAGAAGATGATGATCAATGATAATAATGAGACTTCTAAATTATACTCTGGGGTACATTAAAATCATACTTATATGGTAAAATTAAAATTTGGTATTTAAACAAAAGGAAGGAATGGGACAAGGAGTTAATAAGAATGCAATCAAAAATAGATATATTAAAAAAAGAACTTAGACATGAAAGATGTTGCTAGAATTGCTGAAATAAAACAACTGAACCTGACTTACTCAGAGATTTTGAACCACAAAGTAGCAATAAATCTAGAGAGAGTAAAATTACAAATGTATTCAACCAATCCTAAAAATATGCATAGACTTGCAGTTAAATCTAAAAGCTTCACAACACCTATTACATTAAAAGATATATAGATAATTCCAAGAAGAAACCTACACATATAACTGATCTAAAAGAAATACTAGAGGCCTTTAGAACACATCATGAAACAGTGAATAGCATCAATTCAAATAATATTGACAACACCCTGAAGGACAAATTTTTGAAAGACAGCATAAAGAAAAAATTAACAAAGGAACAAAACACTAGACTACTTAAACCAATATCATTAAAGGAACTAAAGGAAACAATACAAAACATTAAAAACAATAAGGCTCCAGGTCTTGATGGACTAATAAGAGAAATATATAAAATACTTCCAGATGAGACTCTAATGATTTTAATTGATGCTTTTGAAGAATTCAGAAAAAATGACAGTGTTTTCCCTTCATGGAAATATGCCATGATTTCACCCATCTTAAAGCATGACAAAGACCTTAATTTAGTGACTTCTTATCGCCCTATTTCTCTTTTGAATGTGTACTACAAGATTTTTACATCAGTTTTGGCAGGCAGATTAAAAAATAACGGATGATCAAACAGGGTTTATCTGGCACAGAAAGGTCCAAGACAATGTCATTAGACTTCTAAACTTAATAGACTATGCAAACAAAAAAAAAAGGAATTAACAATCATTAGTTTGGATGTGGATAAAGCTTTTGATTCTATAAGTTGGCCATATTTAAAGTATTAGAAATGTATAATTTTTCTTCAGATTTTATAAAACCATTAAGCAAATTATATACCACTTCTAGATCATATATTACAATTGGAGCTTTTTTATCAGGACCACTTAAAATATTGAAAGGCACCAAGCAAGGGTGTCCTCCATCTCCTTTATTATTTGCTATATCATTGGAACCCTTGGCTAATTGTATAAGAACTAATGACAAGATAAGTAGCTTTTACGTTAATGCAAACTATAATTCCAGAATTCAGCTTTTTGCTGATGATATTTTATTAACAATTGGGGACATAAACTCTTCAATTGAACACATTTTAAAATCTCTACATAATTTTGAAAAGATTTCTGGCCTAAATTTTAATCATAACAAAACTGAAACTATTTTGCTGAATAAAAAACAAACCCTATCCTGGAAAAATATAGCAATTTTAACTGGGTGACTATTATGTTTAAATATTTAGGGATTTATAAAAACAAATTGGAAAGACACTATACAAATAAATTCCACAATGTTAATGAACACTGTCATTGATCACTTAAACAAATGGAACAAAATGTTCTTTACCATGGAGGAAAGGTTAACCTTAGTTGAAATGATTATAGTACCTAAAATGTTGTATATCTTCCAAACCATAATTGCTTCTCCTGCCAAAAAATTAATGAAGCAACTTAACTCTTTATTGGTTAAATTCCTCTGGTTTCTGAAAAAAAAACAAGAATTAGTCATGCATGGCATTACAGAAATTGAGAAGATGGAGGAATAGCTTTTCCACCCTTAGAACTATATGCAGAATCAATTATTCTTAATGTCATAAGTCAATGGCTAAATTATAATTACACATCTAAGTGGAAAAATCTATATAAAACAATATTAATAGATAATAGTGGGGAAATAATAAACAACAATATGTTTTCTGAAGCAGAAAAAGTTTATCTGGTCATAAAAAAACCTTTGCTATAATACAAGTAAAAAAGAACATGTTTCTCCCTTTGTTGACTACATAGCAAAGAAGTTTAAAAAAATAATGAACAAAAATTACAAGATGAGAGACCTGTTATTTAATGTTTCCTATAGCATTTACAAACAAATGTTTGGACTCTTACAACATGGAAAAAATATGAGAAATGAAAAGAAATGGATTAGTATTCTGGTATCAATTTCTTGACTCCAACTATATACAGGAGGCCACTTCCCTCATAGCAAGATATAACGTAAATCAAAACAATTGGTTAAACATCCAGACATCCAGAGAGTATATAGTAAATTAATTAAAAATAAATCAAATAGTGAAAGCCACATCTAGACCCAAAATTCTCTCACTTTTTTGTGAAATTAATACATTATGTAATGATGGGTTTTCAGTGTCAAAATTATATAGGACATTACCAACAGAAACACAAATCCCAGATGAATCTTTATAGAATTACACAGAAAAGGTTAATAAATTCAGTTTTTCAGAAAAGGAGAAAGCAATACTTAAATCAGTTAATAATATTACATCAGCTTCTTTTTGGTAAATCTACACATGGAAATTCATTCACAAAAGTTTCTTTACTCCTCATAAAGTGGCACTGATGTTGAGAAATGAAATATCTGAATGCTGGAAATGTGACGAAATGGTATGGGCAGACTGGGCGCACATGTTTATAGAATGTAAAACTGTAATCCCTTTTTGGCTGGAATTTAAATCCTTTATAAAAGCATTGTGGCCGGATAAATGTGAAGTGACTGACTCACTGTTACTATTTGATGCTCCGATAACAGCATACATTCCAGGTACACAAGTGAACCTTCTGTGGTCCCTCCTTGCAATAGCAAGAAAAAATATTACCTCATATTGGAAGAGTAAACAAATTATATCATTTGTGAAATTTATATCATTGGTCAAAACTGTACGTAATAGAGAATTGTTGGCTATAACTTCAAGAATGATATATAAGCAACTGGTTTGGTTAAAACTTAAAACATTGTTATATAAAATGTGAATGTATTGACAAAAGCATATCTGTTAAGGACCTGTATATAGTTAGGTTTATTTTCATTGTTTGATTTGTTACATCTGTATTTATAAAATTCAATAAAAATTATGTGAAAAAAAGAAAGAAAAATACATTCAATATGGTGCAATGTTTATGCAAAGGAGAAAGAAAAACTAATCAATACAAAAAAAAAAAGCAGCACCAAAGATGTTTGATAAGAAATACCAGCAAAGCCACATACAAAAAATAAGAAAACAAGGGGTTAAGCAGAAATGAGGATTTATAATGAGATGTTAAAAGAAATAGAAACTGAAATTATGGATTACCTGCAAAATGAGGGATATAGTGTAGAAAATAGAACTCAGGCAAAGTCACAGCATGCTGGAACCATACATCCCCAAACTAAGGAGAAACAGGTGGAGCGGGAAGCATCTGATGACTTGCCACAGGATGATGCTCTGGAACCTTCAGTAGGAAACAGTACAAATGTTCAGTTGGAGTTGCACAGGAAATGAAGGAGTAGGAAATAGTGGCAACTCTGACGCAGGTAATTTTGTGGAGTGATAGGCCAATGAGGTCCCATTTAAAGAATTAGCAGATGAAGCATGATGCAGCTAAAGAGGATATGTCACAAGAAGACATTCTCAAACTTTCTGAAGAATGCCCACAGGAAAGAGAGAGCAAAGAATATGCTCTCAAATTAGAAGAAAATGATCTAAGGGAAGAGTTGTTTGATTTGACAGAGATGGATAGACATATTAAGATTGATGAAAGAAATAGATTATAGCACGTAAATAATATACAAAATGTTAGAAGTCTGATAAACAGATGAATACAGTAATAAAGGCAATTAACAAAAATTCATGTGATATGACAAAAGTAAATAGGGTATATTATTGTGCAGCTAAATTCATAACAGATAAAGTCTTACCACAAAAACACTGAGCAATAAGGGAAAGGAAGGGAAGAAATAAAATGCATCACGGAAACATCAAATAGAGAAAACTATAAAGCAATTAAGGCAAGAATGTCACTGTAAGAAGAATACGGAAGAGGGAACATATTTACAAAAACACTTAGAAAGACAGATGTGATAAAAGCAATGTACAGTATCAGAATATACCAGGATCTATCACATACACTATTGCAAATAATAAACTAAAGATATGAGCACAGGCAGAAAAACTTAAAAGAAATGCAGATAAATACAAAAGAAAAGTACAACATAAATAATTCAGTGATGACTCAAAAAAGTTTTACAGAGAACTGGGAAACTAAGCAAAAGGAACAGAAACACCCCAAATATTGGAGAAATATTTAGGAAGCCCTGTGAACATGACAAATATGTTGATTATAGCTGAATGGACAGAAAAATTAAAAGAAACAGTAAAAAGTTCAAATGAACAGGATATGAAATGAGATGAATTAACAGCCAGAAAAACTGAAGCAAAATTAAGAAAAGAGCCTAACTGGAAAACACCAGGCCCAGACTACCTAGCCTAACTTCTGGCTAAGAGTATTAACATTTTTATACAAAGATTTAGTCCTGAGCAAGAACTGCTATATACTCATCCCAAGCAGACACCAACCTGGTTAACAACAGGAAAAACAATACCCCTCCTTAGCCACCCTAAAAATTGTACACCAATAATTTGCTTTCTGACAAGTACAAACTATATACTGGACTCAATGTAGACAGAGTTTATAGTCATTTAGAAGAAAATTCAGTCAAGGCAATAAAACAAAAAGGTAACAGAAGAAAATCATGTGGAACAAAGGATCATTTGCTGCTAAATAAAGCCATAATACATAATTATAAAAAAAAAGAGTAAGAATCTAAGTATGGCATGGATAGATTACAAAAAAACATTTGAGAGCATCTGACATTAATGGATAAAATAGTGCTTACAAATGTATAATATACATCTACATTGAACTATGACATTACAGTGACCATAAAAGAGTGGCAAATCACTTTGCAATTAAGCCATGACAAAGGGCAAATTATTATCCTAGGGATAAAAATTCAAAGGAAGTATTCCAGGTTAATTCTTTGTCCCCGCTCTTGTTCTGTCTTGCCCTTAACCCATTAAGCTGTTTACTTAACAAATTAGGTCTTGGTTACACTTTGGCTCCCAGAAAACAGCCTTGCTTAAAGACTTCTTATTTACTTTTTTGGGGATGACTTAAAACTGTATAGATCATCAGATGAGAAGTTGAAAACTCAACTGTAATGGTGAAAGCTTTCTCAGATGATATAAGAATTACATTTGGTTTTGATAAATGTGCAAAAGCCACACTGAAATTAAGAAAGCTGCAATGCCAACAAAATATCAGTCTGGGAGAGAAATGTGATATAATGGAAACTGAGCAGGGAGGAGTGTATAAATATTTGGGAATTGATGAAGGATCGTCAATAAAACAGGAACAAATGCAAATAAAACACAGTAAGGAATACTTCAGAAGATTAAAACTAATATTGAAAACAGCCTTGACATCTAAAAATAAACTAATTTGCTATTCCAGTTCTACCTTACAGTTCTGGTATGAATGACTGGAACCAAAAGCTATTGGATCAGTTAGACAGAAAAACAAGAAAAGTGCTTCGCGCTTATCAAACGATATATACAAATCAGTGTATACCAAGAATATATATTCCATGCTCTGAAGGTGATATGGGCCTATTCAAAACTGATTACATGTATAGATCTGAAGTCATGGGACTGCATACATATTGTTGACCTCATCAAATTCAGACATAGTGAAAGTTTTAAAACATGAAGAGAGGAAGTCTGAGATGACCTCGCTGCTTCATTTAGCAGAAGCATTTCAGTGTCGATCAGGAATGGAAATCAAACCATAAATGGACAAAAATCAGACACCAACTGAATGTGCCAAAAAAAAAAAGAAAGAAAGAACATACGGAGAAGGATCAGATGAGAAGAAAAGAAATGTGAAGAAGCTATAAATATAGTAGCAAGTATAAAGAGTTCCTGGAACAATATCATGTTGATCAGGATTTGATACAAGGATGATTAAAGAGATGTGAGTTGAAACCAAAGGAAAAAAGGTTAATAATGGCATCCCAGGATAGTGGACTACATACACATTGGTTTGTAAAGTCCATTGAACGGGTTCCTATTACCAAATCAAAAGACCGTAATCGTGAATATGAAAGAGCGACATGGGTTGCGCAAAAGATGGAAATGCCGAATGTCCAAAATAGCGAAAATTTAAATGTCGAAGGGTAATAGTTGGCCCATTTGCGGTATAGCTCCATAGGATAAGTGTGCGATAGCTAGGACTTTAGGGTTAGGATGTGGGTTAAGGTAAGTGAATATATAGGTAATGTATAAAAGATTTAGTGTAGTATTAGAAGTAGGGATTTATTTAACTGTACGTATGTGTATTATTTATTTTTTTGGGTGTATGTCTGTAGGGGAAGTGTGCGGTAGTTACAGACCTTAGGGTTAGGGAGGGGTTAAGGATAGTGCATAGATAGTTATGTATGTGGGGTTTAGTGTAGTGTTGGAAGTAGGCTTTTGTTAAATGTATGTATGTGTATTATTTATTTTTTTGGGTGTATGTCTGTAGGGGACATTTGCAGTAGTTATGGACCTTAGGGTTAGGGAGGGGTTAAGGATAGTGCATAGTTAGTTGTGTATGTGGGGTTTAGTGTAGGGCTAGAAGTAGGGTTTTGGTGCTTTACTTTAGGTTAGAAGTAGGGTTTAATTAATGTATGTATGTGGTTTATTTATTTTGTTTGGGTAGGTAGTATGTAGCAGGTGGTGGGGTTGGCTGACTATGACAGTTCGTTATTTTATTTTATGCTGTTTAGTGCGTTCAGGATTTTCGCAGTTCACGTTATAGGTGTTGACGTTTAGGTATTCGCGTAAAGGGTTTTTCGATTTGGTAATATAGACCCCCATTGAACATCTGGGAGGAGAAACAGACAAATGTACATTTTATAAAAAAAGAATTGGAAACAGTCACACCCCTTGTTGCCATGTGTGATACACTCATGGCAGAGAGCCTGTACACTAAAAGGCACAATGTTGCACTAGGGATTGTGGAAATACTACAATATAGACGTAGCAGAGAATCACTGGAAACATAAACCACAAAGCATTAATGAGAATGAAGTATACATCATATGAGATCACCTACTACCAACAGTTTAAAAATAGAGGCTACAAAAACAGATATAGTAGTCCATGAAAAAAGGCAAAAGTAGTATTGATCATTGAAATTGCTGCACCTACCAATTACAGTGTCTCATGCAGAAAGAAACAAAGTCACAGGATATCAAGATTTGCTGGTGGAAATAAGAGCAAAGTAGAAGAAAAATACCCAGACAGTTCCAACAGTAGTAAGAGCAATGGGTCTAATAAAAAATAATCTACAGTCATATTTAGATATGCTACCAATACATGTAGTAACTCCATATGAATTGCAGAAGGAGTAATTTCTGGGCACATTCCAGGTGCTGCAAAGAGCACTTTAAGCTAACATCAAAGACTGAAATAATAGTAATTTCAAGAACTTTAATTATAACCTGACTGAGGAATGGGGTCTATTCCCATTATGGTATTAAAACCCCAAAAGATTTAAAGAAATTAAACCTAGGCATCCACTGATATCATTGGGGCCCCTTGATGCAGTGTTCTTGCCCTTGAAGAGTCGACTGAGGATCTCTGATAGTTGGGGAAGTTATGGTTGAGGGTATTTCCTGAGGGATGTCTGCTGGGGAAGAGGGAGATAAAATTGGAGCTAAATTTGTCTGCCAGTGGGTTTACTATATAATCTGGCTCAGAACAGGTGACTCCATTTACAATCAGTTTGGCACATTGTTTTGAGGCTGTAGACATAGCTGAATGCCTAGAAATTGTCATTGGCCTGGGAAGCCATTTTTTTTAATAATACAACCTACTGATGTTAGAATTCCACAAGGGTGATTTATTTTTCCGAGTTTATCCAGTACTTATTCCAGGTAGATACAGCAGTTACAGCAGTCTCTGTGTAGCCATTAATATGACAGGGTTTCTGTGAACAATTCCATATAGGCAGTTGTGTTCTCAGGGTTTAGGGGGACTTGAAATGTTGCCAGGGTGTCACTTATAAGTTCCAGTGTTTACTGGGATACTGGGTTTTATTTTTATTTCAAAAGAGACAGCCTTATGGTCCAACCTGGCTAGTGTGGACATTACACTAGGGAAGATGCAACATTCTCCCATATTTGAGATGACCAAGTAAAGGATTTTAGCTCCCATAGTGGGTGTATGGACTAGCTGGTCCAGTGTATTTATGTTTACAAAGTCCATGGATCTCTAGGCCAGCATTTCTGAGGTCATGTATAATCCTAGTTTATAGTGAGATAATTAAAATCACCCATGAATATAGTGTTGGGTTGAATGGGGAGTGTCTCAAGTATGTTTAAGTTTTCTGGGTCATACAGGGGGACCAATAACTTGCAAGGATATGGTATGGACTTTGCCTATGGTAATTTGGTGGTGGAGAAGTTCAAGTGCATCATGCTGTTTGGCCAACCTTGAGGTTTGCTTTTGATATAATATTAGACATATCCACCTTTTGTCCCTTCCTGTGCAGTAGCTGGCCTAAATGTGAGGAAGATATTATACCCCTGGACTGCCTGGGTGCTCTCTATGGTTTTAAACCATGCCTCGGTAACTGCAAAGACATCTACATTCTCTAGAGTGAAGAGAGCATGCAGGGAGCAGAGTTTCTTGATTAGATTCCTTTTATTTTCTTGGGTTACTTTAGCTATGCTGGAATGTTTATCAGGTTGGCAATGCCTAAAACTGCACTATGAGGTAAACAAATATTTGAATGTCTAGAGAGGACAGGTGCAGACCATCCCTGGCAAAACAGTATGCTCTGTCATACTCCCTCTGAATGACACAAAAAACAAGCCAGCTATTAAAGTCAATTATCTTTCTGTTCATACTGTGACATCATCCTTGGAGAAGGAAGAATGCTGCTCACTGCTGGGTTCATACCAGCCTGAAAAGTCCATCATGCCTTGCTTTAAATAGTCCATGGAGGTATATTTCAGGTCATTTACACCCACATGGACTATGGCTGAGTTACACTGGTACTTGTGGTTCAATGCCCTGATTGTGTGCATGATCTGGGGGATCCTGGCCTCTGATAGGCAGTGGCCATTACTATTTTCTAGGTAGTTATCAAATGAAGTAGGTGACCTTCACCAAAACAGACATCATTTATGTAGATGATAAGCAGAGTTAGAATGACAGATTCAAAGGCCAATGTTTCATCCAAAAACAGTATCCCAGCCATATATCCATTTTCTACAGTATCAGTCGCTGTAATGTTGACAGTAAGGCAGTAAAGGTATTATGGCCTCTGTCTGAATCCATGCTGTTCACTGGGATGAAGACCACTTATCATTTTACAATGCAGCAGCATTTTTTGAACCATTTGTTGCAGAATTTTTGCTCGTGGCCATAGTGTTAGAGGAAGCCTATAGTAAGATGTAGATTTAGGCTAATAGATTTTTGATAGTAATATGATGAAGGTCTGTTTTCAGTTTCACAAACTGAAGCTGCAGACAAAACAGATGTTCATAATATGATCCAGTGACAGTGCTATGAAGGAGTCTGGAATGAAGACTGTTCCTGTTCTGGAATCCTTTGGAAGCTGTTGAAGCAGTTCAGGGATTCATAGGTCCCAACTATACTTATGGTCAAGGAAAACATTAAGCAACACACTCATATCACCCCGTACTATTGGTAGATTGCAAGTGCCCCAAATTAGGTAGATCCTCCCCATAACCCAGACAAAATTTTACAAACAACCGTTCATCTAGAGTGGTTTTAAAGGTTTCCAGAGATATCTGCAGACATTCGAGGGGAATGTGTTTTGGAAATGGGGGTCATGGGTTAGGTTTTAGTGTATCAGAGTAGTTAGGGGTGGTAAAACCCGATATACTATTTGTGAGAAAACATTGAGTTCACTGAATTTTTTTCTATCCTTTTTTTCCTGGCCCCTGTGCCTGCTGATCACTGAGATGCTGTCACTGCTTATTCATTCCCCATCATAGGGGCAAGAGCAATCTGTGGTGCAGATATCAAATAGACAGCCATTAAGGGTGCTTCTGATTGTCTTAATCCATGGTGTAGACATCACACAGGTAGCCATTAGGGGTGTTTCTTTTTTCCCTTAACTAAAGATAGATGACATGGGGCATATGTGTCACCATGAGGGCATCCTATGTTCTCCATCAGACATGTATGTGCTCCCACACACATAATGCATGAGGGATAATATCACTTGGCTTAGGATCACCGAGCCCACATCTCCTGATCGTATGACCACTGATTGCATGCAAGCCCTTACTTATACAGGAAAAGGAACATGTCCTCCTCTTACTACACTAACCTCCTCCTCCTTAACTAATCTAACAAAAATCACAGGAAAGTTATGGAAACTGTGTACCTTTCTGTCTGAAATGCGCTACTTACTTTCCACAGGACTAACACTATGACTGACTCACTCCTAACTGTGTCATGACAATCAAACACACTCTAAGCAAATACTATTACCCTAAAGAAGCTTATTTCAATTTGTGTATAAATGGAAACTCTAAATGTTCTACAAAAGGTTCTACTATTGCATTTTTAGTATTATATAAACAACTGCAAGCTCCTGCCAACATACTTTAGCATTAAAAAAGTAACTCTAAGTGCCAGCCTGTAAACATCCATCTGTGTATTCTCATATAAATAACCTACTGTATAATATGTGAAATAGTTATAAATGTGGAGCTTTTCTCCCCAGGCCTCCGCTGTAAATGGGTTATGTAACTTAGACAGACTATCCCGGTAAGCAAATGTCAAATAAATAAATAAGGTCAGCCAACTGGGACTACCAGTACCTCCTCCCTGCCAGATGGGGGAGCTGGTATAAGCTATCTATGCCATCCCTGCCCAATGTGGCTCTTCCAGTGCCTGGACCAGTATTCAAGCTTGGGTCATCTGGGTCATAATCAGGTATTCATGACACATAGTTGGGCTTTGTCTCTTGAGTTGATTTAAGTGCTAAATGAGGTACATGACAAAGGGGGAATTAAATTCAATGCTCAGCTTAATAAGGGAGGAATAAAGTGGAACTATATTTTCTTTGTACAAAGAAAAAGGTACTATAAAAGCTAAGTTATGCAAGGTAAAAGAGTTGTCTAACCATGACAGGTTTGTGATGGGCAAAGAAGAGTTTGTTAACAAGATAAGTGCCACAGTCCCTGATGACTGGGTCATATTTAAGTGTAATGTAGTCTGCATAGTATGTGGTGGTGATGTTAAATTTACCAAAAGAAACTATGCCCCATTTCTTGGTGGGGAGGATAAGCTCATGACTAACACACCAAGAATTTGTTTATTCAAGGTCTTGCTGGAGAATCTGAATACCAGATCAGGATGTAATAACAATCTCTAGTCTATAGTTATTAGCAAACCTGGTTAGCCATATCAGCTACCACATTAGAGCAGTATATACCAAGGCAGATGGGGCACATGACAGAGCCTTGTAGGATACTGCTGGGAATTATTTTTCTGAATATAGCAAATATCCACAACCTTACCATTATGATTTCTGTCTATGTCAGCTTTGTCAGTGTAGAGGGATAAAGCCCTCACTATGACCCAGGTAACCTTAGACTGATTAATGGCTCACCCATATTGGGGGGGGGAGTAAAAGGGCTATACCTGCCTGCCACTTTCAGGGGTAGGGGTAAAGGTTTATACCTGCCCACCACTTATGGGTGAAGGGGGAGGGGTGGTGCATGTGTCCAAGAACAGAGTGCAGGGCCTTGTTTCCATGATGAACACCAGAAAAAAACAAGCATGTTCTGCTTATCCAAAGAGTTGGGATCAACTGTGAGATTCCATCCCTTACGGACGTGAGTAACAACCTTGCATTATGATCATTGCACATCCTCATAAGGCAATCCCCACCTGGTATGTATGGGTTGAGTGAGAGATGCAACCAGACAAGCCTTTGATAGCTGCCCTAAAAATAGCACCTCCTGGTTGACTCTTGCTCAGTAAGGAGAACACATGGGTCAACTCAACTGGCCAAAGGGGGTTGATGTACAGCAGGCAGTTGAGGGGCAGAAAACAAAAAAAAAATACTACTGTAGGAATACTGTCAGGTTCCCAGTTATCTACCCACTGGACTATGCATGCTATAATGTTGAGAGTGTTTGACAGTAACCCCAGTACTGGGTGGAGTGGCATCAAAGGACTTTTTTTTTCAATTGCCATTTGCATGGCAGTGTGCAGAGCACAGGCGAGCCAAGCAGAGCTTATACATACATGGCTGACACCTGCCAGACATCTAAAATTAGAAACTGGATGCAATTATTTATTTATTTATAGGTGTGTTTAAGCATGTTCATACAGTGCGGTATGGTGCTCAGCAACGCTAAAAGGTAGCCTAGTAGTACATGTGAAGGTATACTAGTTTTCATAACATCCAACTAGCTGCATGGGTAGAGTTATGGTCTTATGCATAGTAGGTTCTAGGTTTGAGTCCATAACAGGCAGAATATGTCTGTAAATGAATGTGCTATTTTTCTGTAATTTCATTAAACTACTGTGAATTTTCACACTGCTGCACTTTCCTAAGCAGTGCTCATTCATGCTAAGCAGTGCATAAACATGCTAATAGCTACCAATGTTTGCTCAGTGCTAAGCCTCAGTAAAACCACAGTTCTGTGGGTTTTCACACTGCTTGGCTGCTTAGTTGGTCTGCGCTCTGCTAAGTGATGCAGCGCTTTTTTGAATGTTGCTCAGTAACGTGTAAGGGTGGGAAAACAGCCTATATTAAGCCCAACTGGTGGGAATTCTGCATCGTTCATTGGAGTTCAATCAACTGTAGGCATGGCTGGTGGTGTTGGCGAAGGTGTGCACTTTCAGGTGCAGAGGTGGGGTACTCAGGAGTCCAGGGTCATGGTTGGGCTCCTTGTTAAAAACCACGAACCCCAGCTGATGCAAGGTGGATTCAAGGGTTCAGAGTGTAAGGTGGAGGCCTAGGACCACTTGTCCAGGGAACTCACCAGTATTACTGGTATCCCCCGCACAGGTGAGCAGTGTCATCACCATTATGATGATCTGAAAAGGAGAAAGAGGGGAATCTTGGATAACTGGGTCCAAGAAGCTAGAGCTGGGAATGGCCCACAAACATGTAAGTAATTTTACCTCTGTTTTACCAATATGAAAGCTGAATGTCTGCAAAACTGGTATGCATAATGGGGCGCTTCTCTCCCAACAGCTGCAGCTGAGATGGCTCACAATGTCAAGTCCCATGCCAGGCACCTGGCCAAGTTGTGCCGTGAGTGTGGTAAGTATGGATTTGGTATGTCAACTGTAGTGCAATAAGCAAGAAAGAGTAAAGCATTTACTGCAATAATGTATAAACAAGAAAAACTGTAGTGCAATAAATGGTCAAATAGAACTGTAGTGCAATAAATGGGCAATTAGACCTGTAGTGCAATACATGAACAATAACAACTGATGTTCATTAAATAATACCAATAACAGTAAAGAAAATGGTGTTCAGCAGGATTGTGTTATCATAACCATGGCAGTAGAGCTGTATGCATTGTTTGTCTATGGTAAGGTTGCTGCAGTCAAATGTAACACTGTAATAGCTTTAGAATACAAAACTAATGTTCTGCAAACTGTATTACTTAACTCATAGTACTGTTCAAGGCTGTCTCCAGGCCAGTATCAGACAAGTAATGCTCTCTGTTCCTCCTCCTTCAGATAATCAAGGTATATGGGTGAGGTAGCCCACTCCATGGGCAGATGTTGTGTGTGGACTTCACAGATATTTCAAAGCAATAACAATGCAAAATGTCCATCACTGATACTAAAATAAAGTAGTTTTAATATACATAGTATGGTTGCATTCCATGCTTGTGTGTTCTACTGTCAGTGCAGTCAATTATAACACTGAAATAATTCTAGAATGCAAAAAGAATGTCCTGTAACTTGTATTGCTCAACTCATAGTATGGTTCAAGGTTATCTGCAGCACACTATCAGTCACGTAATGCTCATATTTTCTCTCTCCATGGGAACAAAAGGTATATGAATGAGGTAGCCCATTTTATGAGCAGATATTGTGTTTAGATTTCAGAGAATTTTAAAATCAGTAAAAATAATGTGTTCACCAGCATTGTTGGTTCATAAAGAAATCTGTCTACTTCCAGTATGGCTGTATTCATTGCATGTCTCTACTAAGTTGCTGCAGTCAGTTATTACATTATTTGCAGATGTCTCCTGCAGTCACAGCTATTGGGTTTTATTCCCATGCCTGGAATAAAGGCATGACAGATGTCTAGTTTATGAACTGTACACAAACATGCCTCTCAAGTGTCATGATTTCTTGTACTGTAATTAATATTGCATAATCCGTCTGTCACAGGATTAATACAGAAATTATTACCTGGAATGCAAAGTATCACCAGATCTGCTTATAGAACATCTTGGTAGTTATATACATCCACATGATGTGCAAGTGTTCTGTCTAGTTGTGTACTTGCATTTGCTATTGCTTGCCCCATACTGTCCCATGAAACAGCTTGAGAGGTATGTACGTGCTACATGACCTATAGGAGAGTTGTAGTCACTGTACACAAAACTGACAATACACACCTGTTCAGTTAATATTACCACTGTTTTCAGGGATATAATCTGCAATGACACTAATAGACTGTTTTCTCTCTCCCCACCCCTTATCTGCATGTATTTAATATTGCTATGTATCATTATGGTTTACTATTAACATATTTTGTTAAAATAGCCATATTTTGGGAAATGTGTTTTATTAGTGTTATGTATTATTATGCTTTCATATTAACATATCTTGTTAAATTATCTGTTTTGTTGGCCTTATGCTGTAACTGTTACTGACATGCTGTTAACATACTGACTGTTCTGTTATTTCATGTTGTGTCACACATAATATACATTGCTATGTATTTGGGTTAATTAATATGATGTTCCATGCTGTTAATACTAACAATGATTTGTTCATAATTAACCTCAACTTATTGCTATACCTCAATTACCACAGCACATCAATGTAGGCCGGTTCCAGCTGATCCCCCTACCTTGCCTCAACTGGTCGTGGCACCAGTTCCAAGCACATCTGGGGCCCAGACCATTGGAGGTGCCCCCTCTGCTGTCCCTGTGATACCTGCAGTGTTGGGTAGTGCCACCCCATGGGACAAAGATGGGCTTCCTTCTGGGAGCACTAGCGGAAGGGGAGTTGTCACCCAGGCTGAGCTGCCAGTCTTGGTGCGCAGGGTAGTCCTCCATGGCTATGATCGCCGACCACGCTGGACTGAGGACATGCTGGCCAACCTGGTGGGGCAGCCTCACCCTCATGCCCAGCCTCCAGCACTGCCACCCATGGGGCAGTGAAAGAGCAGTGCCAACAGTCTCATGGGTGAGGATGTGAGTCATGCTGCTGCTGCCTTCTGGAGACACATGGGACTTGAATTCCCCAACATCCTCCCTATCCAAGGTGTTCACCCCCCTCATGCATCACACACCACCCCTGTCTGCTGTCTTGTCTGTTTGCATATGCATCCTCACCTAGCTAACTTACCTCCTCACAAGTACCTATGTTCCTTCGCCAACATTCCACTCTCGCTTTAAAAAAAAAATGGGCACCTGTCCCAAAAAAAAAAAAAGAAAAAAAATTCATCCCATACATAGATCTCCATTTTGCACGTGTCCACTGGACACATAATTTGGTCCAATTGGGTTGACAATGCAGTTTTGTTGTCCTCACCTCTCTCTCTGGCATTTGAGAGTCCAAATTCATCTACAAATTCTGTCAAAGTGCACAGTTGTTGCTATACAAGAAATGGATAGCTATGGTTCTTTCCTACAGCCTTCCTGCACATCCATCCCTCCCTTTCACAATTTTTCCCCCTACTTGCCCCCATTTCAACACTTTCTTATCTCCCATTTTATCTTTTATTTATATTGTTTTAGT
The DNA here is from genome assembly GCF_019279795.1 of Protopterus annectens. Taxonomy (NCBI): domain Eukaryota; kingdom Metazoa; phylum Chordata; order Ceratodontiformes; family Protopteridae; genus Protopterus; species Protopterus annectens. Next base: position 179,395,778 of record NC_056750.1, on the reverse strand, counting down.
GCGGCACTGCGCAATGCACCTTCTCAAGCAGCTTTTCTAATCTTAGCTAAATAGAGCTATAATAAGTAAAAGTCTTTATAACATTGTAAGACACATGTACAAAATAAATACCTCTGCCATGCTTCAAACCCAAGCCCATCACACCTGCAGCATACTGCATTAATCTGCCACACCACTCAACTCTTACTTAAAACAGTTGATTTAAACAAAACATAGTAATTGCCAATCACAGTCATTAGGCATGTTTTCAGCGGAACTGCACGCTGCACCAGACTGAGCAAACTGGAATAAAAAGTAATGAAAAAAATGGCCCTGGACTCTGGTGCAATAGTACACCACTAGACAGCCAAAGACATGATAATGTATGTAACTGAGGCCTGTGATAGCAGGTAAATGTGCCCTTTCATCAGCAACATATAGAAAGTCACCTGCTAAGGCATTAATGGCAAAATACATGTTCAACTGGGACTCTGGTGCAGAAATACATCTTTATAAAGCCATGCACATACTGATAGATGCAGAAAATGTTTATCACAGCCTGTATGTGTGCGCATATATCTTGCAAGTACACCTGCTGTAGCAGTGACTCAGTAGCTCAGTCTGTTAAATGCCTTGCATACAGTACATTTTGCCACACACAGTCCTGGGTTCAAATCCAGTGTTGTGTTGCATTTCAATTATATAATTGTGAAGATAACAATTAATGAATGAATCATGCACTATTTATCCACACAAAGCATTGCAAATTAAATAACTGCTTTTCAGTGCTAGAAGTCACAGGCCTGCAGGTAGGGACACACTTCACATATCCATATAGCATTATTATATGTCACCTAGTACTCTGTTATTGACACAGTTGCCTAACATATGCACCTTAAACACATGCCTTAATTGGAGTGTAAGGGATAAACTCACCCTAGCTCTGCCTCTATAACAAGGCTGACACAGCTACACATACAGGTTGTTGTCCCCCAAAGTGTTCACACTCTCTGCCTATGTCTATTACCTGCAGCAGAAGCTACAGCCTGTGATACACACAGCTCTATATAAAGGTTTCTGTTACAGACCTACCCGCTATGATGATGTAGTCTCTTCTGCCCAGTAATGTCCATCTCAAAAGCTAAGAAAGGGCCCCCAGTCTACATCAAGGCCTTATACAGTGCACAGGGTTGCATGTCATTGGCTAATGATAGTGCAATTCAGCTGTTTTGACTGCAGTTAGCATATCAGAGCCACAGATTAGTTTAGAGGCAATTACCTGCTAATGGGAAGCATGTTAAAATGCAAGCAGTTGGCTATGGGGAAACATTGTGTATGAGGCTTTCCTCACACAGAGCACACCTTTACAAAACATTATTAGTAGTACATTTCAACAGAGGAGTACTGCACTCCACCAGGTATGTAACTGTTTTTTGTGCATAACAGGATGCAGATGGGAGGATAGAGGTATGGAGAATAGGGATTATAGCGGTAAGCCTGTCTTAGACATGTTGTAATGACATGTCATTGATATCCTGCTGTCTTACACTTACAGGGAACGTACAATACTTCAAGGTTGCAGGTTCCAGCATGTAGCTCGTAAGACATTTCCCTGCGAGCTACATCGCCAAAACCAAATGGCTGCAGCAGCACTTTGCTGTAGTGCAATATAGCTGAAAAGCATAGTCACTGCAGCTGTAATCTATAAATGGAAATATTATACCTGATGGTGATCCTTACAGACAGCTGTCCGGCTGTATTCAAGCAGAGACAGCCGTACTGGATGTGTAACACATTCCTTATTCTCATTCAAGGAATGCATTTATTGAATTATTTATTTATTTTGTTTGAATACAGCCAGACAGATGTCTGTAAGGATCGCCACCAGGTATAATATTTCCGTTCATAGATTAAAGCTGCAGCAGCTATGCTTTTCAGCCGTATTGCACTACGGCAAAGTGCTGCTGCAGCCATTTGGTTTTGGCAATGTAGCTAGCAGGGAAATGTCTTGTGAGCTACTAGCCAGAACCCCAAGATTGCATTGTCTTTTGTCATTGTGGCACACTGATGTTTTTGGACTGTCCCTTTATAGTGGTTGTAATAACACACTGCTATTTGCCTGGCACTGGTCTTATGACATACTATTGGGTGGTTGGCCTCAGGGGACACACCACAGTAGACTGGAGTGTTGGGTGTATGATCATACAGCAGAATCTCTGATGGAACAAAGGGAAATACCTCAGTATTGATACTATCTTGGTTGTATCCACACACATAGTATGTTGTTACACTGTGGGGTATGACATGTGTGAGCAAGCAATGGACAGTGCCGGACATTTTGTCTTTGCTGGATCTGTACATAGTGGACATCTACGTATATGAGCCTGTAATGTATTCCCCTTGTGTTGTCTTTCAGGAATAATGTACCATAGACCTCATGCCCCCTTCTCAGATGCAGAGAATGAAATAATGCTTGAAGGACTGAGGCAGCATTATCGCATCCTGCTATCCAGGAACAGTGTGCTGCACTGTGGGCAGACCTTGTCTGGCATGCAATGTGAATGCCTGTGGCCACCAGGACAGGACATATGAGCAGGTTTGACACCGGGCAACAGACATGGTGAATGCTGCATGACAAAGGGCAGCTGATGTAGCCAGGGATTGTGCTGTCACCAGTGAAGGGCCTGCAGTGGAACAACCACTCTCAGCCACTGAGGAATTCCTGGTGAACATAGGAACATACAACAGCTCCCAGGCATCCATCACACCATACATCGTGGAGGTGGGTGCCACAGTGTCCACAGCAGAAGAGTGTGCAGGTAAGCTTACTGTGATCACCAATGTAATACTGTAACAGTCATTGTGTCAGGCTTTACATACTTTTACATGGGTGTCAGGTCTATCTGCTTTTGGGGGGGTTTAAGCTCAGTTGTACACTCATACACAGAATGTCACAAATACATCAAGTAACACAGTAACTACTGTACAAGTGGGATATAGGCACGTATTACCTTGTTGTGCTGCAACATGCAGTGCTACTGACAGTTCCTCACCCACACTTTACAGGTCTGTCAGGTGTTGTCTAAGGCTGTGATCCTGCTCCTGGTAAGCTTGATACTGTTTTGTTATGGAACATATATATGCTATTAAAGTTAAGGGCCAAAATAATGCCCTATGTACACTTATGTTTGTGTGTAACCAGAGTAAAATGTTTGTATGTACCATTGTAGAACTTTTACCTAAGGTTCTTAGATTGGGTAATCACAGGAGTGCAGTTGAATGAACACAAACACTTTTGCAGTTATAGTTGAGTGAATAAGCCTCCTGGTGTACATGAGATAATTAATCCTACATGCGGTTTAAAACCCAAAGGTTGATGGTACATACCTTAGGCATTACAACTTGTATTTGTATATATAGGATCATAGGGTCGTAGAAGGTTACTAGGCTAATGGCCATGGGGCCCTTACAAGACTAGCCAAGAGTTTATCCCCAAAAAGAAACCTCTGTCAGCACCTGTCACCCCTGTCAATGAGGGACACGTGGAACCCCTGTGATGAATTTGTTATTTCTTAATCACACATCGAGGTTGCACTTGAAGAGGGTCAGTGAGGAACTCTGTTTGATGTGTATGGGAAGTCTATTCCAGAGAAGGGGCAGCCTCTGGGAGACAAACCTATCTCTCCAGCAGGTTTTGTTGATGTCACTTATTAGATTCAGGCCTTTTGAGTGGGTAATGTGCAAGAAGTTAGACTTATGGATATGGAGCATCTCTAGTAGGGCAGCGTCTGAGATTGTCTTGTAGGCAAGACATGGATCACCTCTGAGCAACCTCTACAATACTGAGTAGAGTGATAGTGATTTGAGCCTGTCCACATAGGACAGGTGTTGGAGGCCATGGATTCTCTTTGTGAGGTATTTTTGTGGCCTTTCCAGTTGGTGCAGATGTTTGGAGGGGTGCATACCAAATGGGGCATTATACTCAATTATTGGTCTAATAAGAGAGGAGTATAGAGAGCTAATAACCTCTTTTTTTCTGGATCCAGTCCATTTACTTAAGAGATGAACCAAGTAAACAGCTTTTCTGACAACTGCCACTACATGATGGTCAAATGTGACATGATGGTCAAATGTGACATTGTTATCAACCTGTGTACCCAGGTCTCTCACCACAGGTTCTGTGTTTAGGGGTTGCCACTGATGTGGTAATCAGTAGGAGCTGTAGTTTTCCTGAATGGTATGATGATACTTTTTTTTGCATTTAGCTGGAGAACATGACTTTGGCACCAGTCATTAGTTGCTGCAAGACCCTCTTGCCATATAACATCATTTGGGGGGGGGGTCAATGACAGCACTCAACATACAGTCATCTGCAAACTTGGTCAGACAAAGGCTTTTTATGTTTGCCTGGACATCCAAGAAATAGATGTCAAATAGTAGGGTCCCAGGACAGATCCCCTGGGAACTCCACTAGTGACAGGTCTGCTATCAGAGGTGGAGGCACGTAATTTGACTTTGAGGGTCCTGTTGGTGAGCCAGTTGGCCACCCACCTGATGAGACAGGGATTTATGCCGAGTTATGTTAGCTTTTCAATGATGCCCAAGTGGGGGATTGTGTCAAAGGCCTTGGCCAAGCCAAGGTAAGCTGTATGTACTGACTTTCCTCCATCCAGAGCCTTGGTGACAGTGAGAAAGAATTCAAACAGGTTCAACAGGCAAGGTCTTCCCTTTACAAATCCAAACTGGGTGGGGTCAAGTGCTTGGAGATTGCCTATGTCCTTATTTATGAGATCCATAATAATATGCTCCATGGCTTTACAGATCAGACTTGTCAAGCTAATGGGGTGATAGTTTCCAGGATCAGTAGTGGCACCACCTTTGTGCAAGGGGATGACAATGGCAGTTCTCCACTCTGCTGGGATGAAGCAAGTACTTAGGCTGTGGTTGAATAGGGTGCTCAATGGTGAAGCCAGTTCTTGCTGGAGATGGTGCAGAATACAGCCTTAGAAAGTGTCAGGTCCCAGGGAAGCTGTGTTCCTTGCCTTGGGTAGGTTTTTTAACACTTGATCTCTGAAGATGTTATGTGTGGAACAAGTATCAGGGATGTCAAAAGGGCCTTTGCGGAGGATAGTGGGGTGAGGTTTGAGATTAACTTATCTGATATCAGGCTGGCTAAGTCAACAGCATCAGTGTAGGTGATACTGTTAAGTACTAATTTGGAACAAACCTGGGCTTGTTGCCATGGAGGTTCCTGACATAACTGAAGAAGGCTTTGTGGTTTCCCTTTGTTTTGGAAGCTAGTTTCAATTTATAAACCAAACTCAGTACACAAACTGAGAATAATCCACAAATGACAAATGGAATCCACTCAAGCACTGGAATTAAAAGTTTAATACCCACAGAGGTAGTTTAGCGCTTTTGCTCCAGTATGAGGAACTTCATCAGAACAATCATAATAAACAGTCACCACAATTATATATACAAAAACAACCAATCATGCATTATAAGTCACATGCTCTTTAAAATTCAGTACATAGCTTTTTAACTCTTTAAAACCTCAAACCACATAACTTTTAAGTTTTAAATAGGTGCAATAGAGCACCCATCATTAAATCCAGGAGGATTCAAGACATTTAGTCTAATTTGCCATTTTTAAAACTTAAAAGTTGTGTGGTTTGAGAATTTAAAGAGTTAAAAAGCTATGTATTGAATTTTAAGGAACCTGTGACTAGTAATACAGGATGATTGCTTGCTTTTGTATATATAATTGTGGTGATTGTTCTGATGAAGTTCCTCATACTGGAATTAAAGCGCTAAACGACCTCTGTGGATATCAAACTTTTAATTCCAGTGCTTGAGTGGATTCCATTTGCTGTTTGTGGATTATTCTTAGTTTTAATTTATAATTGACTTTGGTTTTCACTAGTGATCTACTCTGCTTGTTGAGGCTAAGGAGAGAGTTTATCCAGTCTGGAATTTGTTCCTTTTTGCCCTTGGACAATAGTTTCTTCCTTTTCTATTTGTTAAGATAGGTGTACTGGATTTTATATGTTGGTTTATCAAGTATAGTTTCATATTGACTAACTAAAAGGTAAATTGTACTGGTCAAGTTTCACTTGATTTACCTGATGTGCTTGTTATACAGGCCTTGAGTGGAATGTGTATTTTGTTGTGAGGAAGTCTGTTGTGCATGAAAGTGGAGATGAGAAGATGTGAGACTGGTAAAGCAGTTGTTGATCCTCGTTATTATAACTGTTGGTGGATTTTCCGTACATAATAGTGCAGGTAGTAATGTACTGCTTTTGTCTTGGTTTTCACAGGTGACCGGGGGGGGGGGGGTTGGAGTCTCTCTCCCAAACAACCTGATGTCAGTGTCTCTTCAGACTCTGATGATTATGGTGGCTTTAGTGAGGTGCAGGTGAGGTTGTTGGGGGCTGAATTTGTCCCAGAGATTGACATCCCTCTTCTGCCCCCATTGTCACCACACACAGTCAGTATGCCCACACATACCCAGTCCTCACAGACCACAGATAATAGACAGTCAGAGGGTGGAGACATTGCACAGGACAGTGTGCCAACTATGGCTCCAGTAAGCATAGACACTGGCCATAGCCAGAGAGCTGGTGAGGTCCCACACAGGTGGATTGACAGAGGTGCTTGTAGGAGGCCTGCTGTCTGTCCACCACCTGTTGCAGGTGTCACATCAGGGGTCACTTTGTGCATATTTTGGGCCATCATGGAGGCACAGGTATGCTCTGAATGGAACACCAGACGTATGCTTAGGGTTATGGATGCAGCACAATCTGACATCCATGACTGCCTCCACTACATTAGGGATACCCTGGATTAGTTCTCTGATGCAGTGGACAGATGGTGGGCTGAGACAGTGTCTGTCTTGGACCACACATTTTCTGTGCTGGATCATCTGGTTGGAGTTGGGCATTGGACCCGTTGATGTAGGTCAGCAACACCATCTGCTGAGAGTCCACGTGGCCATGTACAGTCATGCTCCTATAGTGGTGGTACATCCAGTGCTACAAAGGGGAGTGTGCTGTCCACACTACAAAGTGGCAGGTCATGGACTCGTGGTCCTGGGCAGTCCTGTGGGGGACATAGTCCCAGCAAACAGCACTCACAGTCAGGTACTAGCACCATGTCTGCCCTTGGGCATGATGGTGCCAGTGCAACTCCTGGCAGAGCCAGTTCCCATGTTCAGGGCCAGAGACGGTGAACTGTCAACTCTACCATGTATGATCCATGGTGTCCAACATACCCATGTAGGGCTAGCACTTGCTTGTGTACATGCACACACACACACACACACACACACACACACACACACACACACACACACACACACCACTGTCACATGCAGGTCACGTAAAGACACACACATGGCACCTCTCCATGGTCCATCTATCCCGCTCTCTTTCCTGACTCACACACATGCTGTCAACCATTTGTGCCAGCCTAGGCCTCCAACATCCCCCACACAACACCCTGTGCAAGTGATGATACCTGTGCCACATCCCTGTCATGCTTCCCATCGATGCAGAGAAATGACGTTATGTGTCTGATGCGCAGCATGACTATATTACTTGGCATGTACTTGTGTAATGCAGTATTGTTTTTCCATGGCACTTGTAGTGGTCACCAACAGATAGTGTATGCTGGCATGTGTCATGGGTATGCAACATACTTTTGTGTACCTTATGTTGTATGATGTTGTACTGGCAGTATTGTTACACAATTACAGGTGTATCGACGGCCTGTGTATGTTTCTGTTTCAGGAGTCTGAGGGGATAACCTATGTACACATGGAGGCAGTAAAGTGGCACAGGATGGCATGGCAGTACTGCAGAAATATGACTTCAGCAAGGTACCGCAGTATACGTGCAAGGCTCTATAGGTTCATATGTGTATAACAGTCTAACAAGAACAATGGCAACAGTCAGTGTACTCATGCATTCATAATTTGTGATAAGATCTGCTACCCTTGATGCGTGTCTCCTGGGTGTTCAGAACTTACAGTTCTACAAGCTGTGGTAATGGAGTTGACCCACCTAAAAATATCCTGTGTCCAGTTCAGACAGTTGGCCACCATCACTTATGCTTGTCATGTTCTGCATCCCATTGTGTAACCTGCACATGATGTGTGCTTTATAAGCATGGAGGACCTGTTTCACATAGGGTATACTGTGTTACATAGCAGTCTCCCCAGTATGTACAATGTATACCACGTTGATGTTGTAGGTGTGTAGAACATGTGAGACATGTGTTACTCCTGTCATGGCAAGGTGGGAGGTACACAGTGGGATCTGACACCTCCCTGT